>NW_015555711.1:1129366-1157071 GCF_001515605.1 Sinocyclocheilus anshuiensis
AATAAAAGAGAGCCTCCATAGCATAACGTGAGGTAAACAGCAAAGATAACGCAAATGAAAACAAAAAGAAAAGTAAAACTAAACTTGCTGTCGGTGACAGTGTTTGCATGTTTTATTCCCCCCACAAGAATGCCAACATGCTCACCTTTGGTTTAAGAAGGGGTTTCCTCAATATGTGCGTAATTTTTGCTGCGCGTACCTTCGTGCTCCTGCTGATGCTGCGAGTATAAACCAGGCCTCTTACACTCGAAGCGCTGCGCAGTTCAAACGAGTAGCACGGTTTCATTATGCTTTCAGTTTCGTTTGTCTTTTGATGTTTCACATATGCAACAGAAATGGCAGCGCTTATGAGTTAAACAACCCGGTGGTCGCGCCAGTGCGACCGCTCACAAAATGTAATCGCACAGGCAGAAAAAATGTAGTTGCAGTCTGGAGCCCTGATCATGTATGTATGCATAGTTTAATACAAAGGGCTGAAAGCCAATCACTGACCGAAAGCCAAGCCACTGATAAGGCTGCCTCCTTAATGCACACCTAAAATTCGAATGCAACGTTTTTGCATTCGAATGTGGATTTTTATTTTAAATTCTACGAATATTCGAAATTCAAATTTTTTTTTTGACAGCCCTAATGCGCACACCTGTAAATGAGCCTCAGTCTCTTGAGTGTCTTGTCAGTCTGTCTTCAGCGCACAGCACACACTGATACTGCAGAGGAGAGCCAGTCGCAAGGATGGCGCACACACGCACGCGGCTGCCACATGCCCATGCGCCATCCTCATCCTCATCACAGTCTATTTCTCTTTGACCGCACAGACACCCAGACACTTGCTGCTGTAAGCTGATTATTGTACAAAAGTATATGTGTGCTGAGACTCAGCAGTATTTACTTTTTAAGTAGGAGCCGAATGTTTGGTGTTCCTACACGCCCTTTTTTTGTAGTGTGAGTGGTTGATGGTGTGTGTGTGTGTGTGTGTGTGTGTTTGTGTTTGTGTGTGTGTGGCACTGATTTGGCTCATCATGCTCTTCTGCTCCAGATGGTGGAAGCTGAAAAGGCGGATTTCTCTGCGGCTCAGCTCTGAGATTAGTCTCATTTCCATCTCTCTGCTCATTTAACGGCTTTGGTATGGATGTGTTTGTATATGTACATACTACATAGATGTTTTTTCGAGTTCAAGCACTTTTATGTCCCAGGGGTTAATTTTTATTAAAACTAAGAGATTGCTGCTTTATCTATTTGTTATGTGAAGATCACATTAAACAGTTTCGTAAACGTTTTTTTTACCCTGCCTCGGGTACTTTTTAAACTTATTTTATGTATTTAAGTAACAAGTTTTATTGTCTTAACCTTATCCCAGTCCCAGACTTAAACTACATGAAAATCCATAAAATATTAATCATTACATTTTAAAACTAAATACAAACAATTTGTGTAAAAAGCATAAACTATTTGAATGTAAAAAACAAAAAGTGTGGAAATAATTATACACCACTGTTCAAAAGTTTGGGGTTGGTAAGAATTTTTAAATGTTTTTGAAGTGCTCACCAGTGTTGTGTTTATATGATCAATATGATAAAAAACTAATAATAATAATAATAAAGCAGTGATTAAAAAACGTTTTAGTTTAATTTAAAATGTAATTTATTCCTGTGATGTTAAAGTTGAATTTTCAGCATCATTACCCCAGTCTTCAGTGTCACATGAACATGATCCTTTAGAAATCATTCTAATATGCTGATATGATGCTCCAGAAACATTTCTTATTATTATCAATGTTGAAAACAGTCATTATTTTATAGTAGATAATAGTTCTATTTTTGTGGAAACCATGATATTTTTTTTCAGGTTTCATTGGTAAATAGAAAGTTCAAATGAACAGTATTTAGTTGAAATATAAATATTTTGTATATCCCTCAACCTTTGACTTTTCAGCGACTTTTATAGTGTCATTTTCATCATGACCAGCAATTCTAATGCTAAAAAATTCATTTTTGTCAAATTATGCAAAGTGTGGAAATTGAATTGTATTTAGCATACATACAGTGCTAGTTATGCATGCTATTAGCCTTACTGTATCAAGACAAAAAAGATTTAGCCCATTTAAAATGTCATTTCCACTGCATCATTTCCGTAGCATGTAATTTGAGATCTAAGGACAATTAGATTTGTTCATGTTAATCAGATAAGGTAACAATAAGTTTTTATTAAAAGTTAGTGTCTTTGGCTACCAAGGAGACGACAGGCATATGATGAGTGTAAAAATCAAGGTAAATATCACCTACAAACAGAATATTTTTTTTATTGTGCATAATTTCAAAATCAGGTTGTAATTTGTAAAAATTATGCCAAAAGTGTGGAAATATTATTTAATGATGTGTGTTTAAATAACATGCAAGATATGAAATTAGCCTTAAAGACGTTTGCCATTTTATTCCAAAAATAACATTTCCTCCACTGGTGAGATAATATTTGCTCTTGACATTCAGGAGAGAAATTATAGCATTCTTCTTGCATGTACAGTGTGTCCTCTTTTGGGCATTGCTAGTAGACAAATAAACTGATGGGAAAGTGAAAAGTGTGTTTCAAGAGTGTATATTTTCACAGTCCACAAGGCCAAAGTGTAAAAAGTAGAAAAACACCCATATATATCTGTGTGAGTGATTGTGTTTTTGAGCTCTTCGGCCTTGCAGGAGAGGTTTATTTGGCTTGTGGCACGGTTCCTTTCATATCATACTCTCTCATCTCTTTCCCTCTTTCCCCGACTCTCTCTCCTCCACATGTTCTTTTCTCTGTGTCATATTGTTACTGAGGCAGATAGCCCAGTAGACCCGACTCCCCTGAATACATCTCCCATAGCGCCAATTTACACTCTCCCGGATGTATGTGCTTAGTGTAGCGCCCACCCATTCTGTCTGTCTCAACCCAAAGATATGCTCTCTTTTCATTACTCATGCTGACAGAGAGGAGAACATTACCCATGGTTCCCCTGGCACACCTCATACAGATGCTTGCAGTTGTTCAGAGGGATGGGGCTCTACACCGGAGCAAGACTGATTGATTCACAGGAGTGTAAGATATGGATTGCTGTTCAAAAGTTTGGAGTCACTAAGAGATTTTTTTAATGAATAGGCCTACTTTTAGTCAGCAAGGACACATTACATTGATCAAAAGTGACAGTAAAGACATTAATAATGTTACATAGATTTATAACTGAGATTTATAACATTCTATTCATCAAACAAATACTTACTGTAGCAAAAATATTAAGTAGCACAACTGTTTTCTAAATTGATGATAGCAAGAAATGTTTCTTGAGAATCAGATCATCATATTAGAATAATTTCTGAAGGATCATGTGACTGAAGACTGGAGTAATGATGCTGAAAAGTCAGCTTTGACATTACAGAATAAAGTACATTTTAAGATATTTATTAATAGAAATTAGTTATTTCAAATTGTAATAACATTTCACAATATTACTGTTTTTACTGTATTTTTGATCAAATAAATGCAGCCTTGGTGAGCATAAGAGACTTCTTTCAAAACCATTAAAAAAACTTACCAGCCCCAAACTTTTGAACAGTAGTGTACTTTGCTGAATGTTTTAACTGTTTTTGTCCATGAAATGAAAGTCACGGGTCCAGTGTTGTTTTGATCCTCACTGACATGCATAAGATCCTCTTTTTTGTTCTACAGAAGAAAGAGAGTCATTGTTTTTGGTGAACTATTACTGTAAGTCAAGTTTTAACTTTGCAGTTTAAATAAAACTTAATTTCACATATTTCAATATATTCATCTCGCTTTATTGAGACAGATAAAAATATCTAGACAAGAATATCTTGATTAATCAAGCTCCAGCAACAACGGCGGAAATTGACGTCACTTTGAAGTGACGCTTGAGTGAGCAGGACAAATACATCATCCTTTGATTCTTCTGTCCCTGCATCTTATCTGTTCCTCACGTCTTAAAAGGGTGGAGCTAAGACTCCAGAAAAGGATCCAAGGATGCTCAGTTTCAGAGAAGCACCTCTTGTCTGTCCTCAACTTCCCTTCTTTCCTCGTTGCGGGTGCACTTCTCTGTATTATTAAGAGTGGGCCACTGGGAGCGAGAGGGCTGTTGGGTTATTATATTTCTATTTAGTCTGCAGCTCATCTTGGCTCGACAAACTGAGCATCATTAGCATGTTTATTCTGGATGAATGTGGTAAAAATGTAGATGGATTTAATTATTTTCTCAATGACTTTGCTGGAAAAAAAGGCATAAGAAGGTGCATTAATAGATAAACAATACAACTGGCATTCACACAACATAAAACATGTTTTAATTGAAAACTAATAGCACCAGTAAACACTCACTCACTCTCAGTCTCTCTCTCTGACACACACGAATAAAGCATTTGATGAGAGGAGAGCACGCTGTGTAGTCCTGCCAGTGTGCTTCCAAGTATACCTCAGAGCGTATTGTTGCGTGACTACAACATAAATGGCGTAAAGACATTGGGATCACTGTGGACTAACCTGCCAGCGCTCTAACCTAATTAAACACACACACACACATACTGAGACACCAGTGGATGTGGGAGGGAAGAGATATATCAAAGGTATTTATATGGCACTCATTTTTGCTGTACTTTCATCAAACCCTACGTATGTTTGATATGAGACATGCACACACACATGACTCAGCTCTTTAAACACAGATGCATGGCAAAACATTTAACATAAAATGTAAAACTACACCATACTTGATTACACCACACTTGTAGATGTATGATTATAACTGCTTCTGTCTTTTTTCATCATTTATTGCATTACAGCAGCCATTATTTATAAACACTAATGTGCATAAACACTTTTATGATCATAAAGGCTGCATTTATTTGTATAATATTGTGAAATATTAATACAATTTAAAATGAATGATTTCTTTTTTTATATATATTTTAAAATGTAACCTAGCCATTATTCCAGTTTTCAGTGTCACATGATCCTTCAGAAATCTAATATGCGGATTTTCAAGAAACATTCCTTATTATCGATGTTGAAAACAGTGCTTCTTCATATTTTTGTTGCTGCTTCATATTTTTGTGCAAACACATTTTTTTTCAGGATTCTTTGATGAATAAAAATTTCAAAAGAGCAACATATATTTGAAATAGAAATCTTTTGTATTATTAGCTTGATGTGAGGTGTCATATGAATAGATGTTAACATGCCTTTTTTTGCTAGTTTCATAGCTTGACAGACCCTCCATATGGAAAATAACTTCATTAAATTCAGCTAAACATCTTTAATGTTCCACAGAAGAAGGAAAGTCATACAGGTTTTGAAAGGCATGAAGTTTCCTTATTTTTAAAGTTACAGTTCACCCAAAAATTGCAATTTTCACATCAGTTACTCAAGAAAAGTACGCAAAAAGAAGATATTTTGAAGAATGCTGGTAGTTAAACAGTTGACAGCAACCAATGACATCCATAGTATTTTTTCCATACTATGGAAGTCAGTGGCTACCGTCAACTGTTTGGTTACCAGCATTCTTAAAAGTATCTTCTTTTGTGTTCAGCAGAAGAAAGAAATTCATACAGGTTTGGAACGACATGAGGGTGAGTAAATTATTTTCATTTTTGGGTGAACTATCCCTTTAATATATGTTCTTTTTTTGTGAACTGCTCTTTTATGCTAGTGGTTGAGTATGAAATTATCCTTAGACTGTATTCTAAAGTGATGACAGAAGCTTTTGTTAACAGCTTTGCAAGCTAGACAGAATATAGCAGAAGACATGAACAGAAGGTGGGATTTATTGCTGTCACTCACATGTTGTATTTTTGTATGAGAAACAGATCCAATCAGATTCCACTGTTTTCCAGACATCATATGGCAGCACTCAGCATGACAAGAGCTTTCAATGGAGCATCACTGACTGCTTAGCCTTTCATTACCTCTCTCTCTCTCTCTCTCTCACATACAGTACTCATTCAACCTCTTCCACCCCACTCATTCCATAAATTGCTACTCCATATGATTCCCACAGGAAAGAGAGAAGTAGTGCCCTGGGTCTTATATAACGGCATTTCTTTAATAAGGTATTTTCCTCTCCTTTGTGCACATGGGGATGAGCTTCATTAGCTGTTTCTCATTTAGGTTCATAGTTGTGTGTGAGTGTGTGCCCACATGCATAGTCTTGTGTAGCCACATTTTTGACTAAATGGCAGATCTACAGAAACCACAATGCAGATTTTTCTGTAAGAGACTACCTTTATAAGATTTTTGGTAACACTTTGCTTAAAGCCTTTATGTATAATGCATTATAAAAGTAGTTTTAATGCATGAATTATGCCATGTAATGCACCTAATAATGCATTGTACAATCTCATGAATAATTTTAACCATAGTTAATTCATTATAAATTCATTGTTACACTATGCATTTTAAATTTGGTTATAATTATTTACTACAAGATATAATGTATTACAAGGTGCATTATGAATAATTATAATGCATTATATCCTGTAATAACATTTATAATGCATTATTCATAAAGGTTTTAAGTAAAGTGTTACCAGATTTTTTATATGCATATTAGTGATGCGCGGATGGCGGTTAAATCCGCGGGCGCTGCGGATAATCCGCGGATCGGGTGTGTCGGGTAATAAAAAAATGCATTCTGATTATTTGCGGGTGGGTCGCGGGTGGATAAAATAAATTATTAATGATGCAAGTATTAACTACATTTTCTAAATTATGAACGTGTTTTAAATAAGCTACAGAAATTGAATAAACTGTAAATTAACATTAAAAGTTATTTAACAAAACATTATTTAGTCAAGAGCAGAAAGTTTTGTTGTTTGATTAACATTAATAAAAGACGGCACAGCTAGGCTGCTGTCACAAGACCCATTTCACGGATCCAATACTGATACTCGTGCGTTTTATTTTGCAACTGTTTACATTAACTTAAGACAAACTCGACAGTACTTTCTCAATTTGGTACTCGCAGTACGCGCTTTGGATGTGACTGAGCGCACGCGCCTCATTCGGGTGACGTTTTAGCTCATCCGCGCATCACTAATGCATATATAAAATACTTATATATGTGTGTGTATGTCCATCTACCCATCCATACAAATTTTTTTTTTTTTTAAGGTTTTTTAAGTCCACGTTTAGGTGCTTGGTAATAAGTGTTAACTGGAGCTATCACAGACCACTGAGTAAACATAGTGAAAATGAGTGCTGTCTCACATGTTTATCTGGGATTCCTTCAAATCGATATTTTTGCTCTTCTCTCACTGCATTGCAGCTCTGCTGTTGTGCTATAGTTAAACTCTAATGTATATTTCATGTACTTATTTCCCCTGCCTCACTGATTGTGACGCTGAGTGGGTGGTGAATCTTTCCCTCAGAGTGCCATACTACTCATAGATAAACACACACTCAGCCTTAACATTCTATACAAATTGTGTACAGCATTAAATATGATATTTAGCTACTTATGAAGTAATATGAGCTAATATGAGATGGAGAACACATGAACAGTCCCCCACACAAAGTTACTCACACAAACACACAAGCATAGAAACACAGCTGTGGTTGTGGTAGGTGGGGCTCTTATGTCTCCTCTGCAAGGTTCCTATATTTAGAAAGGCCTGTAATATGTGCTCAGGGCTTTACAAACACTAAATAGTCACCAGGGGGACATGGGGGTAGGGCTGAGGGCTCCATAAGGAGAAATGAAATGATGTGTCTCTCTGATCCGTGTTCAGAAAATACTAAAAAAAACACCCTCCTAAAATGAGGGTTGTAATCATCATCAGATGCTTTGTTATTAGTGTGAAGTGCAAAAAATAACCCATAAAAGGGTTATGATCAAAACATTGATCATAATTTACTCACCCTCATGTTGTTCAAAACCTGACCAAAAGCTGTCTGTCTTAAAGGTGCAGTAGGAGATCTTGGAAAATGCTAACTTTAGCCTGATAGCTCTGTACATTTCATATGTATCTCTTATCACATGCGACGTTTGTTCCATTCAACTGTAAGTGCCCTGCGACGTGGACATCACCAGATATTCCGCCATGATTCCAGTTTGAAGCGAGCGTATATGTTCCATACAAAGGGCATTAAAGTGTGCGAGACGTAAATTTAAATAGTATTTATTTACAGAGGTATATTATGTCACACTTCACACTTCTCTAATAGGTTTCGTTGGTGTGTGAACTTGAAGAAGCTGCGCAGCGCAAATCCGTGAATGAATGTTCCGAAGTGAAGTAAACTTCAACGGATTTCCCCTGCTCAGGGAGCAAAGAACACTGTGTAGGGAGCATGTCAATCGGAACACAGTTCATGCATGTAGCTCTCTTCATACGTTGACAGGCAGGTAGGAAAGCCAATTAAAACACTCGGACCGAGCGTTTTGATTGGACAAACATTTCTTGGTCCTATGCCTTCCACAGTATATATAAATACTTTTAGACCACTTAACTTAATGATTGCTATCGGGATGTGAAGAGACTTTCAACCAGCATAACAAAAAATGTTTCTGAAGACAATCACCTATTGCACCTTTAAATGGATTAGAAATTAAGTGTTTTGCAGAATGACGCATCACACGACAAATGAGAGCCAATGGCGTTTGTGTGATTCATCTCCACTTCCTTGGTATCGTACTTCAGTTGTATTACGGGTAATGATTTTGAATCAAACCATTGATTAGAATAGTTTTCACTGAATAATCTTGTTCATTGATCATTTCTGTAGATTACATCAGAGGTTTTCAAGGTGTGGTCACATCAGCAAAATATTGCTTACAAGCAAGGTGTCACGACACAGGCTAGGAGACACAGAGGTAAGTGGTCAAACAAGGGTTTTTATTGACAGAGACTATGGAGTGAACCAGGTGGTGACGAGAGGTGAGTGTAGCGCACACAGTGACAAGGTTCAAGCTTGCAGTGACAGTCTTTTGCTTTCTTGCAAAAGAAAAGGATCGTCTGAGGTAAGGAAACACACAGGTAATTAGCAAGAGAGTCAGGCTAGGTTCAAGGTTGTGAACGGTAGACCGGACGAAGAGCATGTGTGAGGTGAGCACTAATAAAGGGGAGTTTGATGAGCTGCAGCAGGTGCGGGGAATTAGAATGCAGGTGATTGTGATCTTGTGAATGTCGGTGCTGATGACTGTGTTGACTGTGGTGACTGAAGTGACTGTGACTCTCTGACATTACCCCCTCCCCCAGGGGCGGCTCCTGATGCCCTAACACGACGACGGGGACGGCCACGGCCACGGCCTCTGGGTGCAGGACAATTCGGGCGGTTACGATGGAATTCCTCTAGAAGTAAGGGGTCTAGGATATCGTCCCGGGCCACCCAGGATACTCCACCAGGTACTCAAGCCAGCCGTCCCGTCGCCGTGAATCCAAAATGTCATGGACCTGATAGACTGTAGCCTCTTCCAAAACCTCTGGGGGAGGAGGTGCATCCGGTTCGGTGGATCCTGTGGTGGAAGGAGAGAAAGGTTTCAGGAGTGAGATGTGGAATGTGAGATGTATTCTGTACCTTGCCGGGAGTTGGAGCTGATACGTGACGTCAGTGACCTGCCTCTGTATTGGAAAGGGACCTATGTAGCGGGGATTCAGCTTTTTGCACGGCAGGGGGAGGCGGAGGTCTCGGGTCGATAGCCAGACCCGATCACCTGGCTGGAACTGAGAGGGATCTGACTGACGGATGTCTGCGAAGAATTTGTGCCTCCGCACTGCACGCTGGAGATGGATGTGTGCTGAGTCCCATACCCTCTCGCTCTCTCAGAACCAGTAGTCCACAGCTGGAACCTCAGAGGGCTCCTCCGTCCAGGGGAAGAGCAGAGGCTGGTAACAGGGTATGCATCGAAAAGGTGTAAGGCCGGTGGTGGATTGTCTGAGGGAGTTCTGGGCATACTCGGCCCAGGGGAGGAAGTGGCTCCAGCTGTGCTGATCGTTTGAGCAGTATGCGGTAGCGTCCGAGCTCTTGGATGTTTCGCTCAGTCTGGCCGTTAGTCTGGGGATGGTATCCGGAAAATAAACTGACTGTAACCCCAAGGAGCTGAAAGAATGCCTTCCATACATGCGAGATGAACTGGGGACCCTGGTCTGAAACAATGTCCTTGGGTAGACCGTAATTTCGGAACACATGGTGAAAGAGACTCTCTGCGGTCTCAAGAGCAGTGGGTAGGCCTTTCAGGGGGATCAATGTGCACGCCTTGGAGAAACGGTCCACGACCATGAGCACACACGTGTGGCCTTCCGAATTAGGAAGATCTGAGATGAAGTCCACCCCGATGTGAGACCAGGGTCGTTGGGGAACAGGTAGGGGAACCAGTTTGCCAGATGGAAGATGGCGAGGGGATTTCAACATGGCGCAGACTGAGCAGCTGCGGACGTATGACATCCTTGGCCATACCGGGCCACCAGTACCGAGCTTGAATGAGCGAGAGGGTCCGCTGGCTGCCTGGGTGTCCAGAGCCCAGTACTTTATGAACTGAGCCCAGAAGGGTTAATCGCTGGGAGGATGGAATGTATGTCTTTCCTTCTGGGCCTCCCTGCAGAGCTGGCTCGGTGTGGGTGGCGTCACGGATGCGTTCGGTGAGTTCCCATTGGATAGGGCTGACAATGAGGGCTGGAGGGAGAATGGGTTCTGGATCTGAGGGTTGATCCAGAGCGTGTAAACGGGAGAGGGTATCTGCCTTGGGGTTTTGGTTTCCGGGACGGTAGGTAATGATGAAATGGAAACATGTGAAGAACAGGGCCCAGCGGGCTTGACGGGGGTTAAGGCGTTTTGCATCTCTTAGGTACTGTATATTCTTGTGGTCGGTTATGACGGTGAGCGGAGACGAGGCTCCCTCCAGCCAGTGATGCCACTCCTCCAGAGCTAACTTGATGGCCAGCAGTTCACGGTTTCCTATGTCGTAGTTTTGCTCCACAGGGGTCAGTTTCCGGGAGAAATATACGCAAGGATGGAGGCGGGGAGGCTCACCATGGTACTGAGACAGCACGGCCCCGACGCCGGTGGTCGAGGCGTCCACCTCGACTACAAAGGGGACTTGAGGATCCGGGTGACGAAGGATGGGGGCCGTGCTGAATGCTTCCTTGAAATGGTAGAAGGCTTCGTGGGCATCGGGGCTCCAGGACAGAGACTTGGGCTTGCCGCGCAGCATGGAGGTTAGGGGCGCTGTGAGCCGACTGAACTGGTGAATGAATCGTCTATAGAAGTTGGCAAATCCTAGGAATCGCTGCAGTTCCTTCACTGACTGTGGAAGTGGCCATTGCTGAATGGCAGTTACCTTCCCCTGGTCCATCTGGATACCTTCGGTGCTGATGTTGTATCCGAGGAACTGTACCGTGGAGCGATGGAATTCACATTTCTCCAACTTCAGATATAGATGGTGTTCTCTGAGCCGCTGAAGGACCTGCGTTACGTGGTGGCGATGTTTGGCCAGGTTCCGGGAGTATATAAGGATGTCGTCGATGTAGACAATCACGAACTGATGGAGGAACTCCCGGAACACCTCGTTCATGAAGCATTGGAAGACAGACGGTGAGTTGGATAGGCCATATGGCATGACCCGATATTCGTAGTGGCCTGAGGGTGTGATGAATGCCGTCTTCCACTCATCGCCCACCCGGATTCGAACGAGGTTATACGCGCTCCTCAGATCCAGCTTGGAGAATATGCGGGCTCCACGGAGTTCCTCGAGGGCGGCTGGGACCAGGGGAAGTAGATAAGGCAGCTTCACCGTCTGTGAGTTCAGGGCTCGGTAGTCGATGCATGGCCTTTTTGCCCACGAAGAAGAAGCTTGAGGCGGCGGGTGATGTGGAAGGCTGGATGAAACCCTGTTGGAGAGCCCCCTTGATTTAATCCTCCATTGCCTTGCACTCCGGGATGGACAAGGGGTAAACTCTACCCTTGGGGAGTTTTGCTCCAGGCAGCAGGTCGCTGGCACAGTCCCATGGCCGATGCGGTGGAAGGCGGGTAGCTGCCTGCTTGCTGAACACATCCTGGAACGCCTGGGATCGTACACTTCACCTGAGGCTCAGGGCTTTCGACGAGGGTGGAACACACTTGGATCTGCGAGGATTTGAGCGGCTTGGGAATTGAGGACAGACAGTTCTGGAAACAGGTCTCACTCCAGCGAGTGATTTCACAAGGAATCTCATCTGACTTCTGGAGAATGTTGGTTGAGCCAGGGGCGTCCCAGCTTGATATCCACCGTGGGTCCCTCCAGTACCAGAAATGAGATGGTTTCCTCGTGTAGACATCCAACTCTCAACGTCAGAGAGGGAGCTCGATAATTAACCCTTCCACGCCCCAGCGGCTTTCCTTGAATCGTTTCGACTCGGCGCTCCCGGGGCTGCTGCTTACGGGGTAGATTGAGTCAAGCTAGGAGGGAGCGGAGCGGTGGAGAATCTGTAACGTCTGAGGTAAGGAAACACACAGGTAATTAGCAAGAGAGTCAGGCTAGGTTCAAGGTTGTGAACGGTAGACCGGACGAAGAGCAAGTGTGAGGTGAGCACTAATAATGTGAAGCTTGATGAGCTGCAGCAGGTGCAGGGAATTAGAATGCAGGTGATTGTGATCTTGTGAACGTCTGTGCTGATGACTGTGTTGACTGTGGTGACTGAAGTGACTGTGACTCTCTGACACAAGGTCTGTTGTCTATTGGCAATAGAGTTGAAATACAGTTCACACAGAACTCACTTTCAAATCAGACAGTTTTCTCCATTTTACTTGACCAACATGAACTCATTGCAAAATCTGATTCACCCTAACTTGAAATTCCTGATCACGTTGATTCCTATTGAAGTGCCTTCAATTTCTGATTCGATTCAGTTCGATTTCATATAGATTATTTTGGATATATATCAGGTACAGTACATACCAGATTATCTCAAAAAAAAAAAAACTCAACTAATGCTGTAATATATACAGTGCATGAGAGTCAGTTGGTACTACATTAGTATTGAAGATTAAAATTAACTGATTTGTATTCAAATGCTTAAATTACACAAGTTAAGTTTTTATTATAATTAAGTTGCAATTTCATCATTTAAATTTTTACTCAAATTAATTTTTTTAAATATAAACATTTAAATGGTGGCTGTCATAAAAACTTGAATTAAACATTAAAGAACAGTAAAAAATTATAATGAATATGTTATATGGTGCATATATTTAGCGAAATGCTTCTCTGTACTGTTAATTTTTCTAGCTGACTAATGAAGTTTATGGTCACCGAATATGTTTTTCTGAGGTAAATGTGACGTTACGTGACATATTGTTTACAAGCTGTTATACTGACATCTTTTTGCGGTTGAAACACTGATTGAGCTATTACATGGGACAGGATAAGAATTTTGGTAAGTTGTACTCTTTCTTTTTACATGTCTTCGGATGTTTACTCATGTTTATTTTGTGCTGAAATTGGTATTAAAGCAGAGGAGATGATCAGTTCACGTGCGCTTCACACTGCCGCTTCTTTTTAACAGCGCCAAAACTGCATTTATTGTTTGAATATTGTAATAAAATGGGCAGAATTTAAAATCTGTGACTTTGTTTCATATCAAAAGTAACAAAGCACTAAGCTTTTTGTGATTTATTGGATGGGATGTGCGCTACAATGTTCCATACTTTAACTGAAAACAGGCTAGACTAATCGATTCTTGAGATTTATTTTCATAAAAATGAGAATCGATTAATCGTTTTTTTTTACCCAGGCCTAGTTTATACTGTGCAAAATTAATAGTATAAATGTGTAAAACATTATTTTCAAAATATTTAGTTCCTATTACTATGCTGATGTATATTATTGGATTTATATATTTATTTAAATCAATTTTTAGTATTTATTTTTAATCAAAATTTTAAATAAAATTTATTTCATTCAATCTTTGTTTTGTTATTTATTTATTTTTACATTTGTTACACTGATTTTCTCTACATTTGTTCACAGACCCCCTCGAACTTCCTTGTGTCCAGGCACCTGGTTTGTTTTAAAACCCTTGGTTTAGATCATTACACCAGTCATTTAATAAATCCCTAAATGGATTTGTTCAAAAACAAAAGTCATTCATTGTTACTTCATTTTAATTGTGCATGGTTATCAAACATTTCTGCACAAATTGAGTTCCACTTGAAATATTGTTGATCCCATTTTGTTTCCTTGTTGAACAAGATGACTGAATTGCTGAACTGAATGACTGATATGCCCACTTTCGTTCAGTCACTGTTTGTCAGCAGATCCTCATTCACAAACAAAATGCTTTGCTTGTTTAGTACAGTCACGCTCTTCATAAGGAAGAGATGTCAATGAATGAAAAATTATTCATTGGCTGGAAGTAAATAACATGATTTGTTCATTTAAAAGATTCGTTAACATCCATTGATTTGTTTTTTAGCGAAACATTATAAATATGAATGGCCGAAACACAAAATTGTCTGGGAGTAATGACGAGCGATACTAGGGTGACTAAAAGATGACCGATGACATTTTCATTTTGGGTGCACTGTCCCTTTAAGACTGTATACGAGATCTGATTATTGTGAAATTGCCCTACAACATCCAGTAGTGTGACGAGACCTGTCGGTTCCAGTGTTGTGATTCTGGTACTGCGGCTCTCAGGCTGCAAGTCACTTGAGATCTGGCCTGGCATTCTGTACAGCCAGTTCTAAACATGTGCCAAATTTTTGCTGATTGATTTTTTTTGTGTGTTTAGCAGTATTAATTGTGTTGGGTTGAGGCCAAGCCTTACCAGACAGGCTCTTTAAGCGCTGTTAGGCATCAGCCCCACTGATTGCCTGAGCAAGCCTACTTTCTCCCTGACCCTTTTTTTCAGTGTGATTAAAGCTTTGGTCACAGCACAGCGGTGTACGTTTATTATAATATATGCTGCTGGTCACTCATGCAGGGCGAGCCGCTACATGTATGGACTTTTAGTTTAATTATTTCCACTTTATTTTAGTTATTTATGAAGTCACCCAAAAGCGCTGGATTAATTCCCTACTGTTTTCCAATTTCTCTCTCCCATCAGGCCTTGTCTTCAAAGATATCAGACAGGATTTTCACTGTTGTTCCAAATGAGAGATGAATTTGACAGTCCATTTAATGGCTTACCTTCTGTCCTTTGCTTTAATGCAGTGCCAGGTAAATCAAGGGGGATCGTTTGGGCTTTCATCTCCACAATGCTGACGCATTCTGCCCGAGTGCATGAGTCAGCCTTCGCTGCTGCTCATCCTCACGCTCAGTGCCAAACCTCAGTATATAGTGCTGTACCATTCATCCCAGTAGCTTTTATTTAGTGCTCTGATTGGACGATGTCTGTAAGCCAAGGGTTTTAATTAGCGGATGAGGCTGGATGTGTCCAGACTGCAGCAGCAGTGGCCCAGCATGTCCTGCAACCTGCTCCCTCATTACTGCGCTGCAGAAGGGAAGCATGTGGTCAGACCGAGTGGTCCCGTTTCTTGTCAGATATCAGGCTTTGTAGGGATGCATTGATATAAAAAAATCTGATAGGCCAATAATTATTTTCATGTTATGAGGAGGATGGATGATATTAAAATTCTATACTATTTTGACTAAATAAATAAAAAACAAAACACTAAACATGAATAATTTTAAATGCTGAAAGTGAATTTAGGCGTCACAACATAATGTAAACTATAAATAATGGATTTTAATTTTGAGATTTGATAACCCTTGCAAAAAAATTATATATTTAAAATACATTTATTTCATACTAAGTCTATAGTTCAAATTTATTAACATATTTACTGACAAATCACCTAAGACTTGCTGATATATTTGGAGTACTACTTGTGCACAATGCACATTTCTCAACATTAAACCTAAAATGTGTTTTAATGTCACAATTGATGAGGATTGTATGATATTTGAATAATATGGGTCTTTAAATGCATGATGTTTAAATTGTACCTGAGGTATACTTGCAATAGTTCCACTTTAGCATGATCAAATATACTTCAGTGCAGTATATCTTTAGTTGGACTTCAGCACTACTTCCACACAATTAAAGTGCATTAAGTACAAAATGTATTGTTCCAGTTTAGAAGACTTTAAGTATACCAGTTTAGTATACCAAGAGTACAATTGCAGGGTATTTTTATTAAGTACATAAATATGTAAATGTATTTGTAGTACACTTGGCATGAAATAAATGTATTTCAAATACATTTTAGAATATTTGTTTTTCAATAGGGAAGTGTTACATTTAAACTTGATTCACCCAAAAAAATGTAAATTCTGTCATCGTTTACTCGCTCTCAAGTTGTTCCAACCTGTATGAAATGTGTTCAAATTCTGTTGAACACAAAATAAGTTTTTTTTTAAGGAATGTTGGTAACCAAACAGTTGACGGTAGCCATTGACATCGAAAGTATTTTTTCCATACTATGGAAGTGAATGGCTTCCAGAAACTGTTTGAACATTTGCACATTCTTCAAAATATTTATTTTGTGTTCAAAAGAATTAGAACATATTTCATACAGTTTGGATTGGAACAACTTAAGGGTGAGTAAATGATAACAGAATTTTCATTTTTGGGTGAACTATCCCTTTGAACAGTGTTATTAAATTATTGTTTTTTAACAATTATTTAAATGAGCATTAGATGACAGAGAGACAAAAAAAATCTAAATATAAAAAAGAAAAAAAATGAGCACAAAACAATTAAATATCCAAATGAAGAGCTAGATGAATTCTCTAATATAACACAGAAACAGAAGAACATCAAAATATTTTTTTCTTCATTTTTTCATTTTTTAAAAGGTGCAATAAGTAATTTTTTCAAATTAAAAAAGTTCACTGCTGTAGAAATTAATTTTAATTGTAATATTTGTGACTGAAACCACTTTCAAAATCTGTGGTTTGAACTCACTTTTACACCTTTGAAGGTTTTTGAAGTAATTAAAACAGGAATATTTTGACATAAAATTAAGGTTCTCATCAAAGAAAAATGCTTGTGGCAGATGTTTGTGCAGGTGCTAGAGTGTAATAGATATCACTTTCAGTTAAAATGGCACAAATTCCCTCTTCAGCTCCTAAAAGCTCCGCTGTTCCAGGTTACAGTAGCAATCAAGCAGTCACTCTAATCAGCATCATGTATGGAGTTTACTGGCCTGAAATGTATTTCTTGTATTATGAAATTTTGTAAATGCATTACAATTCCCATCAGTCATTAAGAAATGATGAATTCTCCTCATATTTCTCACTTTGAGTGTATTTGAGGTAATAACAATGGCGCTTGTTCCATGAGACTTGAAGCCATCAGTCTGTTTCTGCTCGACTAGCTCAACACCCTCTCCTGTATGCCACTGGAAAACATCTCTTAATGATGTAATCAAACTGACGATTAACCCACTTCCCTGAAGAGCCTCTCACCCACTCAGCCCTGTGGGAAAGTTATTCAGTTTAAAGTCCATTTCAGCAGAAAGTGTGTGTAGAGAGAGTGTGCAGGACATTTATGTGTCAAAAAGTTTTGAATTACGTTTTTTTTAACTGTTTTTGAAAGAAGTGTCTTCTTCACCAAGGCTGTATAATATGTAAATAAATAATGTAATAAAGTTTTCTATTGTAATACTATTTTACAATATTACTGTTTTTACTGTATCTTTCTTCAAATATACAAATGCAGCCTTGGTGAGCATACATAAAGAGACATCTATTCAGACTGAATAAAACATATTCAGAAGTCAGCTCATGCAACTGATGTCATTATAATTTTGATCTCAGAGACATCAAGATTAAAAGTTTCTCTCCGTGAGTCATCTCAGACCTCTGTAACATTCACATTAAACTCTTGATCACATGCAGACTCATGCTGATACTTTCAAACTGGATGGATTTCAGTGAAAATTTCATGAAGATTGAACAGAGCTCTCTTTTAGTATCTTTCGTGGAAAACCAAGCTGTCCTTTTTGTTTAGGTTAACTTTGTTCTGCACCTCTGAGTGAATCCAGACTTCCTGTGTTGAGCGTGAGACGTCAGCAGTAGTGATGCTTTCTGGCTGATTGTGTGTTTTGTATTCCACTTGTGTTTTGTGCCCTTTCATAACACTGATGGTTTGATTGTCCTGTAACTTCCTGTTTGTCGCTGCTTATTTCTAGAGTAGAGGAATGGCTGTGTGTGAAAGATGATGGGGGTGTTTTTGATGGATGTTTGTGATGCGGTGTTGGTGTGTGTGTGTGCTGGTGAGGTCTAGCAGCATCTCTCACTGTGATTAATCAGACATGTCACAACTTCCATCAGTACAAGCACCTTCTTCCAGCTCACAGTCGCCTGCAAAAAGCCAGGAGAAAACACAGACCTCTTTTCTATCTATCTCGCGCACTCTCTCTTTCACTCTTTTCCAAAACTTAAGTGCCTACTGAGGAAGCATTTTAAGGCATCATAAGAAGGTTGTTCCAAATGCTAGGCATCTTAAAAGGAGGGACAGTTCACTCAAAAATAAAAATGTCATAAACCTGTATCACTTTCTGTGGTACACAAAAGGAGAAATGTATGTGCTGGTCACTCTTTTTCATGCAGTTACAATGGGGACCAAAGCTTTTAGTTTTTAAAGAGCATGCAAAAGCAATATAAATATGACTCATTTTCTGTATTACAAATATTCTGAAGAGAATCAATAGAATTGTGCAATGACTAGTCTAAAATTTAAGTTGTTATTCTCTGATAAATTATTCTCTGAGCAAGCTGTTTGTTGTTGAGATCAGTTCATTGAATGATTTGTGAATTAATCATTCAGATCAGTTTTGTAAACTTAAAATCAACCGATTCATTAAAGAATCCAACTCTGAATCCGAATTCATTCAAGAATTCGCTACTTCTAGACATCGAACGACTTGAGGGTGAGTACATAAGAGGAAACGAGATCAGTGGATTTATTGATTTATTTACTGTATATTACGCTGTTGCCACACAGATCTAATATAAACATGCAATTTCTTTCCCAGCTGTTTACCTTCACAGACATAACCAACTGTTTTTGTTACTCGTGTGTTGTTAACAGAAACTTGTGTGTATTTGACAGTTTAAGCACAATAAGACATGAAAGAGAACTTAGCTTAGTACTCACATGCCGTGTGACAGCCGCTTTTTGTGCTTGTGCTTTGGATGTGTGTGCTCAGAAAACCGTATATCAGAAGCTTAAACTAATATGGGTTTAGAACGCATGATTTCAGTGCGATAGACAGGATAATCCAAACCAAACAGATGTTTTTTGGCAGAGTATTCGAGGTATGAGCTGTAAAGGCGCAGCTCTATTCTGGAAAAGGGGGTGGGGAGCAGCAGCTCATTTGCATTTAAAGAGACATACACAAAAACAGCGTGTTTCTGCTTCCACTCAAAATAGGCATTTTCAAAATGATATAATAAATGATCTGTGGGGTATTTTGAGCTGAAACTTCACAGACAAATTCTGATGACACCTGAGACTTATATTACATATTGTAAAAAGTGGCATAATAGGTCTCCTTTAATAATAAAAGTAGTGAAAAAGTATTGCTCATATAGTTAAGGGTAACTGAAATAGATTATTTTACACAATTTTATTTTTAAGCTTGTGTCATGTGCCAACTTGATAATGTCAAATTAATATAGCACTTTTTTGTGGCTCGACAGTTACTGTCATTTTGTGACAGTATGCTGCCTATGTTGACTTTAAGGACTGCAAGGAGCTTCTCTCTCCATCTCTTTCTGACAAACACTGTTCTTGCATTACTTTGTAAATGTTCCTGATTTGTGTTTGCATAATCACTCAGGTGTGTGTTCTCTGGGGTGCCTGTGTGCGCACACGTTTATGGGTTTGTTTTCACGCACTCAGCCTCTAGCTGCTGTTGTTTGTCACCTCAGGTTAATGTCTCTGCTTAGTGCTTGACAAATGCTGCAAACCATATTGTGTGTGTATTGTATGTTTGTGTCATGTCTTACTGAGGATCTCAGACTCATCGCCTCGGTATTCACGGCACAGCTTGTGTTTAGTACTATCAGTATGATGTGAGAGGCCTGTCATGGTCTGGTGCTGCTGTATATGAGAGGAAATCATGTTAAGAGTGTCAGCTCTGCACATAAACAACACTCTCTAATGAGGAACTAATCATCAGTAAATATTTTCACTGACACACATGGTCACTGGCTCTCAGTAAATGGACTTGTGTGTCCACATGTTCAAGGCTTCAGGATAAACGTTCACTGTTTATCTGAAGTGATTTAATAAACCTATGTAATTACAGATGTGAGATGCTTTATAAATTAGAGGATTTACTGAAGATCTACTAATTAGAAATGACAATAATAATAATAATAATAATACATATAATAAATGTATTATTATTATTATTATTATTATTGGACCATGAAATGCCAGTAGAATATTTTTCTCAAATTACTTGAGAGTCTTTTGAGATTTTGGACAGAAGCCCTAAGATTTGAAGTAGGAATGCACCAATATTAAAATTAAATATTTATTGGCCAATAATTATTTTCACGTTATGGCATCTCAACATTATTATTATTAATGTACAGTATGAAAATTGGATATTCATTTGGACATTTACTTTATTGTTGTTCAAGAATTTATATTGTATTTAATTTTTATATTTATATCAATAAAATTGTAATGTCAATATTGGTGCATTTGTGAAGTCAGTTAAAGGAAGTTTTATGATTACTAACATTTAAAAAAATTGGAATAACTGATGAATCATGCAAAATACAACTAGGATGCTTAAAGAATATAAATAAGACCTATTTTGTGTTTTCCGGGTTTGTCTTTATAATTGGAGGTATGCTGTCTTGAGTGATTTTGTGCTTTTCACTTAATTGCTTAAAATTATTCAATCTCATTACTGATTGGTCCAAACCCTCTGTGTTATTTTCATTTGGTATGTCCTGAATGTGAAGTAAGTAGTTACCTAACATTCGTAGGCATTTACTGTAGAACAAAGTTGGAAATGAAATCCTTTTTTAATAGTAAGGTCATCGTAGAGGAATTAATTAATCTCTCTCTCTCTCTGTCACTGCAGTTTTAGAGAATGCCTCTTATTTATATAGTTCTCATATTTTTTTGTCCTCTTCAGAAAAACAGCTCATCACCCACAATGTAATGTTGACTTGAACAGCCTCTTGTATCTAATGGTAGCTTGTTATCATTTGATTATTCTTTTGCATGGTGGTCACAGTCTTTGTGCGTGCGTGCATGTGTGTGTGTGTGTGTGTGTTTTGTGTTACGAGTAAAGGTCAATGTGAAATAGCACACTGCCACTTCAGTGGCTCATTTTAATCATTGGCCTGAAGAGGAAAAGATCATTAGCGAAAAGAAAAGAGGAGAAATCTGTCATTATGAACTTGTTTTGCTGCATGTTTTTAGTTTGTGCTATGAATGCTAAAGACAGTCTCTGAAAGAGCACTGATGATGGAGTGTTTAAAAGAGACAGAATAAAAAGAGGGATAGAGACAAGCATGGCTGAAACAGTGAAATACTGTAACAGAGAAACCTAAGACCAAATGAGGAGGAAGAAAAGGCAAGAGGGTCTAGCTGCAGCCTTGCACTTGCACTCTCAAACGTGCAATCTCAGGCTTGCATTCTCAGACACTTGCGCTTCCGCTAGCGACGTCACTTGCAGGACAAACCTTGTGAAGAGAGGAGTAATAGGCTTTAGTCAGATATAATATGCTGTAATTAAAGGGATTGTCCACCCAAAATTAAAATTCTGTCATCATTTATTTACCCTCTTATTATTCCAAACCTGGATGAGTTTTTATTTTTCACTGGAACACAAAAGGAGATGTTTCGCAGAATGTTCACACTGTTCATACATTATAATACCTAAGGGCTGTTAAGCTCCAAAACGCACCACAAAAGTAGTCAATACAACATTTGAGTTGTTTTAACAGTGACTCTATATCTTCGTGTGAGGAAAATATTCAAATTTCATCATATAGCTGCACAATCTCATTGACATTTGTAAAGTCAAATACAGTGTGTCAAGGATTGATGTTATAATATTCATCACTGGATCTTTGGTATCTCATTACTTGCCATAATATGACAAATTTGAATATGCACATATTTAAATTTCACAAATGAGGTTTGAAAGCAAAGATCATTGAATAATAACTTAAATTTGTCTGTTCCTCATTTACAAAGCTTTAGAAGCCTTTGAATATAATGCACGATTTGTCTAAGTTGGACTACTTTTTGTCAGAAATATGGACTGTCTGTGTTGTGTTTTTCTCCCCGTGTGCCTTCCATGACCTAGTTTTCCCTCGTGTGTGACATGCCCATATTTGGTTTCCTTCCTGTTCCTGTTCCTGTTGTGTTTCATTGAGTCCATGTGTGTCTCGTCTATAGGGATGGGTACCGAGAACCAGTATTTTTTTGGACCGGTACGTAATTGGGTCAATACCGGAGTACCGATAAGCTTCAGGACAAACGACACTCTTATCGATACTTGTGTTGTTTTATCTCCGTATACTTCAATGTTAACGACGAATTAGAAGCTGCTGCTTGTCATTTTCCTTCACTGAATGATGTGTCCGACGTTTGCTCGACGTGCGTGTGATATCCATGCACATGTGCGTTGTGTGTTTGCGTGCAATCAGTCATCGCGGCAAGAGTGAAACATTCGAAAGTGTGGGCTCACGTTACAAAACTAAGCGACACCAGTGTCAGATGCAATATATGCAGTAGTGTAATAGTGAACAAAGGAGGCGACACTAGTAATATAATGAAACATTTACTAACAAAACACATGCTCTGTATTATGTCTCGCGGCTCCAGCTCCAACTGAAACTCGCAAGACACCTTCACATCAAATGTTGATTTGGTAGAGTTACACTCACGAGACTTATTCGCAATCACAAAAGTACATTATTTCCGCGTGCTTTAAAGCCATGCTGGTTAAACATTCACGTGCTGTTCTGACATGTGCTTATTCAGAGCGTGTACACCCGAAGCGTCCTACACTAAAAGGCCAGTCAAACAGCATCTGATTACTTAGTTATCTTAATTATCGTCTGATTGCGCTAATACTGTCAAAAACACACAAGGTTTACATATAAATACAGTTAATTATGTCTAAAGTGAAATTAAACAGTTGAGAGAAAAACAGATGCGTGCCACTCTTAAAGCGGCTACTAAACATGCTGCCGCTTGTCATTAATTTTCATTATTTACTCAGTCATGTTGTACCAAACATTTATTAATTTTTATTTATTCTTGTGCTGAACACAAAAGAAGATATTTTGAAGAATGTGGGTAACCAAACAGTTGCTGGTCCCCACTGACTTTAATGGTAGGAAGAAAAAAAATATGAAAGTCACTGGGGACCAGCAACTGTTTGGTTTCCCGCATTCTTCAAAATAACTTTTTATGTTCAACAGAAGAAAGAAACTCATTCAGGTTTAAAACAACATGAGAGTGAGTAAATTATGACACAATTTTCATTTATGGGTGAACTATTCCTTTAATGTTAATAAAATAAAACACAAAGAGAACTCACTGCTCTTGACTGAAGAACTTTAATACAGTTACTAAAGTTCAGCAGTAATAAAATAACTTGAAATTTTCAACAACTTTTCACTTCATATCTTTTTGCACCAAATAGTATCGATAACAGTATCGATAAGTACCAGTATCGAAAATCCAGTACCAGAAAATCGAATGGATTGAAAAATAGGTTTTTGAATGTAAAGTATAACAACTTGTATTTTGGGGTGAACTTTTCCTTTAAATTTATAGAAACATGCACAAAAACAGGGCTGTGGGGGATGGATTTACAGTCTGTTCAATGGGCCTCATTCATGAAATGAGTGGAATTAATTTTTGTGTAAATCAATTGCAAAATCCATTCTTACATAAATTAGTTAATGGGCATAAATGGGCAAGAATAATTTTATAAAGGGTTTATGCATAAATTCATTCTACTCATGTTCAGTATGCCCTTCAATTATGCTTCTCAATCATTCAGCCTACAAAACATTGGAAATATATTGAACAAATTGTACCACACAGCTAGGCCTGTCGCGATAATTAAATAACCGTCTAATCGCGATTATTTGATCTAATTTGATTATTGTGCTTTTTATACGGCACAAGGGGGAGTCATACACCAAACGAAACAGAAAAGCACCAGTTTGCTTTTCATGCACTGTATAGCCTATATCATCTGAAGCCATTCCATATCTTAATGTGAGGGACAGAATTATATTTACATTGTTAAATTTAAGTTTACAGAAACTTCTGCTGCAGCTGTCATTCTCCGCTCAGCATTCAAACAGCACGTCACGTTCAGTTATGACAGTCAGCACAGTAAAACTCTCTCTCCAAGATGATATATTCCCATTATAATACTTGATGTGTAGATAAAGGTCTGGGGATTCGCATAAAATGACATCTTGCTGGAGTTCATTGCTCTCTCATTTTTCTTCTCTTGTAACGTTACCGTGTGGAGTGCTTATGTTGCTTCCAGCACATCATTCTGCACCCTAGATGTGCATAAGCGCTGCGACTCCACGTTGCTTCAAGCACATCATTCTGCACCCTAGTTGTGCATAAGCGTTGCGACTCCATGTTGTTTCAAGTGCACCATTCTGCACCCCAGATGTGCAAAAGAGCTTTGTGCCGCTCTGTTTGAAGCATTTCACATTATCAAAATTTTGCACACAGAAAGATTATTAGAAGCTTTTATTTTTCTCATGATTTCTATCTTATTTTCATGAATGTATTTTGTAAGAATACAAATAGTTAACAGAATAAACATGTTTAAATTGTATAATGTGCAACAAAGATTTTTTTTCTCCAAGATATTGTTTTTGCTGCTAAATTATACAGTCAGCTAGTTTAATTTCATAGCTTATATATTTTTATTCAAATGTAGTTTTTCTCTGTAATGAGGAAGTGAGTATTTAGTGGATTATGTTTAACAAAGAGTTTTAAAAAAGAGTGACCATTAGTTCCACAAACACAGTATTGATATTCTGTAGTGGTGTAGAAACAAAATAGCGCTGGTGTTGGATCGGTATTGGCCAATTCGTAGAATTTGGAATTCTCTATGTAATCTTACACTGAGTTAAAATAATAACTCAAAATAGATTAAAAGATGACATCATAATTATTTACTGAACCCTTAAATTAATCACAATTATATAATGAAAGCCATAAAAAAAAACAGACAATTAATCGTGATAATCGGCATAATCGCCAAAGCTCTAAAACGGTCAATTAATTGCAATAACCGTGACTATTTTTAGACAATTAATCGTCAGCCAAATTTCATAATCGTGACAGCCCTACACACAGCCTCATTTTATTCACATTCAATTAAATGTCGTCTTTAAAACCATAATTTTTCTTTTCAGCATTTTTCAGACAAGCACATATATTACATATAATAAGTTGGCGGAGCAAATGTGAGATGAAGTTCAGACCTCCTTGTGTCCTTTAAAGGTGATATTCACAGCAGCAGACCTGCCTTCTGTTAGGAGATGTATTGTGAAAAACAGCAGAGTCACCCCTGTAATTCAGCCCTGTTTCTCCTATTTCCTGTGTGCCGCAGATCAACGCTAGAGGAAGTTCCTTTTCGAAATACCAGCCCTTTATCATTTCCTTATTTGAAATGGTTTGTGTATTATGGGATAATAGACGGCCTCTGTCCAAAGAATTTGCTATTGAAAAGGTCCTGTCATTTCTGTTCCCTGCATATCAAAAAGGGCTATTTGTCTTTCAGTGAGTCACCTATGGTGCCTTATGGGAACAATGTTTTCCGGCGTGTGTAAGCTGTTTCCACCTCTTTCTTTCAAGAGTACTGTGTTGATGGAGGGGCAAGAAGGTGCACAAACAGAGGTGAATAACAGACTGTGTCATTTAGAAGTTCAAACACCTTTTCTTTCCTGGATTCTTTGGATGCTCTCTTTCCATTTAAAGCTGTGCAGGCTTCCTAAAATTTCATCCTTCAGTGAATTATTGACATTTTCTCTCCTCCTCCTTCCAGACTTTGTAGAGAATACATCCTGCTGTTATCAGTTCCATATTCTGAGAGCCTCTAGTGATTTTGAATATCGATTATGCTTTTGTAAAGGACAGAAATAAGTGGCCTTTAAATGGCATGATGGGACACGATGCCCGTGTTATCAGCAGACAGGGCTCCTGTTGGGGCGACTGGAGTCTTCCAGCTCACTTATTAAAGTCTGTGCCCATCTTCTGCCACACCGCCCCTGAATCTCTCTGTAAATATCAGTCATTTAACTCTGCTGTCACACCGGATATGCATTGCTGCTTTTGGAGATCGATCAGTTTTAGCTTTTTGACTGTGATCTTCAGTTTCTGGCCAAGATAGATCAAATTCCTATCTAAAGAGCCATTCAGACAAGATTGATTTTTTTAAAAATTACATTTTAACACTATTAGGACTGGATTAGTTTCATAAGCCAGGGATTTTTAAACTTTTTCATGCCAAGGACCAGGAAATGTGTGGATCCTCTTGCGAAGTACCCACTTCCACTTCCTATAAAAGGTTTAATCAACTAATTTTAAGCATGGTGTTACAAAGATGACGTTTTTTATCAAAATTACATATTTTTTCCCTGTTAAAAACTAGTGCTATCAGTAGAATAAAATAATCATGATAAATATAATGAATGAAATGTGACCAGTCTTCAGAAAGCAGAATGAAACTAATATCATCAAAATTCTTGAATCTAAAAAAAAGTATTGATTTAACCATAATCTGATGACAAAGCTGAATTTTCTGCATCATTACTCCAGTCTTCAACATCATGATCCTTCAGAAATCATTTTAATATTCTGATTTCCTGCTCAAGAAACATTTCTTCTTATTTTTAGGGTTGAAAACAGTTGCGCTGCTTCATATTTTTTTGCAAGCCATGCTGGATTTTTTCCAGGATTCTTTAATTAAAAGAAATATCAAAAGAACACAATTTATTTGAAATAGAAATTACTTTTGTATCAATTAATGTATCAATTAATGTATCCTTTCTTAATTTAAAACAATTAATTTTAATATATATGATTTAATTTATATTGCTTTGATTATGTTATCTTTAGTTATTCAGTGAAGGACAAAATAAATTAGAAGAATTGTTGTGACAAATATATACTGCAATCATAAACATTCATATGGATAAAAGAATCCCCATCCTCAGATTTCTCAGAGGACCTACATGTAAGCCAAAATGCAGTAGATAATTTGATCTTTTATTTTTACCAAAAAATAAAAAAATTTCGGGTGTACGCGCTCTGAATTTTCAATTCGGACAGGGCTAAAACCACAAATGTCTGTGCTAGTTGCCTCCTCAGGGACAACTAGTCTCATGCGAGTCTCTTGCTGTCACTTCTCTGTCTCCCTGTTGTGGTTTCAGTGTCATGCAGTATGGAATACTTGGAAGATGCTGTGATCACAAGGCTGAAGATGAACTTGCAGGAATGATCATTTGCTTTGGCTTTAGGCAAGGCTTCTATTTTTAGGTAAATAAAGTTTAGCCGGTTTATATAGCCACAAAAAGATGTGATGAGATGAAGACCATATTTCCTGCTTGCAGTCTTGAAAATAGAGGAGAAAGACCAGCAGCAGGTGGTCTATTTAATAAAGGTCTCTCTCTGTCATACGGAGGGTTCAAAACAGCTGTGTGTGTGTGTGTGTGTGTGTGTGTGT
>NW_015555711.1:1157108-1176463 GCF_001515605.1 Sinocyclocheilus anshuiensis
ACAGGAGCGGACGAACACATTTGTGCATCCGTTTCCCAAATTATAGTTGTGACTTGATACATGATTTGTTTGTTCCATTGTATGCTCTGGTTAGATGCAAGCTCATGCATGTGTGTTTTTATGTGCAATAGATGCTTTTTCTTGTCAGACCACTATTTCCTAATTGTCTCAGAGTACGTGTTTGGTTGCTATGGGGTCTCTCAGGGCGACGAATGGAGATCAGAACAGAGAGCTCTAATTAGAAGTGACTGCGTGTGATTGGGCAGTGCAGTCTGCAGGGGGTGACGAACTCAGCGAGGTTGCAGAGGGGAGAAATAGATGGATTCGAGGTGGGTGGGTTGAGTTTAGATTGATTGGAGAAAACAGCTTGTAGATAACAATATATACCTTCACTATATACCCTTGATTGCAAAGAACGGTGCTCTCAGACTACCATTCCCATAATCCTCTAAAGACATTTATGTGTGGAACAGCCAGCATGTGCTGTACTGTCCGTACCACTGAATATTTGACTTAGTCTTATTTGGGTGGTCGACAAGATGTGCTTTTTTTAGGGTTCGGTGTGACTTCTTTGTCCATGTTTGAACATTTCCAGCATTAAAGAGATAGTTGACCCAAAAATGAAAATTTTTGCATTAATTACTCACCCTCATGTCATTCAAAACCTGTAAGACCTTTGTTCATCTTCGGAACACAAATTAAGATATTTTTGATGAAATCCTAGAGTTTTTTGACCCTCTATAGACAGCAATGCAACTGACGCATTCAAGGCCCAGAAAGGTAGTAAGGACGTCATTAAATTAGTCCATGTGACATCAGTGCTTCAACCTTAATTTTATGAAGCTATGAGAATACTTTTTGTGGGCAAAGAAAACAAAAATACTGACTTTATTCAACGATTTCTTCTCTTACGTGTTCTTGAAAGTACCACGACACATGCATGTGGTGCTGCTGACACAGGAGATTTCAGAATGCTTATTGTTTGAATGCTATGTGTTTTCCTCTCATTACACTATAAAAACATTTATTACTTGTAGAATGAAATTTAACAACACTAGAACATGAAGTCTATTTATAAATGCATTGGTTACACACTTAATAAAGGTTCTTTATTGGCCGGAATTTGAACTCTGGGCACCCGCAACGCAACTGCATGATATGCTGGCACACTACTCGCTTGGCTATCGGCACCAACCCATGGAGAAGCTTTGACATCCATAGAACCTTTGAAGAACCTATAAAGAACACTCTTAAAAATAAAGGTTCCAAAAGGGTTTTTGTGGTGATGCCGTATAAGAACCATTTTGGATCTTCAAAGAACCTTCCAGTGAACAGTTCTAAAAATAACCATTTTATTCTTAGTGTGAAGAACATTTTAATGATCTAAAAAACCCTTTTCCATTATCAGGAACCTTTTGCGGAATGGAAAAGTTCCATGGATGTTAAAGGTTCATTATTTTTAAGAGTAGACCTTTCCACAAAAGGTTCTTTGTTATGAAAAAAAAAGGTTCTTTAGATTATTCAAATGTTTTTTACACTAAGAAAAGATGGTTCTTATAAGAACTTTCTTACTGAAAAGTACTTACTTGATCACAAAATGGTTCTTCAATGGCATCACTGCAAAAACACCCTTTATTTTAAGAGTGTATTGTTTAATGATTAAATATTTTTCCATGCAGAAAGAGTGACAGTTACAGCGAAGCTGGCTGAGTTCAGTTTGGCCTCGGATTGACCTAACAGCATGAAACACAGCGTGACATTAAATCTTATGCTAAGACAGTATTTTGCCTGTCACACTGTATGATAAATCAATTGCACCATAAATTGTATTCAAGCTCTATAACTATACACAACAATTGCAGTATGCAGTAATTTAATAATGTATTCAGTTATCTGCATTATAAAACATATCAAATAGTTTCTGTACAAGATGTGTTCCTTTAAAAACAGTATGCAGCTATAGCATTCTGATTTTTTTTTTCAGCGTGAGCAAGATATTATAAAGTAGTGTTGGGTCGTTCTTGAACGATTCGTTCATTTTGAACGAATCTTTAATGTGACTCGGGAAGAACGAGTCGTCTCGGGGAGTGATTCGTTCAGTCGCGCATGCGCAACATCATATAGGTTCTGTACTGGAATTAGTCAAGTAGTTCACCTGGATAAGAGGTGAGGTGAGCTAATCATAGACTGAAGACCCAGGTAAACAATGAATTAATCTTTTCTGTTTCTTATAGCAGTTTTGTATTGTTTGTAGTGTGATCAACGTTTGCGTAAGTAGTAGACATATTAGGGAAGTAACACTTAACATTTTAATTATATTTTGCTAAAATTAACGAAATGACTCGAAAAAAGATTCGTTCATTTTGCTGAACGAGACTCAAAGGTCCGAGTCGGTAAAATGATCCGAACTTCCCATCACTATTATAAAGATGTCAGATGCATGAAAAGAATAAGCTCTGTTGCTGTCCTCAGTCCTCGGGGAAAAGAGGAGCTATTAAAAAGGACAGAACTGTTTCCAAAGACTTGTTTAATTTGGATGAAATATATGGCCAGGGACTAGCTTTGACAGAAAGTTGAAAAGTAGTTGAAATACAAAAAGTTGCAGTTTTTTTCTGACTAGCAGGGAATGTGTTTAGTGCAATACATGTATGTCAACGTGATGTCTTGTTCTCTGAGACAGGTTGTCTAACTAGTGGTTGACATTCATTAATGGGTGAACACAGACATTTGGATTCCATCTGTTGTCTGACAACTGACACCGTGTCCTAACCAGACATGATGAGATGTTTCTAGCGACAAGCAATTGATCTTTTCACACTAAACTGAAACTGCAAGCTGACTGATGTAAAGGCAAATGGAAGATATTTGATGTCTAATGACAGTAATGAAAGTGAGATTTTGGACCAATGAGATTTCACAATAGGCGGAGCTAGCATGAAATACAAGACAAGCCTTCAATAAAATGTTCTGTTGGCCGTTGCTTATCACTGCAGTGGATGTTTATGACAAAACCTCTTTACATGGAAGAGCTTTTGTTGTTTTATCATGTTATTGTGGGTAGATAGAACAAAGTGTTTTTAATGTCCGCGGAATTGCTTAATTTATGGCAAATCTTTATCGAAAATAGCCTTGAAACTTCCCTTTGAAGAAAAACTTGAGTATGTTAGTTTCTAAAGCCATTAGATCCTTCTGCACTGTTCAGATATTTCTGTCCTGCTCTTTTTCTCAGTCTCTTTCATGCTTTACACAGTCTTGAACACGTCAGGCTGTATCAAATCAAACTGGAGAAATCATTTGTGGTCATCAGAGTGAATTCAGTGAAGAGGATGAAAGTGAAGATGGTGGTCATGATCTTTGAGTGTTGTTTTTTTGCTGTCATTTACACACAAGCCTTGAAAGACCTCTTGCTTTCACAGTTGCTCTCTCACTGTCTCCTCACTTTCTGGAGCATTAAAGGTGATGTAATAGACAGTAAAATACTTTCTCCTTTCACACTCACTGAGAATTTTAAATTGACCATTCTCCCCAAAAATAATTCTGTCATTGTTTCTTCTCCCTCATGTTGTTCCAGACCCGTATGCTGTTATATTTTTGGTGGAACACATTTTTCAGGAATTGTTTTGCAGCTCTTGCTATGCAAAGACAATTTATAGTGACTTGTGGCTGTCAAGCTCCGAAAAGGACAAAGAAAATCTTCACTAAAAATAATTTTCACATATAGCAAGCCATGGGAAAGAAATAGAGAAGTAGAGTGTGCTTCAGAGTGCTGGAAAGAACATTGCTTTCCACCCCTGATCATCACTGCAACAATCTCAGAGCAAAACATTGAAAACTATGTATTTTACAGTATCTAATTGCTAAACAAATTTCTTTCTAATAAGGAAAATATTTTAGGCAGTTTATGAGGTCTGAGTGTACATGGGAAACTGAATTTACCATAATACTCTGTAGGAGCGCAAAAACATAAATAAGCTGCATTCAGATCATGTCAAAATAATCATATAGGCCTACATATGAGCACACCCGGACACCATAATGAGAGCTTTTATTTTTATATTTTAATTTTATTTTATTATTTTATTTATTTTCTGTCACCTTAGTTTAAGCTTTAGTAATTTGATATTCTTTTGCCATTTTTAAGTGTTTTTCTGTGTCATTGTTTTTAATAATTCTATATAGCTTTAATTTACTTTTTTAATTTATTATTTATAGTACTTTTAGTACCTCAACTTAATCTCATTTCAGTTAGTTGCCAAAGCAAGATTTCATGTTTTTCAAGTTTTTCATGTTATAATTTAATTCAGCTTCAATTCAATTGCCAACAAAAATACTTTTAATAATTTTAGTTAACAATAACATTACTGATTAAAGAATTGCGGTGGAAGCAAATTAGTATTAATCCTGAGTAATAACTGTGATGGTCAAATTAATTTGTATGCATTTTCTGTAGTGTTGATGAAGAATAGTGATGACACTCGTTAGAAAATGCTATTCATTTAGCCTGTTTATGAGGAGACAAGGCTGTATGACCAAGTTGCTTTCCCCATCATTTTCTGTGACAACCAATTACACACCTAATGCACATTCATTGCTCTTCATTTTTTATACAGTAGCACTAAAATGGCTTTGTCATTATCAGGTATAGAAAAAGAGAGAAATAATGAAGGATTGTGTCAGAAAAGACTTGAGTGCACACATCACATCATAGTTATGATTTCCCAACACTTAAATAGCTTCTTCAAAAGGTCAGGGTATGGCTAGTTAGCATGGTCTAGTTACCCCCTGCTGGTAAATGGTGTAACTACATCATGTGGACACCACTTCATTAATATCCATTCAGAAATCAATGCTATATTATGACTACATAAACTGTTTTTGCAAGGAACATATATAATATATTGCTGTTACAGTAGTTACAGTTTTTTATTTATTTGTTTTATTAATTTATTTTGGAGGGCATGACCAGTACTCTCTGCTGCCACCTAGTATCTCTCTATCTGTCCCATTTGTTCTGCAGTTAACTATAGTCGCAGGCTGCTGTCCCAGAGTACTGCAGATATCTGAGTCAGCAGCTGCTGCAGTCATGCCAGGAGAGAATTATACAGACATAATTCCGAAACTGTCTTTAACTAACATACATCCTCTCTCACAGTCTTAAACGCTCCATATGGTGATCATTAATGCTGTTTCCTCCAGGGATTATCCTGATGTCTTGATTCGGGTGTTTCAGTGGCGTAATAAACCGTATGTGCACATCAGTCAGTACTCCCATGCTCTTTCTCACATGCTGTTTGTCCCATTGACAGTTCAGTAAAATTATGACTAGCATCAATATTAGGATGCTTTTCTCTTCCACAACTGTACATACAACTCTCTCTCTCTCTCTCTCTCTCTCTCTCTCTGTCTCTCTCTTTCCATTAGCAGTTGGCTGTGCTGCAGCAGGGCTGTTCTCTTTGCTGATGCTGCATTTCTCTCCACATTCATATCCTAATTTCACCGCTGTGCTGCATTTTCCCTTGAAAACTTTATGAAGGTCATTGTTGGATTAGAGTTAAGCCTAAACTGAGCCTAAAAGCTGTGTTTTAAATGCATAGTTATATCAGAATGGAATGTAATATAATTTGTCTGGTGCTCTGTTTAATTATAGACACATATATTCTATAAATTGGATTAGTTACAGTTTTTCTCAGTTGTTTTCACACTAAAATCCATGATTATTATTTGACAAAATTATGTATATTAAATAATAATGAAATTTCTGGGATTCTGTTTCTATTTTAATAAATATTATTTTTATATGAATTATTATTATTTTACTATTTTGGAACTGTTGGGACAAAGCACTTACAAAACTTATGATCTTATGAACCATCAGTTTCACTTTTACAAACAAAGGCTAATTCTTCAAACATATAAACACAAGTTGCATTTTATTCTCAAAACTCTAAATACAAATGAATCATTTTATAACCATTTTGTGCTCATGTTGAAAGCACTAGCATTCAGAAACCATCACAATGTCATCACAACCTCAGTTAACACACAGTTCTCATTATGTGAACATTAGTATGCAAACTACTTCACACAGCAGCCAGAATGGGGTTTGCAAAAATAGCTACAGAGTTCTGGGCTTTAGATGCAAACAATACTGAAAGTGTTCACATTAGAGGAATAGTATTAAATGAAGTCTGCCATTCACTTTTGAGTGCCAACATGGCTTCTTCTAAAATGTAAATTTGGCTCTTTATAGGTATATGATGAGGTTTGTTTTTTGTGTAAAGTTTGAGGTTTGTAAAATTTAAGTTGATTTCATGCTATATTTGTTATAGCTCAGCATATGTTGTGTTTTGGATGCTGTTGTCTACATCTGGCTTCTAGTTTAACCAGCAGGAGTTCTTTGCTCGACCTTTGCTCAGCTAGCAAAGTAAACAACATGATTAAACATATCCACCAACTTTACCAGCAGCAAAGTCGCACTAACCAGCCTGAACGAGCGTGTGCATTCATGCTAGAATAAGCTGGTTTTTCACCAGGGATTAAAAAATGTGTTTTAGAGAGGAATAGTATTAAATGAAGTCTCTGCCATTCACTTTTGAGTGCCAACATGGCTTCTTCTAAAATGTAAATTTGTCTCTTTATAGGTATATGATGAGGTTTGTTTTTTGTGTAAAGTTTGAGGTTTGTAAAATTTAAGTTGATTTCATGCTATATTTGTTATAGCTCAGCATATGTTGTGTTTTGGATGCTGTTGTCTACATCTGGCTTCTAGTTTAACCAGCAGGAGTTCTTTGCTCGACCTTTGCTCAGCTAGCAAAGTAAACAACATGATTAAACATATCAACCAACTTTACCAGCAGCAAAGTCGCACTAACCAGCCTGAACGAGCGTGTGCATTCATGCTAGAATAAGCTGGTTTTTCACCAGGGATTAAAAAATGTGTTTTAGCAATTGAGAAAAAAGTATAGTAGTGTACTGTATATATTTCAGGTAGAGCTATAATAGAGAAGTTTGTGGGAAAGTTCAAAAGTTTGAGTCAGTTATGGGAACACATTCATATTTAATGTTCAGTCCCCGTAGGGGAAGAGAACAAATGTGGAGTGTGATGTTTAGAGGTGGAATTTAAGTAAACCTTAAAATAGCTGGAGCTCAGAAAAAAAAGGTGCATGTCTCTAGAGATTCTCCACTCTGGCACGGAGAGAACATTCCTAATTCAGACTAGTGACTCACTGCCACTGCTCTGCCATTTCCTGATTTGTTTGTTATTAATTTGTTTACCGTTTTTCTCATTTGCTAAGACACGCTTAATGAAACTGGGATCCTCTTGATCTTCATCATCACATTCTTAGCTTCTCTTGCAAATGCCTTAACACTTTTTCATTTGTTTCACACATTTTTCACACCCTTTGTCAAAACAGTCACTACAGATCTCATTGAAAGACCCCAAACTCTATTGGATTCACTGTGTTGATCAAAAGGAAAACATTTATTCACAGCTGATAGAAAGTACTTGCATAATTGTGAATTTCTAGTGCACCTGTGTGAAACTCATTTGCACAACTCTTCAATCAGCAATCAGTCCTCATCCCTTTATAAAAGATTCCACCTCTGTCCTGCTATTTGCAAGTATGGATCAAAGAGGCCAAAGCTTCAACCTCTGTAAAGTGAGGAGACGCGGGAGGAACATTTATTGGGCAGAGGGTCACTGTTGCAGTGCCAGGTCAGAGGGGTGCCAATATCACCATGTGTGCTGCCATCTCCAATGATGTCCTTTGCCACATACAAACTATCAGTTCAATACAGAATGCCTCATCACATTTCTTGATGCACTAAATGAAAGACTGGTTTCACCTAAAGAGAGAGGGCTGTTGATGGATTTGCCATGCAAGGAGGTATTTCCATTGGTGCATTGCAACACTGCAAGGGAAAACATCCAATTTTAAGTTCTGAGTATTTCAACTCTTCATTTTGTTTTTTAGATATTACCATCCATAAGTTTCCTTTGTTTTTGTTTTTTTAAACTATATTCAACACTTCTGAGTTTGAACAGTGTAATTTCATATTGATAGCTGTGTTTTGTATTTTGTTGTCCATTGTGTAATTATTGATTGAAAGAATAAATTAATTTGACCACAAGCTGTGGTGTTTGATGGAAGTATTTGCTTATGTTGCATGTTTTTAATGTTTTGTGAGTGTTGGAGCATTTTGCAAACAAAATGAGTCATTTTGGCCATTGAGTTTCAGTTTCAGCCTGTGTGTTAACTGTTTTGAAAATGTGATGTCCGAGTGGACAAGTGTGTTTAAGCAATTGAGAAAAACTGTAATAAGGGATGTGGGAGACTTGGAAACAGAGTTTAAACTAATTTCAGACTCTCTCTTTTTTGTCTGACCCTCTCAGATGGCAAGGTGTATGCGCTGGGTGGGATGGGAGCTGACACGACCCCTCAGGCCTCAGTGAGGCTGTATGAGCCAACAAAGGACCAGTGGTTGCCCCTCACCTCCATGCCCACCCCACGCTACGGAGCCTTCTCCTTGCTGCACGGTAACAAGATCTATGTTCTAGGTAAGCCCTCATAAAATTGTCTCATAAATCTGAATAATTCGGTTGTTTGTCAGAGACACACTCTTGGTTCCCTAGGAATAATAAGAGACGACCAAATAATAAAAAGGGCAGACAGGCAGGAGAGTCTAATGGTAAAACTTTTGTTTAGTGTGAAAGGGGATCCACAATTCAAATCCCAACCTAACATAGTTTCTTTCTCATTTCTAATCTAATCTTGACAGCCATTTAACTTGAACTTCAGCATTTTCATCAACAGGAAAAAAAATTATATAGTTTTCTAGTGACATGATGGTGGTTACACTCTTAAAAATAAAGGTGTTTAAAAGGTTCTTCACAGCGATGCCATAGAAGAACCATTTTTGGCTCCACAAAGAACCATTCAGTCAAAGGTTCTTTAAAGAACCATCTCTTTCTTACCTTTTTATCATCTGAAGAAACTTATTTTGCCACAAAGAACCTTATGTGAAACAGAAAGGTTCTTCAGATGTTAAAGGTTCTTTATGGAACCATTTAGACAAAAAAGTTTCTTCTTTGACATCGGGAAGCACCTTTATTTTTAAGAGTGTCGATTATGACAAAATTTGTAAATTAGAGCAAATAATCTGAATAATTGGATACATTTAGACATGAATGGTTGATTTCTGTTACAGCATTTTAGAAAAACACTTTCAGTTCCTACAATAATCATGCATATTTTGTATAGGCCTATACACTACTGTTCAAAAGTTTGGGGTGATAAGACTTTAAATGTTTTTTTAAAAAGTCTCTTTTGCTCACCAAGGCTGCATTTATTTAAAATACTGTGAAAACAGAACAATTGTGAAATATTTTTACAATTCAAAATGACTGTTTTCTATTTTATTTCTATTGTATTTTAAAATGTAATTTATTCCTGTGATGCAAAGCTGAATTTTCAGCAGTCATTACTTTTCAGTGTCACATGATCCTTCAGAATGCATTCTGATATGCTGATTTGCTACTCAAAAAAAAACATTTCTTATCATTATCAATGTTGAAAACAGTCATGCTGCTTAATATATTTTGTGGAAACCATGAAAAGCAAAAATAAAGAACTGCATTTATTTGAATTGGATAACTCTTTTGTAATATTATAAATGTTTTTACTGTCACTTTTGATTAATTTAATGTGTGTTTGTCGAATACAAGTATTTTTTTATTTTTTTTTTAAATCTTACTGTCCCCAAACTTTGGAACAGTAGAGTATGTCTATGCATATCATCAACATATATTGTTTTAAAGGAATGAAAATGTGAGTCTTCTCTCTAGAGGTGCTTAGCAGATGGAGTACTAGACTAGCCAGTAATTATAATGTAACTTATTTTCCATGTCAGACTGTCTCACAATATTCTCCAGGAGCAGCAGATGTGGTAACAACACCTGGTAATTGTTTATGCCGTGCCAGGGCTGATAAGAACCGTGGAGTGGAGTCATTTCTCAGTGAGGGGAAGTGAAATCTGCACTGCAGTATGCTGCAGGGATCTGACGGTTTACAGCAGAGCTGTTCAGTTCTTACCTCAGTGTTGGAAATCACAAAGGAGCATTAAAGGGGTCATATGATGCGATTTCAATTTTTCCTTTCTCTTTGGGATTAGAATGATCATGGATCATGTGACCCTGAAGAGTGAAGTAATAAATTCTGAAAATTCAGCTTTGCCATCACAGAAATAAAATTAAATACATTATATATAAGAAGTTATATACAGTGGGTACGGAAAGTATTCAGACCCCCTTAAATGTCTCGTCGCTCAGGCCAAACGGCATCACAGTATGGTAAGGGGCGTAACATTATCGTCACACGCTTGAGGTATTCGGCCAATCACAACGCACTGGATAGCTGGCCAATCAGGGCACACCTCGCTTTTCAGACCGATGAGCTTTGTAAAAATCGACATGTTTCAGAAAGGCGGGGCATAGAGGAGAAACAATAATGTACAGTATGTGGAAAATAATGTGTTTTTTTTACTTTAAACCGCATAAACACATTTCATTACACCAAATACACAAAATAATGTTATTTTTAGCAACATCATATGACCCCTTTAAATGGAAATCTACACTGCAGGTTCCCATGATACACTCCCATGATAAAGTCTGTCCTTTAAAAGAGACACAGCCCTTGGCTGCAAGTTACTGCCTGTTTTATGTATGTGTGTGTGTGTGTGTGTGTGTGTGAGAAAGAGAGAGAGAGAGAGAGAGAGAGAGTATGTAGATTTTATGTATAAGTAAACATAAATTATACAAATGACAATTATACAAAGGACAAAACATTGTCCTTCGAAGTTAGAGCTAAATATGAGCGATAAATTGGTCAGTGACAAACAAGAGTGTTTACAAAAAAGAAAAGAAAAAATCCTTTATCCTTATATTCATGTTGGTCAAGTATTTACACCTTATATACATGTGAATGTACACATTTTAATACAAATTTTACAAATATTTTCAAGGTAAAATGTATTTCTATTACAAATAACATGAATTATTAATTAATTAATTAATTAATATTATTAAAGGGGTCATATGATGCTGCTAAAAAGAACATTATTTTGTGTATTTGGTGTAATGAAATGTGAAATGTGTTTATGCAGTTTAATGTTCAAAAAACACATTATTTTCCACATACTGTACATTATTGTTTCTCCTCTATGCCCCGCCTTTCTGAAAAGAAAGGAAAAATTGAAATCGCATCATATGACCCCTTTGAAAATGTTGGGGTTTTACATTTTACAACTTTTCATAAAAAAGTAAAGCTGTTGGATATTTTGAGAGATTTATGCCAAGTTCACACTGCACGATTTTAGCCCTGATTTTCACTTGCCGAAAAGTTTTGCAAAATCGCTGACAAATGCCCGAAATTGGAGGCAAATCAGTGCTCATTCACACGAGTGACAGTCACGCAGTGTGAATGATCAAAGACGCAATCTGAGAGAATTGCAGATGCGTCGCCGACGCCCATAAAATGTTTGCATTAGAATATACAAAACAGGTACATGAAGATATATATATATATATATATATATATATAATTAAACATTAAATGGGGCTTGGGTTTTTCCTGTAAATAATATTCTTCTATAAAGGACAAAAGATTTATTGCATTTTTCTTTTTCATCACTTTGAGGGCTTTTGTAGGCTATAAGAAATAAGCTCATTATAAAATGCACAAAACGTTGGTTTCACTTTCAAGTACTTAGATTAGTGTATATAACATTTTCCCAGCAGAAGTATGTTGTTAACAAGGAAGTAATTTTTTTTTAATTAGTGTGTGTTCGGGGAGGACTTATAGACCAGAATATCAGCGTGATCTTAATAGCGTAATTTCCTTTTCACGTCTCGTGTGCATTTGGCTGTATTTTGCAGACCAGACAGAGTTGTCGACGATTCTTCCTATTGTAAAGTCATGCAGTGTGTAACCTCCTGTCACCGATCCATCGTGCAATGTGAACACAGCAGCAACTGAATGCTACCCCAGATAGTGGTGCAGTCTGAAAACAACCATGATCCGATGACTTTGAAAATCATGCAGTATGTACTCGGTTTCATGATTTGTTTTCAGCATGTTAGTCATGCCATATGACTTTGATTTGGCATCATTTTTTAGCTCCCCCAAAAATATCAAAATGAATTTTATATAGAAGTATCGTCAATCAATTGTATGCATAAATTGCAGTTTTATTGTTTATTTTTATTTATATAATTAATAGATTCAGAAACAAAAAATCATGTTACTTTTTTAATTCTAGACATGCCAAAGATTTCTTTTAAGATTAGGGTTAATAATCTAATAATTAATAATAATTAAGAACATTTCATATTTAAATAGCTAGGTGAATGTGTTAATGCATGAACTGATACAAAGCAATTTAAGTTGCTTTGCATTAAAGCATCTGCCAAATGTGTACATGTAAATGCCTGAGTTTGATGAGCATTTGGAATGGTTAAACTGTGTATGTGTGAGTTTGATTGTTGATCAGAGTGTGTTTGTGCCCATGGGTTTGATGAGCATGTGGGGTTGCCAGTATGGGGTCTTGTTTTGCCAGATTTGTCCTCTTTCTAACCTCTCTGCACTGTGAGACATTCTGTTCAGGTCAGACACAAAGATCAGCTGCCCTCTCACTCTTTGAGAAGTCATTAAAACTCTGCCTCCCTACACACACACACTAATGAGGCCAGAAGATTTTTTTGTATAAGGTGTAGGCTGTACATGGCAAGAGTGATGGACAACATCACCTTCCCATGCCAGCGTATGATTGATCAGCCTGGTGAAGCAGATGTGCCCTCATTACTGTTACAGTACACACCTAGACTTACAGTCCCTCACAGCAAGTACAACTTCTGTGTTTCAACTTATTATCTAGTCTTGTTTGGTTTCATTTTACAGCTCAGACTGAATGTGAATAGAAATGCGGTGAATTCAGTAGAGATGTTCTGATATGCTGTTTAAGATTGCTTGAACGTAGATTAAGGAGAATATGTTAATGTGCATCTCCACCAATAATTTGCCTCTGGGATAAAAAAATAAAAAATAGATAAATAACTTCATCTTCCTTTAATGGTTTTGGTGACTCTTTATAACCAAATAGTAAAAACTAAAGTGAAGAGTTTGTTCATTTAAACTATTTATGTTTTTCCAGCTAACTCTAAACTTATTTTGTTTCTTCTTTCTGCACAGTTCAATTTGATTGGAGTTTGATAAATTCAACCCCTAAAAACCTTAACAATTTATGAAATTATTAGAAATTGAGATGTGATGTGTGAAGTAAGTGGAATGGGGAGTAATACAGATTTTCCCTGTGGACTCATGATTCTTTTCCTCCGCTGTGACACAGTTTTGTCATTGATTTGACATCACAGGGAATAATTCATTCAGAGTCTCTCTGTATGCAACCCTTGCTTTTGCTTATATCCCTCCTTGCCGTCTTCATCATCATTCTTTCTTTCTATCTCTGTTTTTCACTCTCTGTCCCTCACTTGTGCTCAAAGGGCTACTCACCTTTGTGTTGCTTGTCATGCTTTAGATGCAGTTTGACACTTAAAAAAGTTTTGCATTGAAGATCTTTTGCCTGGTGACAGAAGTAAAGTTAAGAAACTTAATTCTGTTATTTGTCAGGCTGCTGGACCACAAATAGAGCGGCAGTAAAATCACATTAAGGCCATGAATGAGGAATGAGCCAGTATCACAGAATGCTAATCTAGTTTTGATTTACTTTGGGATGCGCCCCGCGAGGTCTATCATGAGCGCAGACACTCGATCACACGTCACCCAGATGCACCACGCTGTCTCCCCAAAATAAGATGCCCACTGTGCTCGCTAATATTGTTGCCTCTGGTGTGGGCAGGAGAGCGACGTGACCCCATTCGAATGTGAAATAAAAAACATTCTCAGAGAAAGTTTAAGACTGCTTAAAGGTGTTTTCCACTGGTGTTGTTTTCATGAGTGAATTTTTTTATTTATTTTTATCATTAGAATTTTCTGCGCTGCTACAAAGTGGAATTGCAAATATCAAGCGTAGCGTTAGTTCTGGCAGGTCACGTTAGTCAAGCTCGCATCAGCTGACCTTCAGCTGATCCCCATCAACCTATGGGAATACGACACCTATCTAAGCATTCATATATAAGGTCCCTCAGTATTATCAGCAGTTTTCGCATTGCTCAATAGCTAATTACCCTCCTCCATCCCCAACTCCTCCTCTGTCAGTAGGGATTCAGCCTTCTGATTCTCCTTTGAATCAGACTAATTCTAAAATGTGTACATAAAATTATTGAACTTTAACAATATCTGCAATACATTTATGTTGGTTCTGTTTTGTTTACCCTGGGGGGTTATTGCTGCTCTCCCTGCTCTCATCCATGCTAGGCTGCATGGATGCGCAGGGAGTTCTTGCCCAGAACAGAACCATACCGCCAATCCAAACTGTATGCTAATTGTCAATCATCTTTGACGATAGTGGTCCTGACAAAAATAATGTTTCCCAACAGGTCTTGCATTGTTTGGATAAAGACGTACACTACCATTTTTTATTAATACTTTCAAGGACACATTAATTAAACAAAATTGACAGTAAAGAATTTATAATGTTACAAGAATCATGTTTAATCGCTGTTATTTCGAACTTTCTATTCAGTAAAGAATCCTGGGGGTAAAGTATCATGGTTTCCACAAAAAATGTTAAGCAGCAATGTTTTCAACATTGATAATAATAAGAAATGTTTCTTGAGCACCAAATCAGCAGATTAGAATGATCATGGATCATGTGACCCTGAAGAGTGAAGTAATAAATTCTGAAAATTCAGCTTTGCCATCACAGAAATAAAATTAAATACATTATATATAAGAAGTTATATACAGTGGGTACGGAAAGTATTCAGACCCCCTTAAATTTTTCACTCTTTGTTATATTGCAGCCATTTGCTAAAATCATTTAAGTTAATTTTTTTTCCTCATTAATGTACACACAGCACCCCATATTGACAGAAAAACACAGAATTGTTGACATTTTTGCAGATTTATTAAAAAAGAAAAACTGAAATATCACATGGAATTTAAGGGGGTCTGAATACTTTCCGTACCCACTGTATATAGAACATTTATTTTAAATTGCAATAATATTTCACAATATTGCTGTATGCTGTATTTTTGATCAAATAAATTCAGCCTTGTGGAGCATATGTTGGAATTTAAAATTAAAAACTTTCACCCTTGATTGAACCAGAAGTTGAAATTGTCAATTCACTCAAACAAAAAGGGGGAAAATTCCAACACTATCTCACAGCCAATTCTTACGTATTTTACGAAGTGGCTAATTTGTACAAATATTTACGACCAATTTTGGACAATTTTGAACGATTTCTGTGATAGTTAAGTGTAGGGAGGGGTTAGGTGTGGTCCTTTGTACGAATTCCTACGAATATGCCACCTCATAAAATATGTACGATTTTTCACAAATTGTGTGAATTCGTACAAATGAGCGACCTTGTCAAATATGTACGAATTGCTGTGAGATTGGGTTGGAAAATTCATTGTGTATAAAAATCAAAAGTTCTATACTGCAACATGGGGTCTCTCTATCCACCTAGGGGGGCTTGACATGAAAACAGCTGAAGACCCCTGCTGTAACATATCCAAGCTCTCCTTGTTTCTTTGTTTTTGAATTCAGATTTACTGACAGTCAGCGTGCGTTATTTAAATCGCATTTGGTCTCGTACTGTATCGCGTACCTTGTCAGTGTCATGCGCTTTGCTTGGCCATTTGTTGTGATAAACAGGAAAGTGTGTCCAGCTGAATTCAATTTGAGTTTTGTTAGACGAATATGAAAAGCTTAGTATACTGCGGCAGCCCTCGTGTGAAGACTGAAGAGTGTAAAGACCATCGACTCTACCGTTCGACTCCACCGAGCAGGGACACTGGCAAGGGACATAAGTATCACTTTTGAATCATTCTCTTTCCTACTACTTGTTTCCCTTCTGTTTTCAGTTTTTATAACCAATTCTTACTATGTGTTTCCAGATCCCTACTATCACTACCACTCGCAAACCATGCATCACACACTGTAGGCAGCGCAATCCTAACAACCTGCGCACTTTGCCTATGTAAATGTTATTTTGCATATGATGTGCGTGTTAGTTTGCCATGTGTGCTTGATGCTGGCTGCAGCGACCGTCTGTCTTCAAATCTGTCTGTGGATGGGTTTGGCCCAATACCAGCTGCACTTCACTCAGCTCAATATCTCGCCCATACACATCTCTGTTGAATCCACTCGTGTATTTGCCCTGTTCCCCTCAGCTAATTTCTCACAATTTTGACCATGGAGGCTTTAATGATTGAAGTCGAAAGGCTGAAAGACTTGAAAGAAGTTAATTAGAGGTGTCCAGCAAAGGTCAAGAGAACAAGTCCTCTTAAATGAACTGCTGTAACCTCGCTTCTTATAGAGTCACGCCGCCCCGTCCTCAAGACTTTTCTTGTTCTCTCACACTGTCTTGACTGGATTTCCATTTTCGGGCCTGCTTTCTCCATCTCTTCGCTCTTTCGCATTGTTCCTCAGACAGGTTCTTTCTCTCCTCCCTTTGTTTTCTCTTGTGTGTGTGTTTTCCCTGGCTCTCTGTTCTGTCCCAGAGGGCTTTCAGTAATGCCAGAGCTGGGAGGAAATCAGTCGCATTGTGAATGCATAGTGAAGGAAAGAGAACGTGCAAGAGGGAAAGAATACAAGGAAAAAATGAAGGCATACCTGGAAACGTGACAGTGCTTGATTCTTTCTGAGCTCTCACATACATAAGCAGTCATACACACCCTAGTTGTAAACTTTACATTGTTTTCCAGAGAGGTTTATGTTCTTGTGTTGTATTATTTGTTGTATAGATCAGTCGATCTCAACTGATTTTGTTTCAGCACCCAGAATAAACAATGGATATACAGCACAGTGGCAACCCAAAAGAGAATCACAACTGTTTATTGTGCAAAAGTTATAGAAATGTTCTTAAAGTCACTGAAATCAACATTGAGATTTGTTGGTGTTTGGCAGTATTGATGATTTTGGTTTCTAAAAGACTAAAAGATTTTAATGGTTTCTTGTTCACAACCAATAATGTTTTTAATGCAGTGTGGTTTGTATTTATCTTTTTGTCCTTGTTTAGTTTTGTTCATGGTTTTCAAGGATGAGGACATATCCGCTCCATGTTGGCATCTACCTAATTTGGCTGCTTTTACTTAGTGACAGATGTCACTATTGTCGAGTTCAATTGACCCTTTGCAGGGAGTTTGATTGACAGGTGATCTGACCAGTCATGACGCCGAATCTGCCATTTTTATCTGACAAACAAACCAGACAGAAGAGTAGATTAACTTCGGTGGACTTTAAATGGTGTGTATTGACGTCTTTCCACAGTTGTAACAAAATACCTTCTGATGTTTATTCATGTTTATTTCATGCTTTATGGTTCATGTGCCGCTTGAACTTAGGTGCTAGTGATCTGTCATGACACATTAAAGAGCCACAAAATGGTATTTATTGATTGAATTTTTAAAAAAAATTAGCAAATTTGAAAACTAAGACTTACTATCACGTCTGTCGGCACAAAATCAGTTTTCTCTATTCTCTGCAATGTATTTTTCACTGCGTGAGAACATGATGTGTGGCGTGAGAGCAGCATGGCTTGTCGGACATAGCAACAGTAACAAAGGGGGGGCGGGTCTTTGCGAAGGGTCAATAATTGGACATGTGACCTTTGTGACGTCACAACAAAAACATAAGAGACAAGTTCTCCTCCCAGTTATGTTATTTATTTTGCATTTCTTAATAGTATGGTTCACGCAAAAATGAAAATCATCCATTTACTCCTCATCTAAACGTGTATGACTTGCCTTCTTCTGTAAAAAATAAAAGAAGATATTTTGATAAATGTCTCAGTGGGGTTTTGTTGTCCATACTGTGGAACTTTTTGTTTAAGATTCTTCAAAATATCTGCTTTTATCTTCCACTTACTGTAAGAAGGAATGTCATACAGGTTTGGAATGACATAAGGGTGGGTAAATGATGACAGAATTTGTAGTTTTGGATTAATTATCCCTTTAAATGCATGATTATATGTTATATGGCGAAATCTCTTTAGGGTCCAAGCAGTTGAGAACCACTAGTTTTAGACCTTATTCAGGGTAGACGTCATGTTTCATTTGACTTAAATGACAATGTCAAATAAACTGTTATTATTATTATTATCAAATGAAGTGGAAAGGACAGTGCATCCATTGCATCATATGTTAAGATCCTACAAAATGCCATTTTTTATTGAAAAATTCCAGATTGTTTCATCAGCTGAATGATTTCTCCCCAGATACACAACAGCATGACATAAACTTCCATCCATCACAGCCTCATTTTCATTCTCATCACATGAAATATGCTGTCTGCTGTGACTAATGGATATTACTGTAGCTACACACTCACAGAAGCTCAACTAACAGATTCATTGTGTTACCAATGAGAAGCGCTTATTGTGTCATCTTTCTGCAGTTACGCAATCTCAATAATAATAAGCTCCTCAGACATATTCTGCATACAAAAACAAGATAAAAAAACACCACATGCTCATACATGACTTAAAGACATGAGAAATTAAATAAGATAATTTGAGATATAAATGAGATAATAGATCTAGTTATTAGACACTAGTTATTTTTTAGCAATGACGGGTAACACATTGAATTTAAACATGAAATTTTGAAGTGGACAGGCTGAAATAGTATTTTTTATTTATTTATTTATTTTGTAAAATGTACTCCAATAACCTTTTGTTTTATATTTAACTTCAAAAATAAAAAAAAATAAAAATAATAAATATATATGTATATATATATATATTAGTATTCTTTTTTTTTATTATATATATATTAGTATTTTTTTACAGTGGTCCTTGTGGAATGAAATAAAACGATTAGTCGACAACAGTGATGCGTCTTACTAAATGTGGTTTTCTATGTCATCATTACTTGCGTGTGTATGTGTTACTGTCTGTGTTGCCGTGACGTGGTAATCGCGCACACACTGACTCCCAGCAGGGACAGACGTGACACACTGACTGAGTCCTATCAGAGAGATACCACACACACACACACACACACACGTATATTTCATCATAATCCTCCAACCCTCTTCTTATTTTCCCTCCGACAGGTGGGCGTCAGGGCAAGCTGCCAGTGACCGCATTTGAGGCCTTCGACCTTGAGATGAAGAGCTGGACGCGGTACCCGTGCATCCCGAGCCGCAGAGCGTTCTCCTCATGC
>NW_015555711.1:1176969-1192327 GCF_001515605.1 Sinocyclocheilus anshuiensis
TAAAACTGTGCATGCATGTAATATATTTTATATGAGTCACATTTAAGAACATGTCTCTGAAATGGTTTTCAAAACAATCCTGGAGCACCGCGTCTCCCTCATCTAACACACCTGATTTAACTCGTCAGTTCATTACTAGAGACTTTAAGACCTGAAGTGGGTCAGAAATGGTAGAGAGAGTTGAGATAAAATACGATGCGTGTCAGATTTAGAATTTAGTGTTTAATAACTTCAATTTCAATTTCTGTATAGTTTTGCTGAAGGGCACAGATAAATATGACATTTATTATAATGGGTTTATGTGAAGAATGTTTTAAGTTCACTTAAATTAGAAGTTATTTTTTTAAAGTCTGATAAATGTTCAAATTGATAGCTCTCAATTATACTGTAATGTTGAATGGCTATAGTCAATGCTACTTAGATGGTATAATCACGTTAAGTGCAAGTTTAAGAGCAACAAAAACTTTTGAATTTCCCGACATTAGAAAGAAATACAGTAATATTAAAACACTGAAACTGGATCAGTTTTGAAAACGACGTTTGATTTTCTGTTATTAACAGAGGTGGGAATATCTGTAATCACCCAGAACAAACTCTATCAACCATATACTTGCAATATAAAAGTATATTTAAAAACTTTAATGTTAGATGGTATTAATCGCGATTAAGAAAAAAATGTGCGATTAATTAGTTCATTTTTTTTTATCGATTGACAGCATTAAGATATATAGTCTCTTATGTGCACCAAGCAGGGGCGGATCTAGAAAATAATTTTTAGGGTGGCAAAGGGGTGGCATGGGGTCTATGAGGGGTGGCAACACCAAAGCAAGCCCCCATGCATAGTTTTTGGGGATTTATGGTCTGACATACACAGTTGTGTTCACAAATATTGTATTACCATTAAGTAATCATCTGTACTAACAACATTTCAATATCCATCATGGAACCAAGTCAATACACAACATAAAAAACTTAGGTTATAAATGTTTCTGAGCTTGTATCACTAAAGAAGACATGCGGTTCTATTAAAATTACATAGGCTACTTAGATGGTATAATCACGTTTAATGCAAGTTTAAGAGCAATAAATATTTTTGAATTTCCTGACATTAGAAAGAAATACAATAATATCAAATAGCAACCAACTAGCAACACTTTAGCAAACATCTAGAACATCTAACTGACCAAACCATTTACGTTTTTTAAACAAGACTTTAAGACAAGCCAGCATAGATTTGTCTTTCAAACTTTTCAATCTAGTTATTACAGTTTTTCTTACAGGTTTTTTGTACTGCTTACACACATTTTCAAAACTTTGCCTCTTTTTTTCCAAACTTTACAGACAAATCCAAGAATTGCACACACAAAATGCAAAATGCCTCACATCTCTTGCAAAATGAAGCACTGCATTCAAAATATCACAAACACATCTCAAAAGCAAACATTTGCAAACACCTTTGCCATAATATTAATTCCTGTTAAATTTTTGTGTGTTACATAGAGAATTGTGTGTTGTGTTTTGAAAAATTGAAAAATTGAAAGGCCGAGAATTAGTATATGATTTTGCAGATTTGGTGTGTGGTTCTGGTGTTTGTGTCAGGTTTCAGAAATTGTGTGACAAGTAAAGATTTTGTGTGTAAGCAGTTGAAAAACTTAACTGTAAATGCTTACAATTCAAATACACAGATGACTTTCCTGCCCAGTGAACACTGAGATCAATAACACTGTAACAAAACTCTTACGATTCAGAAATTATTTTTGCAGCTCAATGTCTATTACAGTATACATCAATTAAATTACAGATACAGATGTATAATTCAGCAATGAACTTTTGGGGAAAAATCATTTTCATTTTACTACTGTAAAGTAATCTTGCAGTAGATGAAAAGCACTAGAAAAGTTCACTGTTCACATACCAAAGAATTGTATGAACTTGGTATGCAATACAGTACAGTAAAAAATAAATTTTAAAAAAGTAAATGTAGCATCCTTTGCATATTTGGCCAAATTTCATTACAATATACAGTACTATAGCAGTTTCTTGGTCTCCTGACAAAAGACTAGCTATATTTCTAGGCAGTCATTGCTCAGTTCGGCAAAAATGCAGTACACATAAAAAAATGGTTACAAATAAAATTTGACAGTCACACGCTTGAAGGTGTACAACATGTGCTACAGTCGCTTGAAGGTGTACAACATATGCTACAGTTTACTGTACATATAGAATAGTGAAATTTTCATTATCTATTGTACTGATACTGTACTGTAATTATACTGTATGTGTAAGTATAAAACCCCTTAGCTCAGCTCTCTCCTCTCTCCGTTGTTAGCATGCAGAGATTCTGATTGGTGTGTCATCAGTTTTGCTACCTAATGTTTAACTTACTCATTGTTAAACTTTTTGAGAAATGTGTCTTTGTTTTGAAAACGGAATTAATTGTTTGGAAAAAAAGTGGCAACTAAAATCAGTTATATGTTAACAATCGAGAAAACTGCAATACGAATAGATTCTTACCTAACTCTGCTATTAGTTTCCGTGATCGGCATCTTCTTATTGATTTCATGTTATTGTTATTGTGACATTTCTTAGGGTGGCAGTTGCCACCCCGTGCCACCCCGGTAGATCCGCCCCTGGCACCAAGGCTGCATTTGTTTGATCAGAAATACAGCAAAAACAGATACTGTGAAATATGTTTATAATTTAAAGTGATGTTTTTCTATTTACATATATTTTAAAATGTAATTTATTTCTTTGATGCAAAGCTGAATCTTCAGCATCATTACTCCAGTCTTCAGTGTCATATGTTGCTTCAGAAATCATTCTGATATGATGATTTGGTGCTCAAGAAACATTATTATTATTAATGTTGCAAACAGTTGTGCTGCTTCATATTTTTGTAGAACCGTAATTTTTTCCAGGATTCTTTGAAAACAACAGCATTTGTTTGAAGTATAAATCTTTATACAACATGATAAATGTCTTTACTGTAACATTTGATCAATTTAAGTGTCTTTGCTGAATAAAAATATATATATATTTTTTAACCTGATCCCAAAATTTTGAACGGTAGTGTATATGCTGTGTTAGGGATGGACGATATGTCACTGTTCACTGGTATATAACATGCTCTCTGGGCGAATACCACCTATAAGGTGAAAACTGCTTTGTCAGTCCTCTGGCCTTATAAAATGCATATTTTTTTAATCAATTTCTCGTGTTGGGGGAAGTCAACAGGGGCACACTGAATATTTATTCACCTTCCTCTGAGCACAGGAAGTATTATTCAGTCATTGTGCACAGAATCCAGCAATATCAGCTTTACTTTATGCTGACTGGCCAGTACCCATTTTAAGAGAGTTTATGAGTCATTTAAAATGTTCTGGTGCCCTGAATAAAACAACGGCCTGTGGATATATAATTTAAGTTGATATTCAAGGCGTAGTTAGTTATTTACATAAAGGATCTGATATAAATCCGAGGAAAAACATCATATTCGTTCATGTCATGGAAAGCATTGTTTCAGAACTCGCACTGATTTAATATTCAAATTTATCTAACAAAAAAGTCTGAGGCCACATTTAAAATATGGGCTACAAAATGTAAATTAGGTTTTAGGATTTTGAACAATTTCACTAAAATTGTTGTGATGCTAATATAATTGGTAATCGGTTTATTAATTTTTTCTTTTAACATTTTATTATTTAATTTTTATTGCTATTTTATTTATTAATGCCTCGTTTGTAATGGGTTTTCATGTTTTTGTCTCGTTGCTCCTGCCGGACACGGCATCATCACAATATGGCAAGGGGCGTAACATTTCCGTCTCACGCTTGAGGTATTCGGCCAATCACAACGCACTGGATAACTGGCCAATCAGAGCACACCTCACTTTTTCAGACCGATGAGCTTTGTAAAAATCGACGCGTTTCAAAAAGGCGGGGCATAGAGGAGAAACAATAATGTACAGTATGTGGAAAATAATGCGTTTTTTTTACTTTAAACCGCATAAACACATTTCATTACACCAAATACACAAAATAATGTTCTTTTTAGCAGCATCATATGACCCCTTTAATTAAACTGTAATTCTCTTATGTTTGAACCTTTTTTCCTCATCCCAGGAGTACCACTCAAGGAGCTTTTAATTGCGCTAACAAAAATAAGAGTGTTCTCTCATCTTCATGTAAATAACCAAACCCCCACGGGCCACCGGCCCTTATCACAAAGATACGTGTTATTAGCTTTTTCATCTTCTGTCACTTTACCTTCGTATTCCCTTTGCGTTTGCCAGTGTTTATATGTGTGTACGTGTTTGTCAAACTCCTGGGCAATCTCCAACACAGAATGAAGTCTGATCGGTCCTCCTGATATAAGGGTCATTCTCACCGACCTCTTAAATTATATTCCTGCATACCTATATATTAAACCTCTGCTACACGAATGTTTCTATCCATTGCACTCAGCCAAAGGGACAAATAGAGAAGGATAGAAGGGAAAAAAATCAATAAGAAAGGATGTTTAAACACCAAGCCACCTTTTTGGATCCTACGTGCTTTTTAGTGAGTTATAAGGCTTTTTACATAAAAAAAAGAAGCTGGAAGAGTAAAAAAAAAAACATAAAATGTTGTGTATTTGCTGACGCCAAGCGTACAGGTGTGACGTGAGCAGGACAGGTTGTAACCTGCTCAGTTTTACCTTTTAATCAACATGCATTTGCATTTAAATGCTGCTGTTGTGTGCTCTGATTCCGTGAGCTATAAGTGTGAAAGAAAACTGTGTGTGTTTGTGTGCACATGCCTATATATGTGCGTGTATGGTTAATGGAGGCTAGCGCGAGTCCTTCTTGTGTAAGTGGCAATCACTAATGCCATTATCACTTTACCTATTACTGTAGAGGCCGTAGAGAAATGCCGCCCAGTGTAATTATCAGCCCACGTTTACAGGCCATATCCTCAATTACACATTACTGCTCTCTAATCTCCCCATTCAACACTCGTAGGACTACATGTGTGTGCTTGTGTGTATTTATGAGTGGTCCTGCATTACAATGCAAAAGAAAAAGTCTGTTGCATTGTGATTTGCATTGTATATTGCAGCATTGATATCACTGTAATCTGGACAATGTGCAGTCAACCAGTCATTAGCGTAAAATAATAGGAGAAGAAAGAGGCGTTAAAGTAGCTAGGAAATCAGTTTCCTGAAACAAAGGTCAAGCTGTATAGTTTAATGGTCATTGTATTGTCATTTGATTGCGAGATGTTGCCACTGACCAATCAGAGTAAAGTATTCCAGAGAGCTGTGCAATAAGTGTTGTTTGTCATTGAAACTTGCTGGGGCCAAATTCATTCAATTACTGCATGGTATTACCTTACAAAAGTGAAGTGATTAAATAAAATGTCTTTTTGTCTGTCATTTTTTAGCACATCGAATATTACCTGATTTGCATGGATGGGATACTAAAACATTCAGACAGTGTTTTCAAGTAAACAGTGATATCAATGTTTTTGTATGCGTTATCCCTAGTAAAAAAGTAATATATTTGAAAAACATTTCTTACATACTAAGTATAGTTCAAATCTATTAACATATTTACTGACATATCACTCAAAACTTACTGATGTAAAAATTACAATGAAACAATTTGGAGTACTGCTTGTCCACAATGCACATTTCTTAATATTAAGCTTAAAATATGCTTTAATGTCACTATTTATGAGGATTGTATGATCTCTGAATATCGGTCTTTAAAGGTGACATATCATGAAAATCTGACTTTTCCAGGTTTTAAGTGCTATAATCAGGTCCCCAGTGCATCTACCAACCAAGGAAACGTGAAAAAGATTAACCCAGTAACTTTGTTTTGGGAAGCCTTTTTCTGCAAGCGTCTGAGAAAACGAGCGCGTCTGATTCCGCTCCCTTGGTGACGTGGCAAAGGGATCTCATTATAATATTACCGCCCCTTAATCTGTAAGTTTACACCCACGGCGCAGAGTTGCCAAGTCCGCATATTATACGTGACTTTGGGCTTCTTTTTTTGTAAAGTTGCGTGAAAAAATCCTGGGTTGCGGTTTTTATTTTGAACGTGATTTTTCTTCAATGAGGGATTGACGGCGCCGTTATTGTGTTTTCGCAAGCGACAATGGTGTACCAGTTCTAATGCCATGGCGAAAGTTTGAGCAAAATATGCTAAATGCTCTGTCTTTGGATGCACAGACGAGCACAGAACACTGTTTAGAGTCCCAGCCTCAGAGGAGTACTCGCATGCAGTGACAGCCGCTTTCTTTCCGTGTGCTCTCAGAAAACCGTATATCAGAAGTTTAAACTCATAAACGCATGATTTCAGCGCGATAATCATGATAATCAGAACCAAAACAGATGTTTTTAGCAGGTCCGAGCTGTAATGGCACAGCTTTATTCTGGAAAAGGGGGCGGGGAGCAGCAGCTCCTTTGCATTTAAAGAAACAGGCCCTAAAAACAGCGTGTTTCTGCTTCCACTCAAAATAGGCATTTTCAAAATGATATAATAAATGATCTGTGGAGTATTTTGAGCTGAAACTTCACAGACACATTCTGGGGACACCAGAGACTTATATTACATATTGTAAAAAGTGGCATAATACAGTATGTCTCCTTTAAATGCAAGACATTTAAAGTGTACATGAGGTATACTTGCAATAGTTCCACTTTAACACAATCAAACATGCTTCAGTATATCTTTAGTTGGACTTCAGCACTACTTCCGTACAATTAAAGTGCATTAAACACAAAATTAGTTGTTCAAATTTATCAGACTTTAAGTATAGTTTAGTACAATTGCAGGGTATTTTTATTAAGTACATAAATATGTAATTTGTTGTATACTTAGCATGAAATAAATGTATTTCAAATACACTTTAATATATTTATTTTTCACTAGGGATTTTAGTATTATTTATATACTCTTATTACTAATTTATATAATATTTATATTACTATTCTATTTTATTTAATATTTTGTGAGCTTTTATTTTTATATATTTATAAATTTAGTTTTAGCTATTTTATGTTTTCATCATTTTTTTTGCTTCAAATATTTGTTTAACTTTAATGTATTTCTGTACCAAAAATGTTAACAATTGTTTCAGTTAACAATAACAACACCAGTTATTCTCCCTGCCGCAGAATGAGAAACAACCGTTAAATATTTAATTTGTTGATGTGATTCTGATCCTGGCCTTTTCACCTGAAATTTTTGTCTTTCCTTTTGCCTGTAGCAGATGTGTTCAGTTATGAGAGCTGGATAAAGTATGATTTCTCTGGGTAGTCTACGGTGGAACTTCAGTGCAGGTCTGGGTCTGACAGGAATCTCTCCCTCAGGCGTCCTAAGAGCAACACCACATAAAAGAGCGAGCAGAGGCTTGTTAGAGAGGAATCATTAGTATGAGCGTCCTCTCTCTGCTCTCTCTCTGTTCCTCAGCTCTCCTCTTCAGCACGGAGAACCTTCCGTTTTTATTACTTCATTATAATCGGTTATTTAGTATATTGTTCAGCATTGAATTCCTTTGCTTTAAACCTTTCCTTTAAACCTCCCCGACCATTGGCTTCCTAATCGCTTCCCCTTATCGTATTCAACTCCTTTGTTCATTCAATAATAAAACATTTACGTAATTAAATTCAGGACGCTTTTCCATGCAGTTAAATAACTGTAAGCCTTCTCAACAAAAATAAATAGTTTGAATGGATTTGGTCTAGTAGTTTTTTTGTCCAAATTAATTTAGTTATGCCAACTAAATGCAGTGAAAATGAGAAGGACTGAGCGGGATTTAAACTCAGGTCACTGCACATACTGTATGCACCACCACACCACTGCCTGCGTTTCTCTGATGAATCACTCCTCTATAACACATTTTTAATACTTTTCTACAGTTTTTGGCTTTTTGCCATAAATTTGCTTTTGCTGTTTTTTTTTTTGTGGATATGCGGTCAATATGGTGATTTGATACATTAGTCACACGGCCTTTGGCTTGGAATTTACGTTGATTGCTTGTATTAAAATGTTGTAGAATTGTGTTGTTATAGCTCATTTTAATGAATACAGTCTATTTTGTGAGTGTTGTTGGGGTTTTTTGTCACTTTTCTGTGTCTGTCTTTACTTAACACATTTTTCCTCCCTTTCATCCCACTTATTGACTTTGGTTTCAGAGTTCATCAGTGTAATCGGCAGACACCAGATGAGATGTGTCTCAGTGTTATTTGCTGAAAACTTCTGCTTGTTTGGCTCATTTCTCTTCCATGTAGCTTACAAATGTCCTCAAGCCTTCTCAATCCCACAAGTGTCTTGAGGGCAGTGATCGACCCCTACAGCTCTGCACTGTGCTCTTCTGAAGGTCCCATTATAGCTTCAAGCCAGTTTATCACACAATATCACACATATTATACAGGATAGCATATTCTTCATCTTTGTCTTGGATGGTTTATTGACTGAGGCTATGCTTGCAGTGTACACAGACGGTTTTCCTGGCATTTCTTTTTCAAACAATATAAAAGCATTTTTGCTTTGAATTCCACCCGAATACAAGCAGAATAATGCAATATGTATGACAGTTATTGCATGTTTAATCTGTTGGGATTTGTCAGGCTGCATTAAGTACTAACTTTACAAATGGCTTTTTAGTTTAATATCAAAGCAAATCTTATTGTGAAGAGTTGCTGAACTTTGAAGTTTCTCACTGTTTACCCTACGGCTTTAATTAACAAACAAAATTATCTTTAAAGGCATAGTTCCCCCAAAAATAAAGCTCCTGTATTACAACCTGTGTGATTTGCTGTCTTCAGCAGAACACAAGAAATTAAGAAGAAATGTTGGAGAATGTACTGCTCGCTCTTTTACATATAATAAGAGTGAAAAGGGATCTGGCATGTCAAGCTCCAAAATAACAACATAACATCAAAGTATTATAATATTAGTCCATATGACACTATTTTTCAAGTCTTCTGAAGCTATATGATGAGCTTTGTGTGAGGAAAAAGACTCTAAAATCTTACATATGGTGTGTTTTCATTGACATCATCTATGCAGTATTTGAATGGCGGGCAACAATTTCAATGAATAATGAATTAAATTTAGGTGTGTTCCTCACACAAAACTATTGTACGACTTGTAGTACAAAAGTCATATGGACCACATTAATGATATGTTGCTTTTATATACTCGACAACCCAGATACCCATTCACTTTCATTGTATGGAAAAGATGGCGAGTACATTTTTCAAAAGATCTACACTAAAGAAATAAAGTCATATGGGTTTAGAACGAAATGAAGGTTAGGAAACGAGGACACAATTTTAACTGTCCCGTTAAATTTTTAGTGTAGTACATTAAATCTAAGTTGCACATAGAGAAATATTGGAATGCATTATCACATGAACATTTTATAACATGTCAAATCAATTAAGCAAATTTCTGCGGATGAAAGTGAAGGATCGCTGAGGATCGTCTGATTATCCTCTGGCCAGCTCCTTTGTCCATCTGCCAGTATTTATGAGTTGAGATGACTCTCTCTCTGTTGCTCTTTATCTCTCTGTCTGTCAGAGCTAAGTGAGAGTGCTTGCGAAGAGCCTTTGACATTTGAGAAGAATCATAGCATGATCAAACACCTCCCACGGTGCTCTTTGTGTCTGTTTGTCTCTCCCTCTCTCCCTGTCCCATTTCTTTTCTGATTTTCCCTTTTTTGTCACTCACTGTCTCATTGCATACTCCTCTGCAGTCACCTTTATTAATTTCTCTCTCTTTATTTTTTGCTTAGGTTTGAAACATTGTTTTCTTGGTCAGTCTCTTTTAGCCTCATGCAAATATAATACAACTTATCAACCATAGTTTGCTAGCATGCATATTAAGATATTATGCTTTACCATGCTGTTATGGAGATTATTCATTTTCCATAATTGCACAAATGCAACTCAATTGATGTATAAAAACGTTCAGCTTGCATTAATTAGAGATTTTTATGTATATTAGTAACATTGTGGCATGACATTTAGGTCTTGGCTACAGTTTTACATAAATATGCATCAAAAGCATCCAGCCATTCTGAAGAGAAGGTACTAGCGTGCTTCGGTGAATACATTCACCCAGTGCTGTCACAGAAATAGATGATTTTTAAATGATGGGGTAAACTATTATTTCAGTTGCAATCAACATCAAGAGGGTTGACCAAAAATGAAAGTAGATGCACAGTGACTGGCAGAATTCATCCTCCCAGTGCAGCATATGTCATAAATCATACTGCCATGTACATTGAGAATGAGTAATTGAATTACAGGGCTAAATGTGTCCCTTGAGCAAATGGCTGAGTGGCTGAGATTGCTAATATTACCCTGTCATATCACTGGACACTGTAGTCGCATCCTTTACTGTATGAATATGATCCTGTAAAGCCCTGTGGCCACTCTGACTTTTATTGTGAGAAACCATCCACTACACCAAATGAAAGCCTCTTTTTCTTTTTTTTTCTTTTTAACAAAGAGTCAGTACAAAGAACTCCTTTTGTATCTTTTAGGTGCTTTCTGAATGGTCAGCATAACCTTTATACATGTTCATGTTGCTTTGGTCAAAATCCATCTGCTAAGAAATGAAAATGCATAGTACACTGTGTAATGTGTATACATATTAATAGGGCTTTTATCATTATATCATGAACATAGTCTTTTAAGATGAGTTCATTCATTGTACTGTGAAAGCATACTGCAAGCTGCAAAAATGGGTAGTTCTGAAATTTTGAAATATGAATTTATAACTGCCCACATATAAGTAATATAAGTCATGGGCTGCATCCACAATTTCATACTCTGAGTAGCTACTTATTTTGAATGTGTTTATATGAATGTAATCTAGCCATACTATAGTTGTCATGTTGTCATTGTCATGTGACCTACCAGAGCCAGTTGTGTCACTTCACTTCCATGCATAGCTCCTCTCCTGTGGCCTCATAGGATTGTAAACTGGATGCGCATTTCAGAATCTGACATGGAGTAGTAGGTCTTCTGGGAACTTTTTGCCTACTGTTTTATGAATGCTGTGAATTCATGTATACTGCTGTCTTCAGATACAGTGTCCGCTTGTACTTTGCTAGAGATATGAAGGTCTAGAGAAGAGAATTTCACGAAATATTAGACTATGTACTCATTATATTTTACTTTACCTGTTAGTGATGTCTTAATTATTTAATGTACTGTATATTTAAATTAGGGTGACCATATTTTAGCTTTCCAAAAAGAGGACAGTGGGGGGTGGGGTTCATGGGTGGGGGCGGGTGCAATATATATAGATACATTTTTTATTTTTGAATAGCAATTATGCCTGGAGGCATTTCAAAAATTGAATATTTTTTAAAGCAGACCTCAGGGGGGAAAATCTACAATATGACCCCTTTAATGAAAGTGGGATCTCTTTGATATGGTTGGTTTAGCTTCACACGAGAAAATCTTCAGTGGATGTTGTTCGAGACATAAAAGCACACATCCTCTCACATTCATTCTGAACAGACTCATTACCTCAGCTGCTGTGTGCTGTGCCGTACAGGCAGAGTGTGTTCACTCGTTAGGTGTGACGGCTGCTATTGTCAGCTTGTGTTCTTAGAGCTTTTGTACATGAATGAGTGTGGTGTTAGCAACAATTGCTGGATCCCTCATCCTTATTCACAGTAACAGCGTGCAGAAAGGGTTTGTGTGCACCACCAGTGCAGGATTTAATACAAACTTCCTCCCTAAAGGTTTTCAGGGCATCATAAAAACTGTGTTTTTCACTGTGTGAATCCTAGTTGCTGATGTCCTGCTGTCACATGTTTCACTCCTCCTCTCTCGCTTTAACTCTCGTTCTCAGACTGACCTTACACATTCCACTCCTGTCATTTCTCCTTATTTTCAACTTTTCTCTCCTGCCTCACAAGGGCTATCTGGACCAGCAGCTCTGATAAAACAAACTCCACATGTGCTCCTCCACAGCATCACACTGACTGATATAGTGCACAGCTCTCGTGGATTAGCACATCGATCTGCTCTAATCAATCCCACAGTGCTTCTCTACCCCTGAGAGTGTGCAGGGGAGTAGCGGAGATTTATCTGGGCGTTGATATGAGATTTACAGTGGAGATCAAAATGCCACTTTCATTTTATTGTGCTTTATTTGATATGTTTGTATGTTACTGTATTTCGATAAAATGTAAAAAAGTACAAAGAGCAGTACAAAAAAAACAGTACAGAGCATAATGTTGGCACTAGTGGAGTGTCCAAAGATTCGGAAGGGCATGTTTAATGTGAATTCAACCAAATATATTTAAAAAAAGCAAGCAAGCATAAGGATGAAGTGTTGTTTTTACTAAACATATATCAAATGATAAGACAATTGTGAATCTTTATATTTCAGTTTATATTTCAAATCATCACTAAAATTAAAAAAGTAGTAATAATAGTAATTTTTACTTGCGGAACCTGACCTGCAGAGCCCAGAGCACTATTAAATGCTCTGGTTAACATAGAAACCCATGAAACTCATACTTTAAATTGCATATGGACATTGGCCAAACCAACATGACATACAGACTGTTTTAATGCTATTTGAGTGTGGTAAGCAGTTTTTGAGATTTTGGTATTTCCCCATTCAAGTCAATAGGAGTTGGTTTTGTATTCCTGAAAGCCTGGATGTCTGCCAAGTGAACTGACTTTTCTTGAAAGGGACTTTGGTTGAAGCACTTTAAAGAGTCTTGATTAAAATACATGACGAAAATATGTAAACCGACAGTGAGAGAAACATCTGTAGATTGAAAAAACTTGTGTAGATCAGACGAGGGGTATGTGCTTGTGTGCGCATGTGTGAGCGTAATAGAAAGAGCAGAGATGGCTGATTTGTGGGCTTTAAATAAACACAGGGTATCATCTCCAGCTGGGTCGTTGTTCTGAGCCTGCAGAACTGTCAATCATACAACACCTCCTGTTCTTTAGCTTCAGAGAGAAGCGCAGCTGTGTGCATGTCTGGTTCAATAGCAAGCGACAGGTCGATAGACAGACAGGCGGGCAAGCAGACAGGTATTCTAAAGCAGCAGTTCAAAGGAAAACTGCAGTGCTTTGTAGACTTTGCTGTGATATGTGACTCCTCCTTTCCAGACAGACAGGCGGGCAAGCAGACAGGTATTCTAAAGCAGCAGTTCAAAGGAAAATTGCAGTGCTTTGTAGACTTTGCTGTGATATGTGACTCCTCCTTTCTTATTTTCCACTCTCTAAATGAAGAGTATTTTATGGTATGATAAGAATCGCTTTTCATCATAAGTTTATCTATGGAAGAGGTAACCAATTAGTGGACTGCAGTCCAGATTTGGTTCCACCAAACTGTAGAGATGCCTTAACATATACTAATTTAAAGGGATAATTCACCCAAAAATAAAAATTACCCTATGATTTACTCACCCTCAAGCCATCCTAGTTGTACATGACTTTCTTCTCTCAGACAATATAATCGGAATTATATAAAAAAATGTCCTGGCTCTTCCAAGCTTTATAATGGCAGTGAATGGGGGTCGAGATTTTGAAGTCCAGGTCCAAGTGGATTATGTGCATCCATCCATCATAAAAAGTGCTCCACATGGCTCCGGGGGGTTAATGAAGGCCTCTTGAAGTGATGCATTTGTGTAAGGAAAATATCCATATTTAAAACTTTATGGGCCAGATTTACTAACAGTTTGCGTCAGCACAAACCGTCTTTTGGTGTTAAAATATTACTGTCAGGATTTACTAAAAACGCGCAGTGAAGAGTTAGCGCTGAAAAGGCGTGGACAGTTATTTTTGCGTCTGACCTTATTGAATATGCATTTGTAGGAGTTTCCCTTTCAGACGCAAAATTTATGGGAGGGAATTATTGAAATGAATCACGCAATGCGATTTACTAACGTTTGCACCCATCAAATTACTGGTATTTGCGCCATTATTTAACGCCCAAAAAAAGCATGTCTTAAAGCAGGCGGTAATTTGCTCTGCTCTTGGTAGATTGCGCTGGTCATTATGGAAATGATCTGGTTGCATCTGTGTTCTTTAATGTGCCCATTGTCAGTAAATCACATGCAGAATTTTCCCCTCCCATCGGCGCTTATGGAATTGCGCTCTAACGCTAATTTGCCCTGTTTAGTAAATCTGGCCCTATAAATAGTAATCTCTAGCTTCCGCTAACTGTCATTTGCACATACACGGGAATGGCATTCCAGCGGATGACATAGGACGTATGTGTAGCGTAAGCTTTGTAAAAATTACTGTTAAATCATTTCTGTTAAAATGTGTTTGTATATGTAGAAATTAACTTTAACCTAGATTAATATATACTGTAAAGTATTGTTCACTGTTAGTTCATGATACCCAATGCATTAACTAATGTTAATGAATTGAACCAAAAGTTTTTACCATTATATCTTATTTTACTTAATATGGTTGCCTGAATATATAATAAAAGAGTAGAAAATTTGACCTTTTACAATAAATAAAGGAGGGAAATTTATAGATTTACATGTGCCCAGCTACAGTTTGGAAGGTTCCCTTTACCTAATTGTCCCAAATGAAAATGGATGAATCTGAGAATGAAATGTGATCTCCAGAGATCTCATATGGAGAGAAGCCACCATCACTGTAAACGCATGGTACATAAACCATCAGATTTAAGCATGTCTGAGTGATTTAGAGCTTCAGAGTGTTACCTGTGAACCCTAACCCTAATTCAGCTCCATTTGTGTCTCATACACATTGAGAGAGCGAGACAAACACTCAAACTCCTGTCAGCGTGGAGTCACTGGCAATTTCAACCAATTTATCTCATGGTTTCAGAAGGGGCTGCGGGTGGTGGAAATTGTTCCTGCTTAAAGGGTTAGTTCACCAAAAAATGAAAATTAGCCTGTTTTACTTACCCTCAAAGCATCCTAGGTGTATGTGACTTTCTTCTTTCAGACAAATCCAATCGGAGTTATATTAAAAATTGTTTGGCCCCTCCAAGCCTTTCAATGGGGGTAAGCGGGTGTTGGTTGTCAACAGTTCAGAAGACGTGAAATAAAGTGCGCGCATCCGTAATAAAACGTGCCTCACACGGCTCCGAGAGGTGAATAAAGGCCTCCTGTAGCAAATCCATGCATCGGAGGATTTCGATATAAGCCAAGAGGAGACTGGTTTTCCTTTGCTAAAGTAAGGAAACTTTGTTTTCTTTGCTCCTGCATTTCTCGGAGGCACGCGCACGACGCCTACATCTTACGTCTTACGTCATCCGCCGGAGCGTCTTCCGCGTACCACAGTCAGCGAAAGTGAGAAAAAAGTGTTTATTACATTTGAAATATGGATATTTATCTTACAA
>NW_015555711.1:1192508-1196113 GCF_001515605.1 Sinocyclocheilus anshuiensis
CAACACCCGCTTACCCCCATTGAAAGGCTTGGAGGGGCCAGGACAATTTTTAATATAACTCCGATTGGATTCGTGTGAAAGAAGAAAGTCACATACACCTAGGATGCTTTGATTGTGAGTAAAACACAGGCTAATTTTCATTTTTGGGTGAACTAACCCTTTAACCGTTTCTCTTGCCTCCATCCAAATCTTTTCTTCTCTGTACTGCTCTCTTGTTCTCCTTTTAGTGTGCTGTAATCTCATACAATGAGATTACCTGTACCTTTCTCTCTTCTATAAACAGTTTGACCGATCACGCTGGGGCCGCCACACTTCATTAACTGCCACACTTTGCCTTGCTGTGTGTGATTATATCTTTGATCTTTTGCTTGCTTTCTCTGTATTTCTCAACACATCAATTTTGTTAGAAAGGATGCGCTTAAATGCAGAGCTTCATTATCAGAAGTGACGATTCAAGACAATAGCATCTTTGATTTGACAGTTGGCAGGAAGCAATGTATTATTATTTGAATCCCTGTAGTGTTCAGCTTGTTTGTCTGGGTCCTGCTGTTGTGTTGAACAAAGTACTGAATCATATTATATATTCTAGTATAATTATATAGGAAACTTTCACATTAACATTAATGTCCATAAAATGTATAAGCCACCACATGGAATGAAGAACCACCACTGATGTTATTATCAGTATTAATGTGTTTTCCCTGAGGTCTGCTAGTCAAGATTTTTTACTACAAAATGGTCATAGATATTCATAGATATTTAGATATTCATGATTGTTTTACTCACTTTCTCTGAAACTTCTCTGAATTATACAGGCTGTTTTGTGCTGTTATACCTTTAAAATTTATATATAAATATCTTCTTTGAAATGTGCTGTACAAAAGACGTGGTCTGTTAATTTATATATATATCTGTTTGACAGTAGTAAGTAGATTTTGTTTCTGAAAGAATTGTTTGAACAAAACTGTTGACTGAATAATTCAATCTCATACTGTATAGACAGACAGTCACTTGTTTTGTTTCTGAATTAATCAGTGTGTTTAAAAGAATTGGCTGTGAATCATTTTGTTTGAATGAATCCCTTAATAAAATAACTCACTGACTCGCTCATAAAGACAGTCGCTTGTTTCCACAAATTGGTGTAGCGATGCAACCTGCAGAACAAGCTGCAAAACTCCCACCACAAATGCATGGACTGTCAGTGAAAAGTCCTAGTGCTGGTGGACTGTGTATTAGCACTCAAATTCACACATTTTAGCCAATCAAATCTGAAGACCAGAACAAACCATTTGACTTCTGACACTTCTAAACTCTTTTGGCTTTCTTATGACCCTATTAAAGTGTCAAACTGCTGAAAGATATTCACTCTTCAGACAGATTTCAGAGCAGCTCCTCAGATTGTGCCATCAGTCAGGACAAGGTTGGGTTACAGCGGAGTATTTCTTATCTTCATGAGGAGCACATCACCTTGATACCTTAAGCAAGAGGGCTATTAAATCTGATAAGGACAAGTACGAGTGTGCGGGTGGGGATACAGTGACCTACAGAGTATTTTTCAAACAGATTGAATTCTTTTATGTGAGGCCGACAGCAGGAAGAATGAATTGAAATTTGGGATGAATTGAAAGATGCTGAAGAGCTTGGAAGACCACAAGTTGAAAGAGATGGCAGGTGGGCTGAAGGTTACAAGAAAATGGAGTGAACACATTATAAAATGGCCTCAAAAAAAAAAATCTGAATTGTCAAAAAGTGTGAGTGAATACGTTGTGTATGGGAACATCTGAGAAAACTGAGGGCATACATTTTCTCCCAGGCAGATGGTGTCATGTAGGGAGACAGCTTTCCGGAGACTGCATGGTCATGGCATGTTAAGGAATCAAAAATAGAGATACGCCCTTCTCAGCTGCTTGTTCATCGCTAAAGTTGTGTATCAAGCTGTCCGTATAGTTTAGGGCAGATTGATTGCATGACTTTTAGTGTCCGATTGTTTTCTTTCATTGCAGTCATTATGGTAAATTATGGTTTCCATGTCAATTTTGGCCGGTTCCCACATGCTGACAAATGACCACGAGCAACATGCCCCGTCTGGCTAAATTTGAGTGAACCAGAGACATATGCTTGGGTTTTATATTGATCTTTGGAGACATAGCAGACCAAGGAGGTCTATAATACCTGGAGGAATCTCAACAACAATTGTTTGGCTAGAACAGAACTCGCTGGAAGAGCACAATTTATAATCTGCCAACATTACACTGAATGTTTTTGAGCCATGAAAACCTGAGCCATAAAAGACGTGACTGATCACTCTGATATATATACTACTATGCAAAATCTTAGGCAATTAGTATTTTCACCAACAAAAATAGTTTTATGCCAGTTATTTCTATCTTTTGCTGTATTATGTCAGTAGGAAATATCAGTTTACTTTTCCAAACATTCCTTTTGCCATTAATTGTAATAATCCAGTGAGATTTTTGTATGCACAAGCAGGGCTGGACTGGGATAAAAAATCGGCCCAGGCATTTTTTGGTCCAGGCGGCCCACCACCATTTATATATTTATATATAAATGGTATATATATATGATATACACTACCAGTCAAAAGTTTTTGAACAGTAAGATTTTTAATGCTTTTTAAAGAAGTCTCTTCTGCTCACCAAGCCTGCATTTATTTGATCCAAAATACAGCAAAAGCAGTAATATTGTGAAATATTTTTAATATTTAAAATAACTGTTTTCTATTTGAATATGTTTTAAAATGTAATTTATTTCTGTGATTTCAAAGCTGAATTTTTAGCATCATTACTCAAGTCACATGATCCTTCAGAAATCATTCAAATATTCTGATTTGCTACTAAAAATTATTTTTTTATTATTTTTATTATGTTGAAAACAGCAGAGTAGAATTTTTCAGATGATGAATAGAACAGCATTTATCTGAAATTGAAATCTTTTGTAACATTATGCATGTCTTTATGAGACACTTTTGATCAATTTAAAGCATCCTTGCTAAATAAAAGTATTAATTTCTATAATTTCTTTCCCAAAAAAAAAAACAAGAAAAAAATATTCTACTGACTCCAAGCTTTTGAATTGTATAGTGTATAATGTTACAAAAGCTTTTTATTTCAGATAAATGCTGATCTTTGGATATTTCTATTCATCAAAGAATCTCGAAAAAATTTACTCAACTGTTTTAAATTTAAAAATAATAAATGTTTCTTGAACAGCAAATCAGCATATTAGAATGATTTCTGAAGGATCATGTGACACTGAAGACTGGAGTAATGATGCTGAAAATGTAGCTTTGATCACAGAAATAAATTACATTTTAATATATATACCGCGTCATCCGCAGCTCTTGAACTTGGCGCAGGCGCGCGTCCGGAGAGAGAGAGAGAGAAGGCGCACGGAGCTGAAAGGTCTTGAATAAAGCGCGTTTGGCTTTTGATAAAAATACTAGAGGATATAGCGCTGAAAGATATTTACCATAAAAGACACTGAGTGCTTGTTATGTGATCCGCTGCGCTGTTTTGACGCGCTGCTCACTTAAAATGGTGCTGTGTTACGGCTCGCGGTCCGGATGGGGTCCACCTTTTGAATAT
>NW_015555711.1:1196193-1196772 GCF_001515605.1 Sinocyclocheilus anshuiensis
CCGCATAAACACATTTCATTACACCAAATACACAAAATAATGTTCTTTTTAGCAACATCATATGACCCCTTTAAGGATAAAAGACTCGAGTTGCTTTTAAAATATTCCTCAAGTCGAGTCAAGTCTGGAGTCATTTCAGGTTGAGTCTGAGTCAAGTCTGAAGTCTATAAAAATGCGACTCGAGTCCGAGTCACTAACTCGAGTGCCCATCTCTGTTATGTATTCTACACTCATGGCATGCACACACATTAGGATGTCTTAGATGTCATGTGTTAGATGTCTGCCTCCGCTGCGAGTCCCTATCAAGCACCGATTCAACTACTCTCCTCTCCTCCTCCTGCCTGGCTCTTTGGCCCGCATCACTCACCGCAGCGCAAGCCTGTTCTTGATAAAGCTGCTGTGAAAACGTGGGAAAAGCTGATGACGAAGAAGTTGGAGTGATGCTATCTTTATATAGGCGGAGCAAAATACTTCATCGCTCCGTCTATAGTGCATTGTGATTGGATGGTTTACGCTGTCTATACAGGAGACAATCCAATGGGCCACTGGCTGCTCGCTGTCCCTGCGTGATGGTCCTTG
>NW_015555711.1:1197314-1199281 GCF_001515605.1 Sinocyclocheilus anshuiensis
AAAAAAAAAAAAACATTCTGTCGGCCCACCGGGAAAATGCCCGGTATGCCCGATTACCAATCCAGCCCTGTAGCACAAGGAGTCTGACAACTGCCAATGTTCCACACAGAGATCTGATCTCACTATCATACAGTCCATCTGGCTTTACATGAAGAAACAGAAAAAAAAAACTTTAAAGAACTGTGGCAATGTCTCCAAGACGCTTGAAGAAACCTAAGGCCAGATAGAAATAACTGGTTTATAACCTTTTTTTGTTGTTGGTAAAAATACTAATGACCTAAGACTTTTGCACAGTACTGTATACATATATAAAATTGGTAAGACATCATGCCCATGGACCATTGGCCGAACGTGTAATGCATAAGTCACACAAAATGGAGAACACTTTGCGAGTTTCAAAGTCGTCATTTGATTGGTTGGATTTTACAGGATTTCTGGGATTCGTGTGTGTCATATCATTTAAATGTCTGTCTGGAAACAAAGCCATTGTGATGCAAACTGTCTCATGGAATAAGAAAGCCATCATGTTTAAAACTCTGACAATGAGCACTTATCAAGATTGCTTTACATGTTGGCCAGACGACCTCTTGGGTGGTCATTGGCAGATGAAAGCTGCTATGGATTCTAGACCTTCTGTCATTAGTCTGAAGGTCTGTCTACATGACTAGGGCTAAATGGATCATGCATTGATGTACTATTATAGTATTTTAATATTTTGTATTAGATTACATTTTTATATTTTCTGACTTCATTTCAATTTTTAAATTTTGTTGTTTTTGTCATTTTTTATTTGTTTTTGTGCTTTTAAATATGCCTATATAGTTTCTAAGTTTGTTTAATTTGTTTTAGACATTTTTGTACTTAAAGGAGACCTATTATGCTCCTTTTTACAATATGTAATATAAGTCTCAGGTGTCCCCAGAATGTGTTTGTGAAGTTTCAGCTCAAATTACCCCACAGATTTTTGAGTGGAAGCAGAAACCCACCATTTTCCGTGCCATTTTCTCTTTAAATGCAAATGAGCTGCTGCTCCCTGCCCCCTTTTCCAGAACAGTGCTGTGCCTTTACAGCTCATACCTCGATACTCTGCTAAAAAACCTCTGTTTGGTTTTGATTATCATGTCTATCACACTGAAATCATGCATTTTAAACCATGTTAGCTTAAACTTCTGATATATGTTTTGTGAGCACACATTGTGACAGCACAGAAAGTGGCTGTCACACGGCATGTGAGTACAAAACTAAGTTCTCTTTCATGTCTTATTGTGCTTAAACTGTCAAATACACACAAGTTTGTTAAAAACACACAACCAGTGTTGGGAAGGTTACTTTGGAAATGTAATAGGTTACAGATTACAAGTTACCATACTTAAAATGTAATAAGTAGTGTAACTTTTCAATTACTTTATTAAAGTAATGTAACTGATTACATTTAATTACTTTTTGATTACTTTTCTAAATTTCTAATGTTTTCAACTGTTAATCATTTTCAAACATGTAAACCAGGCAGGGTTAAGCTTACAATATGTGCTCAAGCTGATAACTGTCATTAATAAAGATTAAAGATAAAGATTAATAAAGATTTTTAACGAAAAGTAATCATTTGTTTTATGTTACATTCAGTTATGAGTTCATATTTACGATCTTCAGGTAGGCCAGGACCAGTCTCTCAAGTGACTTCATGACCACAGATGTGAGAGCGACAGGTCTGTAGTCGTTAAGTCCAGTGATTTTGGGCTTTTTGGGGACCGGAATGATGGTGGAGCGTTTGAAGCAGCAGGGAACTTCACACAGCTCCAATGATCTGTTGAAGATCTGTGTGAAGATGGGGGCCAGTTGGTCAGCGCAGACTTTTAAACAGGCAGGTGAAACACCATCTGGGCCTGAAGCTTTTCTAGATTTCTGCTTCCTGAAGACCCGGTTCACATCCTCTACACAGACCTTAAGCACAGGTTGAATGGTGGGGG
>NW_015555711.1:1200385-1204235 GCF_001515605.1 Sinocyclocheilus anshuiensis
AGAATGATTAAAATAGAGTCTGGGTACCTTTGCTCCATTTCAGTTATAAAAAGAAGGGGTATAAAATAGAATTGGGATTGGGCCTTAGCCATATGTCAATTCAATTCACTTTCATTAAATTTGTTTATGTCTGGCTGCACAAATCATTTTACTCCAGACTGCTTTCTGAATGAGGGACAATTCAAGGCAGGTTTTGTTAAAAAGTTCTGCAAATATTCCCACATAGTGATGTAGATATGTGGGGGCGTGTTAGAACGAGACGTTTTAGGGGGGTGTGGCAGAGTCTTAACTTTGATAAAGAATATCTCTTTGATTTTGAGACTTTAGTCTTTGCAACTTCAGGGATCTTATCTATGCACAATCAGCTTGTAACACTCCAAAGAGAAAGGAAAACTTGAAATCGCATCATATGACCCCTTTAACATTTTCATAAGTAACTGTAATTTAATTACACATTTTTTCTTAGTAACTGTAACTGATTACAATTACATTTATTTTGTAATTAAATTACGTAATTCCGTTACATGTAACTAGTTACTCTTCAACACTGCTTTATACACATGTTTATATTAGATCTGTGTGGCAGCAACGTAATATACAGTAAATAAATCAACTGCTCTATGTCTCCTCTGAGGCTGGGACTCTAGTGTTCTGTTTTCTGGGTTGGTAGATGCACAGGGTCCCGATTATAGCACTTAAACAAAGAAAACGTCAGATTTTCATGATATGTCACCTGTGTGCAGGTGTGTGGTTGAAGGCCACGCGGAGCTGTCGCATGAGAGAGAAGCGGGCGGACTTCGTAGCTGGCTGTCTCGGTGGATGGGTCATCGCTGCGGGGGGACTCGGTAAGTAACTGCCAATGTTGTGAATAGATTATGCAAATAGGATCAACTGTGCTTCGAAAAACAGGAAAAAAGTCTACAAAGCACAGTGCAAAGACTGTCATTTTTCAGAACAACCTGCTGCAGAAATGGCCTCATAATACAATGCCATATCAAGCAAATGGATTCATTATGTCAGGTCTTTATGTGCAGCCATGAGTAAGTAGTGTGCACTAATGTCACCTAGCAACAAGAATCCACCTCACACCATCTGCAACAATTACAGGCCACATCTCAACAACTTTCCCAACTATGCCACCTACCATTAGGAAGCGATCAGTGTAACTTGCAGTGTAATTTAAGATGTTTTAGGGTGTAGTTCGATCAACATTCCCTTATGCACTTGTTTCAACTTAGTTTTAATTGGAAAGTCAAAGAATCACACTAGCTTCGTTATGGAACAATGAATGTGTAATCGCTCAGCGACACCCTGTTCCTTAGACCGACGTGTCCTCAAACGAAATGATTTGTTAATTTGGGTCTTTGCGCTCCAGTGAAAAGGCTCTGAATATCGGACTCAAATACTGCCTTATTTCTTTCCAGTCTGTTTGTCTGTGGCTACATTACTAGAGGGAGAGAGAGAGATTTCTTCAATAAATGTCAGCTCAACGAGTGGGTGAGAAATTTCAGCATCTTCCCAAAAAATTATATTTAGGGCAGAGTGTTGCAGATTAAACATGGCATATTTTTATTTCATCTTTTCCTATGTCTAGAACTAGACAGAATTTCAGGCATCACAGCAGCCGATGGAGGATTGTGTGTGTGTGTGTGTGTGTGTGTGTGTGTGTGTGTGTGTGTGTGTGTGAGAGTCTCCATTATTCATAGCGTGAGAACATTCACATTTGAGCGTCACACTACTTCTTCCTTCACCTGCTCGCTCTATCCTCTCTTAGTTGTTGTCACCTCTTCTACCCCGTCCCCCCTTCATGTCTTGTCTCGGTGTGTCTTTTCCTCCCTTGGATTTTAGTGTGTCTGCTGTTGCCATTCATCTTTGTATCTGGTGCTTTTTCTGAGCTATTTTTGCTAGTACTTTAGTCCTTTCCTCCTCTTTTTTTTCTGTTCTTTTTTTTTAACAGGCATTGTTGGACACTCAGGCCATACAGACTTGTGCACACACAGAGACATAATGACATAACTGGAGGAGATGCTTCATTCCCTGTAGCTCCTCATGTCTTTCTAGAATTAATGGCTGCTATTAGGATAATGTTCAGGAAATTGCTCTTCAGATGATTTGTCCCTAAATCATCTATGGCCTCATTCAAATGTATTCAGTTGCCCATATGTGATCATTAGTTCAGGTGTTATCACAGTATCAGTAACAAAAAAAGTATTGACAAAACAATTTCCAGGATGAATGTAATAAAGAAATTAGGATAATTAGGATTCTTACTTAATAACTGTTTTGTCATTTGGCTGATGACTTGTGATGTTGTCAACAGTATCTAAATATTCTCTTAAACCAGCTTTACACAAAAAAACTAAGTATACATTTGTTCAGGTAGTTCCATAGTTTAGCACCTATTCAGAAAATGAATAATTACATGTATGTAAAATACATATCTCGCCGGTACTATCGCACAAGCGTAAGGTCTTGCTTTCCCAGCGCATACACACCTCTCTCTCTTTCTCTCTCTGTTCATCTGCTCTGTTCAGCGAGTGGCTGAGAGGAGCAGCGCTTTCAGTTAAAACAGATATTATGTTGCTTCTTTAAAGCTGCAGTCCGTAACGTTTTTGGTTAAAAATGATCCGAAATCAATATTTGAGCAAGTACAATACCAGCCAGTGTTCAAAACTATCGCCTTACTTTAGCCCGATTCACAACGGTTATCTTATAATAATATTTTCTAATTTGAGTGGTTCGGGTAGGTTTTCGCGGGAAATTCGAGCATTGCCACTGCATCATTACCTCACTTCTGTAAACATAAAGAAGTTGTCCCAGTTACTAGGCTATCGCATGTGAGGATCCTGCAGGTGGCAGATCGTTTATAGCCTTTTTTCACAGCAGCTGGAATAATTAAATTTATCATTTTGATGGCGGATTGTAATCCAGAAAGGATTATGTGTTTATTAAACACATGTGAATGAAATTAAATTATATTCCAGTGCACACAGCTGCAATTGCAGGTTTTCAAACAGAGATGGCGACAAAGAGGCAAAACTTACGGACTGCAGCTTTAATTTTACAAGCAACTATAGCCGAAATCACAGCACAGCTATTGTCTTTATCTTATGTGTATTTGATTTCATCAGGCGACGGCTCGATTATAAATCAGGATTTTTGTGGAGATTAACATCTTGAAAGGGAGAGCTGGTTATGTAGTCTTAATGGGTCACGTTTCAGTCACTATTTCATATTCATTCTGTTGTCTGACAACAGAAACAGTAAAATATAACAATGAAAACCGTTTTATTGAGAATTTAGCTGCATCAAAATACAGTATGTGGGCACAGAGAGGCAAACAAGGAGTGTGATAATAAATAATAAATAAGAGTTTGGTTCCAAAACGTGATAAACGCCATTTTTTAAAATAAGTATTGTATTCAGTATTGTATCTGGTCGGTATTGAAAAGTCAATTTTTAATTTTACGCAAAATGCGATATCCGCCGAGTTATTCTGTCAGGTTTATCTAGTCAACTAAATGAATGTAACATGGCAAAGATGAATGCACTTTTGGAAGTTGAATGTAAGGGAAATGTCATTTTGGAATTTCTGTGGTTTAATGTGATATTGTTGTTCATGTATGAATGTATGTATGAAATTTCATGATGAAATTTTCTTTTACTGTTGTAATTAATTTATAGCATTAACAAGATGACCTGTTGAATTCATTTTGGGAGTGATGACTGATTGAATGTATTTTTAGTTCAGTGCCTGTAGCCTATATAAGACATAGGATATAAGATTAGTATTGACCAAGTTCAGAGGCTGTCATATGTGGATCAACTTACTATGTTGTGTATTTTCAAC
>NW_015555711.1:1204247-1213640 GCF_001515605.1 Sinocyclocheilus anshuiensis
GTCAGTGGGGACCAACAACTGTTTGGTTCTTCAAAATTCTTCAACATAAGAAAGACACTTCTACAGGTTTGGAATGATATGAATGTGAGTAAATGATGACATCATTTTCATTTATGGATGAACTATCCCTTTAAATTGGACTTATTCAATGACGTGTTTTGAGCATCTCAGCATCTTATTCATGCACACAACATGGATAAACTACAAGATGCACGTAAACTTGTCAATAGCATGGACACAATTCACCATGACCAAAACTGATACTGAAGTGGCTATATGCAAAGTTTGTTCAACTGAAATGTCATAATTTAAGTACGCCTGTTTAACTAGGTGATTGTTTTTAGCATTATATAGACATGAGAAAATAAAGGCTTTTTATATTTTACTTGTACTTATGTGTGCCTTGGCCTGCATTATTTTAACTATGCCTGGTTTAATTCATCGCCTGAGAACACAACAACCTGAATAGCATGTTCAGTTACCAAATTTTCCAAACGTTATTTCCAGTTTCGAAAACGAAATGAAAAATGTAATGTTGGTTTAGGTAAAACAACTTTAAAATAAATTGTGAAATGATTTGCGTTATGTTTTTAATTTTTGGAATTTAGAAATCTCTTTGATTTTTATTGATGGTTCAGCTTCATTTTCTGTTAGTTGCTGCTGGATCAGAGCATTGAATATTTAGCTCTACATAAAGATTTAACATTTAGATTTAATTTTATGAGTTAGATCTACAGTAAATGTAACACTTTTCTTTAAGGTTTTCTTTTCTGTTGAGGTGGCTGGCTCCCCATAGATGGTGGTGGAGGAGGTGGTGAGAATCATTCAGCAAAGATCAATCTAACCTTTGCGAACAGCTCCTACAAAACCACTTTTACAAATATGTATTTGTGTGAACACAAAAGAGATTGAGGATACGTAGCAACACGCTCGAGCTCTCCACGCCAGCGCCGGAGCACAGCTCGACGTGACACTTTTGATTACCGCAAGCGGATTCGCCCAAGTGTTTGTTCTAGCAGGAAATTATGATAACAGTAGTCACTGCACCAGTCCGTCCATATCATCTGCACTTCAATTTGAGTAACCATGGAAACTTAGCGGCAGGTACCGCGTGATGATTTAGGTCTCAGCGCTGAAGGCAAAGGAGTGAAAACAGCCAGCCTAGTTGAACTGACCCTGGGGAAAAAGAGAAAATGTTCGCTGTCCACTGCGACTGCAGTGTTTGTGCCAGGATTTACCAGGGAAACTTTGTTGTTATTTATTTATTTATTTATTTTGCAACATCACAGCAAAAGGTTCTCAAAGCATAAGCCACAGAATCTGTAGGAGTTACATAATTTGACGAAATCTGCATGCTGCCACCTGTTCAAACCTGCTTTAGTCCCAAAACCCACCAGGTGTCAAGTGCTTCTTCTGCAAGAAACATCTTGTGTGTGTGTGTGTGTGTGTGTGTGTGTGTGTGTGTGTGTGCTGTGAGAGGATGCGCGCTGTGGATGCTGTATGCTAATGTGGAGAGGGTGTTGTGTTGATTGAATGGCTGGAGAGGCTGTGTAATGTGCAGGGCTTTCTGCAGACCCGCCTGGGATATACTGAATCTGGAAATATTTACTTTAGGCTTTCACATATGGATTGGGACACTTGTTTAGTGTATTTGACTAACTTTTAATTCTGGACAGGCACAGTTTCTGTGTTTTTCTTTGTGAATCCAGGAGTTTAGATGGGAGATATTGAAGGGATCATCCCCTTTTTTTTTTTTAAATTGCCGATAGTTTTCTTCACAGCCATGGATTATGATTTGCTACTTGCTAGCTGAATGTAGGTGGTATTGGGAGCGGGACATTCTCATTTCTAGAGAGCATCTGATTGGTTAAAAATCTGTGTAGTACAGGAGTATATATATCAGTATTTTTAGTGCATTTTTTAAAGATACATTTTTTATGTGCATACCTGCTAAAAGTTAATTTTGCTTATATAATAAATAAATTATAATATAATTATAAAAATGTTTTTTTTAATGTAATCACATTATTTCTAATGCCTTTTATTATTGACATTTGACCAAAGCCCCCTGAAACATTTATATAGTAAATGTTTATTAAATGCAAATATTTAATATAAAATATTTTTATAAAAAAATATTAAATATATTATATTTTTTTTTTATAACTTTAGAGTCTTTTTCTAATACCTTCAGAGTATTTAGAGTATTATTATTATTACGTGTGTGTGTGTGTGTGTGTGTGTGTGTGTGTGTGTGTAGTATAAAATAATCATGAATTAATCTCATGATTTTTAAACATTTTTGAACACAGAATGAAACAGTAATATATTAAATAATAAATACGTAAAAAAAATTGAATTATAACACTTTGTAAAATGTATTTAATATTACATGTTAATGCATTAACTTTAATAGCCATAAAAAAAAATGTTTTAAAGAAATAGTGCTGTCAAATCGATTAATCACTTCCAAAATAAACGTTTACATATGTGTGTGTATTGTGTATTTTATTTGTATGTATATATAAATACACACACATACATGTATAACTTTAAGAAATGTAATATATATTTATATTTGTGTATAATATAATTCATATATAAATATATACATATATATATATGTGTGTGTGTGTGTGTGTATATATACACACACACACACAGTACACACACATATATTATGTAAACACAATTTTTATTTTGGATGCGATTAATCGATTTGCCAGCACTAAAAAAAATAAAATAAAAGAACAACACAAATTTTCACAAACTCTTAAGCACTCCATAGTGACCCGTTTCAAAACCTCTGCTTTAGCATATAGATGATCACAGCTACATGGTCTACCGCAGTATTAAATAAAAAAGGCAACATTTATTATATTTCATGGTTAATATCAATGTAACCCATTGATACATTCGCATTATCATGCATTTGCTACACATTTTGAGAACTTCAGTGCATACAGCTCTGTATTTCTGTTTGTTTGTGACAGTGCTTTGTTCTGTGTGCTTTCAGGTAACCAGCCGTCCCCGCTGGCGTCAGTGGAGCGTTATAACCAACTGAAGAGGAGATGGGAACCCGTGGCCCCGTTACCCAGCCCTCGCTGCTCCTGTGCCTCCATTCAGACCCCAAACATGCTGTTCCTCATCGGAGGGGTGTCCCAGGGTCCCAGCAACGCCGTGGAAGCCCTCTGTTTGAAAGAGACCGTCTGACACACACATACACACACTAATGAACAACTACACAAATCCTCACATGCTGTACTTTCCGGAGTGTAAGCTCTGCAAACACACACACACGCATACTGACGTCAAGCTGACGTGTGTGTCTCTGACATATATTCACAGACTTTCCCCTCAGAGGACGCATCAGCTTTATACTTTGAATAGTGGAGACAATCTACTGGAGCTTGGACAGCGTTCCACACCTCTGGACAGAAGAGTTTTGGACTGGAGATCTAAGACAAGCAAAAAATACTTAAATATATCATTCATCTAACTATACTAAATATAGTAAATATATTTATGAATATATATATAATTATAGCTATATTAATATATATAGATAAATGTGCAGACCTACACGAACAGACACACGCAACACTCCAGGCGCCTTTGAACCTTACAGCATTTTTCAGTATCAAAGCAGGGTAATTTTCTGGCAAACTAAAGAGGAACTTAGGGCCATATCCACCACGCTGCCACAGCACCCGTCTGAGGTAGCATGTTTAGCACTTTTTGTATTATTGACAAACAGAGGATGTTCTGCGCGAGATTTCAGAAATGGGAGGCAGATGCGTGTGCGTGTGTGTTTTTGTACCTTCACAGCCATGCACGTATGAAATTGAGAATCGTTATGCGTGGAAAGAGCAACTCTTATAACGGCAAATCACTGATGCCTCACTGTAGCATGAGACAGGGGAGATGGAGGAGAACTTGGTTCATCTAGCCGGTTAATTAAAGGAATGTTCTGGGTTCAAAACAGGTTTAGCTTGAAAGTATCTGTGATATACTGTCGATTAGCACAGATGATCATTTGAATGTGTCCCTAAAAACAAGCAAAAAAATGTGTTTACAGTAATGCTCTTGCAATGGACATTTAAGGGGCAAGGAATGTTTTTTTATTAACGTGGTTTTATTAATTAATTTGTACAAAAATCTTTTATTTTACATGTTATTTATTAAGATTTTTTTGTCTTTTTGAAAGAAGTCCCTTAAGCTCACCAAGATTGCATTTATTTGATCAAATATTAAGTCAAATGGTAATATAGTGATTTTTTTAACTATTTAAAATAACTGTTTTGTATTTGAATATATTTAAAAATGTAATTTCAAGTGTTACGTGATTCTTCAGAAATCATCCTAATATGCTGATTTGCTGCTCAAGAAACATTTCTTATTGTTTTCAATGTTGAAAACAGTTGTGCTGCTTAATATTTTTGTGGAAATCGTGATACATTTTTTCAGGATCTTTTTAAGAATAGAAAGTTTTTAAAGAAAAACAGCATTTACTTCACAAAGAAAGCTTTGGAAACATTATAAATGTCTTTACTGTCACTTTTGATTAATTTAATGCATCCTTGGTGAATAAAAGTATTATTTAAAACAAATATTGACCCCAAAATAAATATAAATACATTTTTCAGGTAAAATGACTTATTTTAAAGAGTTCACTGGTCAATAGTTGTGAAAACCCTGCTATAGTTTATGTATGTCATCATAACCCATAATCAGAAAACACATGTATGGGTCAGTCACCGCTTTAAATGGTTATGTTAGAAGTTATGTTAGAACTTACCCTTGACACTGTAAGTCCATTACTGTAAATATGTAGGCTATCATATTTGCTTTTATTTGCTGATGAACCATTCCTTTAATACTAATGAAGTTTGGACAAAGTCTTACAAAGTGTGTTCTTCTTCTGGAGTGTGCTGTTTGAGGAAAACCTTGACACTCAATTATTAGACACTACAATTCTTAATAAATCAACTGAGAAATTTTCCAAGATCGCTCAGCACATTAAACACAGGAAATGTGTTCGCAGCTCGAGTTCACAATCACGTTCATACTTAATCAGAAGTTGTTTCTTCAGGGTAAGAGCTAATTAAATCTAGTCAATGCAGTTGCGATTCACGGCTCATGTTAACTGTTTCTGAGTGACCCATTTACAGGGCGAGAGATGAACGCTCTCGGGACGTGGAGGAGGACAGAGGGCTCACTTCCTGTAATTTTTGATGAGATAAAACCCTTGACTTAGACCTCATACGCCTCATTTTCGCTTCACCAGTGCCCTGTGAGGGTCTTGTATTGCCCCCACTGATGATTTGACAAGGGTATCAGGTCACTGAGCTCATTTAGCATGCTGAAAACAGAACTCATGCATGTCAGGAATTCACAATGCTTAGTGACAGGTTTGAATGCACTAAATTCAGGTGCATCTTTGCTGTGAGAGGTCAGTATGGGTTTGATTTATCTGGTCTGCGTGTGTTTGTATAAATATGTGCACCCACACACCGATTATCATCACGTTCTGGTCTCAGACGTTTTGCTGACCTGTTGTTATTGGGCGATACGGTGCCCGAGGGCATAATAAGACGTTCATACATATTCATACTGACTGTTGTTTGAGTGCAAATGGCTGTTTGTATGTTTTTGGCTGGGATGGTGAGGATTGAATGTCAGTTTGGTTTACATCCAACATTAAAATGCCTCTTAGAAACGTTAGAATCAAAGGAATAAGAAATACAATCCACATACTTGCTTTAGATTTACGCCTCCCCTATGACTGTGATGCTGTGCTGGCAGATGGCGATCATGTGCATCATTTTAAAGTGGAAATAGACATATTTTTGTCTGTATGAAGCTATGAAAGCTACAACGCCAGGAGATGAGCTTTCTTATTTAATTTAATTTTTTCTATTTTTAATTTACATTTTTTACCTTTTTTTTTTTTTTTTTTTTTGTGTCATTAATGTAGGCTCTGCTGCAGGCTAACTGAAATAGCGAGTTCATTTTCACTTTGCTTCATGTGAGGTCAAATGTCGCAGAGGTTCAAATTTGAAACACCCTCCAGCACCTCAGGAGACGACAACGTGTGAATAGATGATCTGAGGGAAAACGATAATGCCGAGAGAAATATACCTCTATTTTTTTCTTGTCTACGAATTCTGCAACAAGACACATGACTCATCTTGGCAGAGTATATTTCGCTTTCGTTCGAGTCTCATTTCTGCTGCCTCTACGAAATGGAAACGCTGAACTTCTTTACTCTCATGGAAAAAAATGTCTCAAGATGTTAAACAGGCTGTTTTCTGAATTCATTTGTCCATGATCTGAGCGCTGGCGAATGTGGGTGAAGTGAGCTCATATTTTCATATCTAGAGGTGCGAAATGTTTTACTCGATTTGTTTATTTCAGAGGTGTCATTCAGACCTCTCCACAGTGCTTTAAATTACTTTAGGGAATTCAAATAGTTGGACTCCAGGCTTTTTTATTATGTAAACGTTCAAATGCATTTCGTCTTTTACACTTTGGAGTAAACGCAGTGTATGATCACCTAAACTCTAAGTAGCAGTTGTTTTGCAGTGATTTTTCATGTTTCTCCATGTTCTGAATATTCTCTGTGGTGGGTTGTTGAACTAAATGCAGTTTCTCCAGTGTTTCGTGGGTTAACCTGTTTGTTTTGTGAGGTGACAGATTGTCATGTGGACCCGTAATCTGAGCTGTTGAGATGGTCTGTTGTTTTTTTATGATGTTGTGCCGTCATGTAGTGGTGTACTAGTGGTAGCTGATGGCCTCTGACAGTCTTCAACACGCAGTGCCGATACTCTGGGCACATTTCAACTTCTGACTCATATTCTCCATAAGAAAGTCAATCAAAATCCACATTATCTCACTGCATAATCTCTAATCTAGACAGATAAATCTTGGTTTTAGCCCTGAGCAGAAAATGCCATTTTAGTTCATGTTTTTCCACATCTGAAATATTGCCATGGAGGATTGTTTCACACTGAGGTAGATGAACAGAGACACACGGTCGGCCCAGGGGAACTCACAATGTCCCATGAGATTACACTACACCCCATCCACACAGCGAAAGCTGTTATACCCTCTAGCGTACTGTTGTCGACCATGCACTGAATCAGCCTCTGTTGTTACACTTTGAAAAACAGGTAACTGTTATCCACGTTTATTCTGTGAAGAACTATGGGACTATAGAATTGATGTTGTATGAGCACTGTAGACATGAACCTGTGTGAGTTGGGACATTTATTCAGAACTAGGCTTTTGATGGCTGTTGATTGAAGCTTTGTGTAAAATGTTTATGATAACATTTGAAAGAAATTTAATTTGCCTGTCTTAAAGGGATAGTTCACCCAAAAAAATGTGAATTCTGGCATCATTTACTCACCCTCACAATCACATCATCTGTATGACTGACAACATAATTCCTACAGATTTAGAATGACGTGAGGGTGAGTAATGATGACAGGATTTTAGTTTTTGAGTGAACTATATCCTTAAAGGTGCTGTAAGTGCTCTCCTTTCACTATTTTGCTCATTTTCAACCACAACTTCTCTTTAAAAAATCCACAGTTCAAAGACACGAACGATTGACAGATAGAGAGTGTTTCTGACTGGCTAAAATAGCGCTGGCGCCCCCTGAATGTTTAATTGTGTGTTTGTTTACAGATTCTAGCGCTGTCACAGAAACAGGTGTGCTTTCTCAGGACACCTATTTCAGTGATATCTGTCAGATTAGAGTTACATTTATGTGTGATATTCCCAGATTCCCAACTGTTTACAGCACCTTTAATAATGTCGTCAGGATGAAGAGTAGTTAGAAAGCAATATATAAACTGCACAGAATATCAGTGAACTCTCTGGCACCGATTAAATTACCCATTGTATGTTATAGCAGAGATTCGAGCTGCATATCACATAGAGAACTTCACTTGAAACGTATAGATGGGTTAACGGTCTGGATTTAAATCTGAATTGTGTTGAGCCATGTTGACACACAATTGATTGCGAGTCCAGTTCAGTAGTTCAGTGCCTATATATGTGAGGTAGTGCCTCTACTGCGATTTCTGTAATAAACTCTTTGAACATTTCTATGTGATCCTGTGTGGTTCAATGCGTCTTTCTTAAACTTTAACGTAAGAACGCAAGAATGCAGCACAGCGAAATTGAACAAATGCGTATCTCAAGTTTCTAAAATGCAAACTTGTTTATATTAACATGGCGTCGTAAAATCGCATCGCGTGTGACAAGCTGAAAAACTGCGAGATGCGTGGCGATGTGCAAACAGGTAGGCTAGTTAAAAAATACAGCGCATGTTTACATAATCACAAAAAATATGGAAGCCCAATTCCTCCACTGAATAAAAAACATAAAAAAGGTTATTGCGACTTTTTATCTCACAATTCTGACTTTTTTTCTCAGATTTGCGTGATACAAACTCGCAATTCTGACTTTTTCTCAGAATTGTGAGATATAAACTCGCAATTGCGAGTTATAAAGTCATTTAATATCAGCGACTTTATATCTCGCAATTCTGATTTTATAACTGTGCGGTATAGTCACTATTGCGAGATATAGTCGTAATTGCGAGAAAAAAGTAAGAATTGCGAGATAAAAATACAATTCTGACTTTTTTTCTAAGAACATTTATCCGGCTAAGAGTTTATATCTTGAAATTCTGACTTTTTTTCTAAGATTTGTGAGATACACTCACAATTGTGCATTATAAAGTCAGAATTGCACGTTTTTATCTCGCAATTCTGACTTTTTCTCGCAATTGCGACTATATCTTGCAATAGTGACTTTATACCACACAATTGTGAGTTATAAAATCAGAATTGCGATACAAGTTTATATCTTGAAATTCTGACTTTTTTCTCAGAATTGTGAGATATACTCACAATTGCGAGTTATAAAGTCAGAATTGCGAGATATAAAGTCCAATTTTGAGGGGGGAAAAAAGACTGATATGTTCTCAAAATTGCAACTTTATATCTCAATTCTAACACAATTGCGAGTTTATATCTCGCAATTCTGACTTTATAACTCACAATTGTGTTTATTTCTCAGAATTGCGAGTTTATATCTCGCAATTCTGATTTTATAACTCGCAATTGCGAGTTTATATCTCGCAATTCTGATTTTATAACTCGCAATTGCGAGTTTATATCTCACAATTCTGACTTTATAACTCGAAATTGTCTTTATATCTCACAATTCTTACTTTATAACTCGAAATTGTGTTTATATCTCACAATTCTGACTTTATAACTCGAAATTGTGTTTATATCTTATATCTCGCATTTGATAACTCGAAATTGTTTATATCTCGCAATTCTGACTTTATAACTCGCAATTGCGAGTTGCGAG
>NW_015555711.1:1216633-1238574 GCF_001515605.1 Sinocyclocheilus anshuiensis
GCTTTATCTGTCAAGACTGTTTTTGAAAAACCTTCAGATTGCGCACACACACACACACACACACACACACACACACTAGTTGTTCAGGTTATTGTTACCTTTTTTCATGAAATGTATGTTTTATTGATTGAATTGATTGAAAGGTTTGAGTGTCATACCTCTTCTCTTTGAAATTCTTTGCAGTCATTGGCTGTTAACTTTTAAACTGTTGCCATAACACTAATTGTTATTGTTACATTTTTTCATGAAATTTGTTTTATTGATGAAATTGATTGAAATTGATGTTCTAATGTAATTTAATAACAATGTTACACTGTTACATTATAAAATTAAATATAATTAAATGTGTTTTATCAGAAATGTCTCTATTTCACTTTGCAGTTTGACTGGCCCATTTTTGCTGATCAGCCGGCCCATTTTACCTGAACACCGCTATCTCAAAAAATGTGGGGCAGCTAATGTTTCAAAACCTGTAGGGCCTGAACAATTATATTTTATTACATCAATTCAACACAAAAATATTAAAAACAGTCCTTATTAATCATAAGAACACAGTTAAATGTCAAACATGGGTTTTTTGTTAGTGTCCCAAGCAATTAACCAAAAAGTGGCCCAATTTACCTGATATCACCCGAACATTAATGGAGCAACAGATTTTTGGTGAAAATAAATCATTCAAGTTGTTTATTTTGTTTAAAAATCGTATAAATGTATGAGGTGGCAAGAGGGGTAAAAGCTCACCAGCATGGGGTAAAAGGCACACGGTATTTATACAAATACTTCAGCTAAAATAATGTTTTTTTTTAAATAATGTCTAAGTTAATACTTGTTTAAAACAATCTCTTTAGCAAAGTTTGTACTATTTTCTGCTTATTTTTATAAAATAATTTATTTTTGTTCAATAAATATACTGTCACTAAAATATGTTAATATAAAAATTATATTTTAAAATACAAAAACAAAATCATTTTAATAAGTAAAGATTCTGAAAGCATTGAAGGTCTCAGAATTGCGAGTTTATATCTCGCAATTCTGATTTTATAACTCGCAATTGCGAGTTTATAGGCTATCTCACAAATCTGACTAACACAATTGCGAGTTTATATCACGCAATTCTAACTTTATATCTCGCAATTGTGTTTATTTCTCCGAATTTCGAGTTTATATCTCACAATTCTGAGAAAAAAAAGTCAGAATTGTGAGATGTAAACTCGCAATTGCGAGAAAACAAGTCAGATTTGTGAGATAAAAAGTCGCAATTAGGGGGGCTAAAGGCACACCTTAAGAAAAAATGTGCTATTTACTGTGCCTAAAATGTATAATTGCAGAAAAAATATACATGTTTGTATTGAACATTAATGGAGCAACAGATTTTGTGTGAAGATAAATCATTCAAGTTGTTTATTTTGTTTAAAAAAAATCTTATAAATGTATGAGGTGGCAAGGGGGCCTTTTACCCCACGCACGGGGCACACGGTATTGATACAAATACTTCAGCTAAAAATAATGTTTTTTTTTTTTTTTTATAAAAAACATAAATTCAGATTATAATATTATAATAAATCCATTCAGGAATGTTTGCTCTTAACTCTCTTCATCACTGAACAAACTGGTGTCTCATTAGTTTTGTTAAAGCAAAACAGGCAAAAGTGCATGTTTTTGGAGAGCGTTAGACTATGTTTGATAATGTTTGATCAAATACATTTACATGAAAAGTATAAAACGTGTCTAGTTTCCCTAGTTTAAAAATCGTATAAATGTATGCGGTGGCAAGAGGGGCCTTTTACCCCACACACGGGGCACACAGTATTGATTCAAATACTTCAGCTAAAATTATGTTTTTTTTAATAATGTCTAGGTTAATACTTGTTTAAAACAATCTCTTTAGCAAAGTTTGTACTATTTTCTGCTTATTTTTATAAAATAATTTATTTTTGTTCAATAAATATACTGTCACTAAAATATGTTAATATAAAAATTATATTTTAAAATACAAAAACAAAATCATTTTAATAAGTAAAGATTCTGAAAGCATTGAAGGAGACTTTATTCCTCGCAACTGTGAGTTTTGGCTAATTCCCGCAATTCTGACTTTATATCTCGCAAGAGAAAACAAGTCAGAATTGTGAGTTTATATGACGCAATTCTGAGATGTAAACTCGCAATTACGAGAAAAAAAGTCAGAATTGTGAGATAAAAAGTCGCAATTACCTTTTTTATTTTTGATTTTTTATTCAGTGGTGGAAACGGGCTTCCATAAAAGGCTCAGTGTATAACGCAAAAACGCGTTCAGTGTCATCCGGTCCGGCCCAAGTGAATTCTGTGGGGTTTTTTTCTTTTTTCTTTTTCTTGGCTGGTTTACAGAACAAATATAAACGAATAATCCCAAAAATGTCACCTCCATTTATTTTGGATGAAGTACACAACCAGAACATCTTCAAATGTCATGTCTTGGCAAAACGGGGATTAAAGATGTCTTGTATCTTGCCTCGGCTGTTGGAGGTTGATTTACGACTTTGCAGTCTGGCAGTTGTCTAAATGACAGTTTGATTTTGTGCTTTCCTGCACCTCTTGTCATGTAGTAATATTAATACAATAATTAATGCATTTTATTTCAAACAGGCTACACATAGGCTATTATTATATGAAGGACGTGGCCAAACAATTCATTAATTTGCATCAAAAAAATAATTAACCATAAACAGTAAAGTGCTTAATAAGTCTTTGAATCCCTGCTCAGGTAACTGCTGATACTCTAATTAAACAGTAGCACTCTGTACTTATCCTAATTTCTGCTTTTTAATTTCCCCGCAGTGTGTGTGTGTGCTGTGGATGATTATTACTCATTCTGATTAAAGGAGCGAGATGTAGGCCTACCGTCAGAAATATTGCTCTCGGTTCCCTGCTGTGTGTTTTGGGTGAGGGGCTTGTGGAGGTGGGATGAGAGACAGAGGAAATATTATTTCACTGCCCTGGCAACTGGATCAGACATTAATCTCAATTCAGAGCCAATGAATAACTCTCCTCTCGGAGTCTTTTTTGATTGCATAATGTTGACACCCGCGGTCAGTGCTCTGACTAATGCTGAGGTGTATCTGAGGTACTTCCACGTTAGTAATCGCTTTAAATAAATATGTTAAATCCTCACAAGACAATTTTGACTTAACATTCTTTAATCCGAGCAATTATAAACTAGCCTATATGTGTAAATCAATCAGCACTAAGAATTCATTCATACAGGCTCAAAAGAACATGATCAAGCAGCCAATCACAGCATGAAACTGTAGCCTTTGTAACACTGACACCCAGGGGCATCTGTTAGTATTTTTTCTCTATAACAAAGAACTTTGCTTTCTACGAAATTTGAATTCAATTTGGCTTTCTCTTCTTGTCTGTGTTAATAATTCACAGGCTATATTTGTATCATTGTAGCTTATTTAGTGTCATATCAGATTAAAGCAGTGATGAATAATTTTTATATATTAATCATCCTAATCACAAATAAAAATCAGCACTGCTCAGCAGTTCATTAAATCTAAAGATATTACAATCCACTTATGACTTGTAATTGTAATTACGCCAATTGAAAGTGAGTCAGTCAGTACTGATTACTGCCTTATTTGCCGTAATTATGACTCTAAAACTACTAAATCGTTTCAGATGTAATTGATTTTAATTTTGTCATCTAATGCATGGTACAAAAGCAAATTACAAGTAAACGATGAGTAAAATGAAGTAAAAATTCATTCAAAATATTATTTTGCATTCCAAATGTATGTGACGTCGTGTACAAATTCTCCATATTTGTTATTGCATTCACTATTAATCCAGTAAGATTATGAATTAATTGTGCAATGAGTGGCCTGGATACCTATAGGCCAAAGGAGCTTATCCTTATAAAGTCTAGTCAGCACTTTGGAAAAGATCTTTAAAGTTCATGGACTGACAAAACAGACCCTGTGTGGCCTGCTGTACTATGTGTTTGCACTTGAAGACAACTGAGCATTTTTGACCAGTAACATTTCAGTACGTCAGCATGCAGGTGTGTGTAATGCATCAAAGCATTGTGAACACTGTATGTCAGACACTACTCCACTGCATATATAAAGAGATTATTACAGTGAAATCATAAGTCTGCTGCTTTGCATTGATATTCTGTAATATCACATAATCCCTTTTCTTTGAGGTTATACAGCCTATATCTCATTGCAGAACTATCTGTTATCTCAGAACTATTTTAACATATCACGTTAAAATATTTTTGTGATCCATTTGGTCTGGGTCACCCATACCTGAAAAAAAGGCTATTGGACTTCCACAACCCCATTATTACTGTTTTAAAAATAAAGGTTCCAAAAGAACATTTTCTCAGAAATGAATGAACCTTTAAGTGATAATGTACCACAGATGTTAATAGTTCTTTGTGGAACCATTGAAGCCAATAACCTTTATTTTAAAGCCGTTTAAATTTTAGTTTTTATGTGGTCCAAAGTGGTACGTGTCCAGACAAAATGCACCAACCTCATGAACTAGGCCAGACTTCTCTAGATCCTATTTTTGAAAAACTATTAATAGTAAGAGCAGAGGGCAAAGGGGATTATGACTCAGATTGTCTGAATGATTCACAGGATTGAGTGAGTGATCAAGAGCAGGATACAGTCAGGGCTTTCAACATTTCAGATGCAGGGACCCCCTTCCCATTCAGCCAAACAAGGGACCCCTGTACAAAAATGCTAGATAGTATATCATTCATGTACATCATTAAGAAATACATTTTAAAATATAGAGAATAGTTGTATAATTAAAAATATATATTTATACAGAAAATTCAGAAAGTGCTAGTAAGTTTCACAATTACAAAGAAATGGCAAGTAACACACTGAATTAAATGTGAAATTTTGACGTAAAGAGACTGAAATTGTATTTTCTTGTAAAATGTGCTCTAATAATTTACACCTGGGGGAAGGTGTCTATGATGGTTTTTTTTTTCTCGGTTTCTCAAAGGTAAAGTGCTATGTTATAGTGTATAGAAGTAAACACTATCCAAATGTATTTTCACTGATCCATTTTTGAGTGTTTTTTTTTTTTTTCAGTAATTAAATAGAAGATTTTTTTGTGGAATTTGTGGCCTTCAACTTGGCCTTCAAAAGATTATTTTAAATTTAACAGGTAAAAATAATCAGGTCATGGTTAATGTTCTGACATGAGACCCTCAGGGAGCCCTTGAACCTGAATTGAGGAATGGAACGCTCTGTGTACTAAATGATGAATTATTGCAAAGCTCTTGACCTTGTTTCAAGCTAATTGATTCAGACATGGATTGATATGAATAAACCCTTGCAGTCATGTGATCCAAAACAGTCCTTGTACTGAATCCCAAGCCAGTAGAGCACCTTTGCTGAAGGGTTGAGGATAGTTTTACACTTTGGTACAAACTGAAATTTTTAACGTGAGTTTTTTTCTACTTTTTTTAAAGGGGATACACATTTGTCTCGTAAATCAGACATTTTTGGTGTTGTATCATCGGTTTGTGGAGCTTAAAGGTTTATTGGGATGTCTGGATCAGGGAGAATGTCAGGACAGTGAAGCTGCCAGATGTGATAATGGACATTTTTTGTTGAGAAGCTGAGCTTGTGTTCTTTATTGTCATCATTCGCAATGGGTCAGCGACTCAGTGACGATTCGGACGATAAAGAGATTGATGTTGCTGAACTGCAGGAGTGGTATAAAAATTTTGTGGTTGAATGTCCGAGCGGAAACCTCTTCATGCATGAGTTCAAGAGCTTCTTTGGTGTAACTGGAAACCCAGAAGCGGCCGATTATATAGAAAACATGTTTCGTGCTTTTGATAAAAATGGGGTAAGTTATTCAATTTCAGTTACGTTACAAAAAGTAGGCATAAACACTGTGTGAGAAGTGAGTGTATTAAATACTTAACACCAATATAATATAATATAATATACACTGGGAAAGAGATTGCATATTTAAAAAATGAACCTGAAAATGATCAGTATTTTTGACAGTTCAATCCTCTTTTCTCTTTACCTTCCTTTCAAAAAAATTTTTCATAGGACAACACTATTGATGTTCTGGAATACGTTGCAGCGTTGAATCTAGTGCTGCGAGGAAAGTTGGAGCACAAACTGAAATGGACTTTTAAAATGTATGACAAAGATGGGAGCGGCTGCATCGACAAAACAGAGCTCAAGGAGATTGTGGAGGTAATCATTTCTCATGTCCTTCCCATTGTCAACACAGTCAGACGGATTTATACATCGACTGGGATTATAATACTTCAGTGGTTTACTAGATTACTAAAGAAAAAAAAGGATGAAAAACAAAATTCTGTGTGCTCTGGTACTGAGATTACAATTTCATAACTTGTTTCGTAACTTTCACCTTGACATTGAAACTTACAAGTGAGATGTTTACAGGGGATTAATCCATATGACCTCTCTGACAGCAGGACATTTGTGTGCAGAGATGCTGTTATACTTTGTAATACTACTATAAAGAAGACGTTAAGAAAGAAATTAACACCTTTACTTTAATTTCACAGTCAATCTACCGACTAAAGAAAGCCTGCCATGGTGAACTTGATGAAGAGTGTAACCTACTGACCCCAGATCAGGTGGTGGACCGAATATTTGAGCTAGTGGATGAGAATGGAGATGGTACAACTTACTGATTCATTATTTTTCTACAATTATTAAATGGTTAAGCCAAACTTTAGTCTTTGCCTTTATTATAATAAATATAGCCTGCGTTTATTTAAATTCAGTGATGTTAATAATTAATCAAACTGTGGAAAAAATCTAGCTTTCTGCTCAAAGGCTTTCTTGAAAAAGCAGCTGATGCTGGGTTTCTTTGCTGTGTCCTCAGGGGAGTTGTCTCTGGATGAGTTCATTGACGGGGCACGACGTGACAAGTGGGTCATGAAGATGCTGCAAATGGACGTGAACCCCGGGGACTGGATCAATGAACAGAGACGCCGCAGCGACAACTTCTGAACTCCATATTCACCAAAACAACCCTTAACATAAGCCTACCCCTTAACCAACCAATACAGAGCATGCATAGTTTCTCAAGTACAGTCTTAAGGGCTTTTCACACTGAACGCTTTTGAATCGAAACAATAGATCCCTATGGGGCTATTCACACCAGGAGCGATCATTTGTTTGTTTTTTTCGTCTTGTGTGTCGATTTTTTCCCCGTCGCTCCGCGATGAAACGGGCTGTCCAATCAGATTTGAGCTTAGATCACGTGCGTGGAGCAGCTGCTGTTGCACAAAAAGGCAAAGAGTGGTGGCGCTGTTTGGAAAACCAGTGTAAACAAACACCGAAGAAGAGTATTCCGTTCTGAGCGATTCCGAGAGAGAAGAGAGTGGATGCCGAGTTCTTGTTATCCTTGGTATCTGAGAACAGATTTATTCTCACATGTTCTTAATATAATTTCTATTAATTCTCCGCTGAATTATGTGATCTTAGTCGTGGTTCGTTCAAGTGAATTTAAGCCATCAGCACTTTTTTTATGTAGTGGTGTAACTCCCATTTCTTTTTTGACAAACAGAATTTATTCTATCTACATGTAAATATTCATGTTTTCTTTATTGTTTCTTTCATTCTTGTTTTTGGGATTTGTGAAAGGCTCACTTTCATGACTGACTGGATTTCTGACTTTCTATTATTATTATTCTGCAGATGAGGTGCATCTGCGTTTACTGTATGTAGCATATTACTCCATTTATAAACAACCAATCAATTTCAAATTGGCATGTCTCATGTCTGTAAATACATGAATATTGTAAAGAATGAAGTCTCCGGAAGGTCACAATTGTAAAAGTATTTGCATTTGTAAATTTCTCAAAAATAAAAACTCATCAATTATAAATTTAATGTACTATTAATTATTATTTTTTTTTATTTATTACAAGGTCACGCTTGTGTTTGGAAAAAAATGTAAGTGTGGTTTTGTTTTGGCAGTTGTATTAAATGTAATTAATAGTAATAGGAATAGGTTTATGATTACTTTTATTTTGTTTATCATAATTATTACTGAGCAGGGTAACAAAACCCCAAAATATCTCCATAGCAGAATATTACGATATTGTTTCGGACTATTTTATTCAAGCCGTTTTATGATTAAATTAACATCATAACATCACTAATGTTATATCACTTGCTAATAATTATTAGTCTCAGGATGTCAGCAGTTGTCACTATTTATTAATTATTATACAATTGTCACTTTTTTAAATCAGTGATGCTACAGAAACATAATATCACTATAAAGTGATATATAAAGAATCTTATTATAAATATTTTAATCAACTATTTTAAATATGAATATTTAATTAATTAAAATGTTCATGCTATGTTAAAGACTCCATATTTACAAACTGTATTATTATTATGATCATCATCATTTTTTCCAAATAGTAGCAATTGTATAATAACCATTAAATGCTGATGTGAGACTGTTTAAAATAATAAACAAACAAATGCATACGTTATAGAAGCTTGTTTGGCGTGTAAATATATTTTTATTATTATTTAAATGTAACCTTTCATTCCCTTTTATCAGCGTTTAACTGCCTTCAATGTCTCTCAGTGGATTTATAAAGTTTGCTCCCTGACGCTAGATGGCACTCAAGCCTATCATTAGCATGAATTTGAACCTGCACTCAAAGCAAAAGAGAAACCTCGTGTTTTTTTTTTCATGCTTCTTTATTTACAATGAGTGAGTAGAACTATATCAACGTATGTGTATATATATATATATATATGTGTGTATATATATATATATGTGTGTGTATATATATATATATATATATATATATACAATTTTTATTTTATTTTATTTTTCCTCTCCTCGTCCTTTCTTCCAAAGTACTGCCCACACTCCAGTCCAGTAGGTGGCGGTAAATGCACCTTTCAGTTGGTTTGCCAACTGCCAATAAAATTTAAAGAAGAAGAAGAAGAAGAACTATGTCAACGTTTAAAGGGAAGTAATTAAAACACACATCAACTTCATTGTTGTGGTAAGTTTTCAGTCCAGCAGCTCTAGCCAGAACTCGACGTATCTAACCAGTGGCTGTTGGTAAAGAACTTAAACATGTAACTTAAAGTTAAACACACCTTAGTTTGCTCCATTTAACTTAATTAATTAGTAATTTACTTAAACATGATCATTATAGATTATACAGGGGGGATGTAGCTAGTTGTCACATTGGAACGTTGTCACCATACTTCTGTAAATATATATGATTTTAAATAAAGAGCACCGCTGAATCATGAAGGTACATTTTAACAGGCTTGGCAGGTTTCAGGACAGTATTTCTTTGTAAATTTTGTGTTGTCTGGGGGTTGGTTATGTTGTAATATTGACCAAAACGGTGTATTTTTTGTTTTGTTTTGTTTTGTTTTTTTTGCTGTTTCATGAATTTGCGTTTGACTGTTATGCTGTAACACATTTACAGATAATTTGTGGAAGATGACTGTTAAATTTAGCATATTAGGCTATTTATATATTTCAATATTCGTGTATTCTTCTCAAGTCAGAATAAATTTAAAATCGTGACTAACCATGTATATTTCTCCTGGACAGTAACACTGGAAATGTTCAATAGCTTTTTGTAGTCAAGATAAAATGTGTCCATACAGAAAATAATTCCAGTCAAGTCCCTGCTCAGATCTCAAAGGAATCTGAAGAACAAAATCGTGTGGATGAAGGTATGGCAAAAGTAAGTATGTCTTCATTTGAGCAACATTACTTTGAAAAAACGTGCTCTTTTACTTTTCGAATGTGTGTAAAGATTGACCAAAGACTTCCCTAGCAAAACAATTTCAAAAAGGTATTCAGCCTGATTAAATAATAATAATAAAAAATGTAAGTAGAGTGTTGGTTGTGGGCATTGTCTTGTTTTGATTGGGTTTGTGTTCTTGCTCATTTATTGCAGCTCGCGTGCAGATCAGGATGGCGGCTGCTGCACAAGAGAGGAGATTTGTTCACCTGTCCTCCCACCGATGCCCTGGCGCACTGCATCAGTGAAGACTGCCGCATGGGAGCAGGGATTGCTGTGCTCTTCAAGAAGACATTTGGTGGAGTAGATGAGCTTCTGGCTCAGAGTGAGTGAGAATTATCATAACAGAGAAGTGACACTCAAATTACACCCAATTGATTCTCAGTTCTCTTTGTTGTCTTCTGTTTTGTGCAGAGAAGCAACCTGGGCAGTGTGCTGTCCTTAGAATATCTGACCGTTTTGTGTACTACCTGGTAAGATGGCCTGTAGTGTTTAGTTCACATATGTTGTATGTTTTACTAAATAAATTAAGATAAAAGTAGAGTTGTCCTGGCTTACAGCTTTCTTGTTAAGAAAAACTTACCTTTTCCACTTTTTTCCTGAACCAGGTCACAAAGAAAAAGTACAACCAAAAACCCACCTATGACAATCTCAGAAAGGGCCTCGTGTCTATGAGGGAACACTGCTTGGCCAATGGCGTTAACAGTATATCCATGCCTCGGTAAACTGACATTTTAATGCAGATACTGATTTTAGATTTGCTTGTTTTGAATATGATTCTAGCTAAATGACTTGAAAAATGACAATAAAAATAATTTTGCAGTTGTCAAAACTCAAATATAGCTTGATAATTGCATTTTTAAATACTTGGAAAGAATTAGGGTAACTTTACTTTTGAATTTATTTTATCATTCTGCTGAATAGACTGCAATAACTGATGTCATTTTCTCTTGCAAGGATTGGCTGTGGTCTGGATAAACTGAAATGGGAAAATGTGTCTTCCATTATCACAGAAGTCTTCCAGGACACAAAAATCTCCAGCACTGTGTACACAATCTAGACCAAAGCAGGTCTGAAACTCACATTATTTCTTAGCCGTTCTTGAAGAATGGTTGGAGGATGGCCTTTTTTCCAATGGAATTTCACAGTGTACTGTATGGTGTGTAGGGTGTTCAGTAGTCATAAGTCAAACATAAGCTCCTAGGACTGTTCCAGTTATATACACTAAGAATATGTAGGGGTTCGATTCCATTGTTCTTCCACCCTCCTGTTGCATCTCTAAATTGTATGGATGTTCTTTTCACCACTAGAGGGTCATTGGATTGTTTGATAAATTATGCTTTACAGTTCATATTTTTCCAGTAATTATCACTATATTAAATGTACCTCTAATATTAATGCACTATAAATGTCCCATAAATAATGATTCCACTATTATTCTGATATCCTTATTTTCCCATTTTTTTCTTCAGTACATTGGTTCTCAGCTGTGTTCCTGGAGACGTTTAAAAGCTGTCTCATTTCCAAAGCAGCACCCTCCAAAGGTTGCATTAGTCAGCCTCATACGTCACAGAACCTCTCTCATTTCAGAAAAGCAACCATTATAACATTCACTGTTAGTCCTCACCAGGCTTAATTAGTCATTTCTGTCTTTAGAATATAATGGTCGACAGATAAGGCCGACAAATGCGACCTCTGGAGGGTGCAGCCTTTAAAATGAGACACAGCGAAAATGTGCAGTTTAGGGGGGACTTCAGGAACACAGTTTTGATCCACTGCATAAGTACATATAAATAGCATCGAAAAGTGTCACACCGTCATACTGCTGTCTTTAAATTTTGCTAATTGTGCAATTGTGCTAATTGACTCGTGTTTATTGTTTTAAATACAAGGAGACTGTTCACTATGCCAAAATTCATCATTTAATTTCAAAATAATTAAAAATAAAATAATTAAAAAAACAAAAAAAATTATTATACAAATTAGAATATTTAAACATAATGCTTAGAGGCTAGAGCGAAGCAAACTATATTTTAGTTAGCAAAAGAATTTGCTTAGTTAACTGGAATTTAATGCTTGAATTTTGCACCCAGATGTTTAGCTTCTAAAATTTTTCTTAAAATGATACTTAGTAAAATAGAAGTATTACCTATATATTTTTTGTGGTTTGAATTCATTATGTAAGTTTAAAATCAATAAAGGTAACAAAGTGATTTTGCAGGACGAATAGTGTTGACAGAGAAAACAATGCTGTTGTAGTTACAGGGACATTGTAATAATTAGCTTTCAAGTACTAAATTTGCTTAAAGGCGGTGCCCAGGCTGTTTTTAACAGTCTTAATCAGAGGCCAGCTGCGGCTCTTTACCCTACTTTAAAACATCACACAACCTCTCATCATAATAATCATAGTTATCTTGACAGTCCTCCCAGGGTGTAAAGTTATCTTCCTCGTTCTCAACGAACGTAGACCAAACATATGCAAAATCCACAGGCCTCATCATGCGTATTTTACACCCCGCCCTAACTAGTGCCTGAAGTCCGGCCTGTATCTCTGCTTCCTCCCACTGGAAGAGACGGGAGCAGTGGATATTAAGGCACATTGTCTTGCGTGCTCGCAAGATCTCTATGAGCTTAGCAGCGCAGGCTGCGCATGGGCTCGAGGACATGTACCAGGTCACTGTGTAGTGGAATGACTTGTCATAATAGGCCAGCACCTGTTGAAAGAAGGCCTCTTCAGCATGTGAACCTGAATGCTCATCTTCTAGGTAACCGCGAAGGCCTTCTGTCTCTGCAGCGCCTCCTTGAATGTCTACCTGGTAGCACAGGAAGGTCTTGTTGCGTCCGGAGGAATATTCCACATTTTTAAATTGGAATTTAAAGAAGTTCGGGTTCATTCTGTCTCTGTGGGAAGAAGGAGGACATTTGGAAATAAGACTTTTTTCACAACCTATTGTGAGAAAGTGTGGCTTAGATTAAAGTAAAAGCTGGAATACACCACATGACTTCATTACTGAAAATTAGAACAGATTTTAAAATGCTAGTTGTCAAAGTTGTGTGGTGTATTCCAGCTTCAAAACAACTGAATGCATTAACGTTGGACAAGAAGTGCTTCTGTTTGAGTGGGCACTAATAGGCAGTGACTCAAAAGGACTTAATGCTCTTGTATTGATCACTTTGTTGAAACAAATTCTTATAAAATCTCGGATGAGTTTCTCTAGAGTATTATTTTGTTTGAAAGAAGAACCCATTGAATGGTAAAATGAATTGACTTAAAGTACGGGCTTAAAGTAAATGGCCACCTGAACACCACACCCATATGTGCTGGTTGAACAATTTCAAAACCAGATATTAATAGGGAATTAGTCTGCTCTAACAGCTTCCACATTTCTGGGAGTGTTGTCTGCTAGAATTTGAATCATGGTTGGGTTAGGGTTAGAGATTTGCTCCTATTTAAACATAAGACCAATTCATCCCAATGGTGTTTCAGGTCTGGGTTTGTGCAGGTCAATCAAACCTTATGGACCTTACTTAGTGATGTACCCAGTTGAAAGTCATTGAGCTCTTTGGTTCAGATTTTATGCAACTGTTACTGTGGGTGTAGTTCAAATAGTCAAACTGGTCAATTAGAAGGTGGTGCCTATACGTTTGGTCATGAAGTGCCTGCAACTTCATGGTTTCGGGATACTACACCATGGCAGGGACAAGAAAACTCATAAAGACATAAATATTATACTGCGTAGCCTACAGAAAAGTCCCAACTTTCTAAAAGCACTGGGGTTCAAAGCAATGACCTGGATTGTTCAAATGTATAATGTTCCTACCCAACGTGTTGGAATTTCAGATGTAACTTTTGTCAAAGTTGGTCCGACCAACCCAAACACTCTTATCTATAAGTTTTCATTTATTAAAATGCCTTTTTATTGTCAAAGTCAAACAAGTGGCAAAGTCATCTTAAATTAGGTTGTGGTGTCATGCAATATGCCATGCTGTTATGAATTTGAAAGAGACACTGTCAGAAACAAATCAGCAAAAAATTTACCTTTAGGGATACAGCAGCTTGTCAGTACCCTTAAAGGGACAAATTTGTGCCTCTACCCCTAAAAGGTGCCTAATAATTTCTTAGAGTGGTAATATGTACCCTTAAGTTACAATTATGAACTGTTTAAGGGGTAAATAAGACACAAAGTTGTCACTTTAAGGTTGTTGAGCCAGTGACAAACTGTTGTATCCCTAAGAGAGTGTGCCACTGTTCTTGCTGAGTGATAGAAATATTACTGTGGATCCAGTTTGTGATGAGAGATAATAAAAGATGTCTGACATACCCTATAATGATCTCGAATGGAGGCAGCTCCATAGGCTCCAGCTCAAACTCCTCATCTTTGACCGGGCCTTTGGCACCTTCTGCTACTTCCCCATTTCCTTGAGGCATCTCCTCATTTTTTTGCTGATTTTCTGGGGTCTTCTCTGGCTTCTTTGTCACCTTTTCACTTTTATCTTTGTTCTTTTCTTTCTCCTTTTCAGGTTTACTCTCTACTTTCTCCACTTTCTTTTCTTTCTTCTTTATCAGGCCGACTTTACTGGGGATCTTGCTGTCCTTTCTGTCCGCCATGACTTAGCTGTGCGATGAAATGAGTCTGCTAGCTGTGAGCGTGTGAAGGGTGCTGTTGATTTAGTTTGTGAGTCAGAGAGATGACAGCCTGAATATGTTCCTAAGTCTGAGAGTTAAAGATGAAGATAAAGATAACTCACTGTGACAAACAGGAGCTGGTCAGAGAGGGAGAGAGACTGAAGGGCAGCTGCTCTCTTGTTTCCATGCTAAAAAAAGGCCAAAATATAATGGGGGGTGGAATTTTATACGTTCATTGTTTAAACACGTCACCACCCCATTTTTTTCAACTGGTGCATCAAGTAGCCGTTTTCCTCTTGCTCAATTTCAAATGTGTAATGAGCACTGACACTTAATGGCATATAACCCAGATTTATCAGGTATTTCCCTCCCCCTTTTGATCAGGATATTATTGCTGTTCACACACCAACAACAGGCAGTTTATTAATAACTGTAGTTTGGCAGAGAGTTGAGAATGACTCAGTCTCTTCACATAGTGAATGTCATAGTTCAGTTTAGGCCTTTACTACCCTCAGATCAAGGTGGTCCAAAGGTCAACATGGCACTGGCCAGTCCCTGAAGAATCGAATTTTTGCACTCCCTGACCCATGAGCAAACTGTGTTGTTACCGTTTACAGACACTTAAAGGTGGGGTAAGCGATTTCTGGTAGCCAATGTTGACATTTGAAATCACCAAAACAAACACGCCCCTACCACGGTGTTACTCACCTATCGAGAAGAAACAAAGCAACCTCGGCGTCCGGTCGCAGGCCTTCCGTTCCTTGAGTTCTCTCCAGCGCTGGAAAGCTGATCCAATATGGGTCCTACTTCTTGCTTTATTGCCTTAAGCCTTCTTTTGTTCCGCAGACGTTTTCCTCTTTTGCTTTTTATCCGCCATCTCTATCTTTCTGTCACTCGGCTCGGATAATGTCCGTCCTGTGCACTGAAAGCTCTCTCCTCCATATCATAAGTAGACACGCCCCTTTCTGCTGATTGGCTACAAGTTTGTTTTGCTAGTCAGCCCGAATCAGTACCCCACCTTTAAGATGTTGTGATGGCGGAACTGATCACTCTGAAGAAGATAACAATCGCAGATATGAAATGTGGTGTATTTTAAGGTTAGATTTCTGTACAGAGTGCTGATGCCCCCACTCTACCCATTCGAGTCATTAGTACTGTGTTACTAATTCCCTGCCAGATTTTTTTTTACACATTCTTGAATCTCTGCCAGCTGGGAAACCAGGGAAAGTCCAAAGGTTTTGGCAATGTTCAGGATACTAGCTTACTGGGTGGTATACACTCTGTATTGCCTACTATTTATACAAATAGTATGTGAAATAGAAGGTGTTATTCCATCATAAAAAAATCAGTATTTATTGCCTCATCAAGTAGGCATGTTTAACTCTGCAGATATGTTGAGTTACCATATTTTGGCTGATATTCTGGTTAATCCATCACAATAGAAATGTAAGGAAAATATACTGGTAATATATAAAATTATTTATCATTTATACTGCACAAATAATAAGAGTAGTAGCAGTCCCATATCTGACAATCTGAGCTGTTTGATCGTTTATTATATTGTCTCAAAATGTAACTGTGTTGAAACTGTATTATCTATCTATCTATCTATCTATCTATCTATGTATCTTTCTATCTATCTAAAGTTGGATAATATATCCAACATTATCCGCATACATGCAGTACACTCATGTAAAGTTAATGAGGAAATGAAATTGCAATAAGAGCCACTGCTATTGCTGCTTCAATATGGTTGGGCCATTCCTGCATGCATGTTGAAAATGAAATGTCAAATGGACTTTTCCATTGAAAATTTGGCAGACGTTGCAAATTACGTGTGCAGAAATAGAAAATACAATTGCCAGTACAATGTTACCCAGAATATGATACTGTAGCCCCACTGAGACTGAGTGGGAAACTGAATTCAGGATTCACATCCCACATACACACACTCACGAATTATATCTGCACTGCAGCAGTGCTGCCCCGCCTTACACATAAATCTGTTTGAAATTGAGTTTATTGATTGAATGTCCTTTTGCTATTTTCTTCTCCACATGATCAGAATACAAGCACGCATAAACTCTGTTGTGATGCACAAGTGTGCTGTAAATGTAAATGCACACACTGACATCAGTGATTGTGCTATAAAGACCTTGAAATTGCTTAACCTTTGGCATATTATTGTTTGACCCAGCAGTTATGACAGGACAAAATGTCAGGTTTAATAACAAACACTTTTACTTAAATGGAAATGTCTTTTTCACAACAAAAGGTCCTTAATGCACAACAACTCTTCTTAATATCCCACAGGCTTGATTGCTCTCGGTTCAGCCCTGCAAGCGAGAGACTGCAGTCCACCATCAGCGTTCTCCGATTCCCCATAGGCCTGAAATGTAATTATTTTCAATTACAGAACCTGCCTGCAGCTTTCTACCTTGTGGGTTTTGTACACAAAGAACCCACACAAAAAGCCTGTCAGCCACACAGTAACTCTATTTGACCAGTTCTTTCCTTAGATTAATATAAAGCTAACTATTATACACCAAATGTTTAATAACGTTTAATTTAGCTGGAAATGTACTATTCTTTTTCTTAAAGGTGTTCTGAGAAAGCATTTGGCTACAAGAATAGTGTGTTTTCTGGGGTTCTATGTCATGCGGATAGTGAAGGAGAATTATTATGCAAATACTTAACAATTAATCAAGTATAAGTACAGTGTGCACTGCACTTGCATGATCCTGTTGCGTTTTTGGGTGATGAAAGTGAGTTGACGGAACATAATGTTTTATAAAAGTCTTCAATAAAGGCAACCAGCATCTGATAATGAGTCATAATAGGTTAACATTTTATAATAACTTTCATTTCCATTTTCATTAAAATGCATTATATTTTCAAATAGTGAGATAGATAGATGAAAGTTATTATAAATTGTTACCCATAATAGTTACTTAATTTATCTAATTTAGGCCTAGCCTTTGTACCTTACAAAAAAAATTGAATATTTGCTGACAACAGTATTTAGTTTACTTTGGGGTAAATGTACAGTTTTTTTTATAGATAGATATATATCAGGCACAATCCCCATATTGCATTTGAGGTGTTTGGTTTGATATCAGTACAAAGAAAATCCAAAGAAAAAGCTCTCTTTGCAGTTAGGACCAAAGTATCCTATAGTTAGCCTTCAAGTAAATCAGAGTGTCCAGGTTTTTTGGCAGAAGTCGGCATTGCTCTGGTCTGAGCGTCTTGCTAACCAGGTTAAATATCTGGTCCACTGATGTGGTTGTTGCTGGCACGGTAAAAACTTTTTTGGCTACTTGTGAGAGTAGGGGGAAATCAATGGACTTGCGTTTCCAGTATTGTAGTGGATCCTCATCTGTGGGTTCTTCATGGAGATATGTGGACAGTTCCTGCTCCACAGTCTTGGCCTGGGCGGTCGGCCTCTGCTTAATGAAAGAGAACAGCTTGCAGCGTTTGGACGGTGACGGCTGGGCCTCTGAGTGATGTTCTAGTGGACTCAAAGGCCGAGTATGCTTTCGAACCTCTTCCAGCAGCACATGTTTGTGCCAGCCGCTGTCACTGCTCCAGGACAGCTTGAACTGTGGGTCCAGGGTGGTGGCTGTTACATAAAGAGGGTCCTCAAGAATGCCTGCCAGTCTGCGGTCCAGAGCTTGAGACAATCCCATCACAATCCCAGAGCACTGGTGAGTTACGACCTCAGCCAGGTGCTTGCGCAGACCTAGCACACAGGGCAGGGCTAGGCTGATGGACACATGCTTGTCTCCTTGGACCATGTCTGAGGCCTCCTCAAAAGGCTCCAACACCTCAACCAGCTCCCGTAGCTCTGCTTTTTCTAAGTTACCGAGGACTAGGTCATTTCTATCTACAATGTCTTCAAGAAAATCCATTGACTCTACCATTTGCCGTAATATTTTTAACTGAGCGTTCCACTTGTCTGTGAATGAGGGTCTTTGCCAATTTGTTGAGGTGCTGGAGCCGAACACTTGGACAAGTTTTTCAGGAGCCACTGTAGCAATTATGTAGTTATACAGGTGGGCTCCTTTGTTTAGAGGAACCGATATTTGAGGGGAAGCACAAACTCCTTCCTTAACACACTGAGCTAGTAATCGAGCAAAGCAGTCTATCCTACTTCGACCAAGACACTGATCTAAAGACTTGTTGTTCTCGTTGCTACTAATGGCTTCTTTGGCTTCCCCTGCACTGGACTCTTCATCGCTACCATCTTCCTCATCTTCTTCACCATTTCCAATGAGACTGAACCCAGGAAGATGAAAAGCCGATCTGTTTTCACAGGGCGACAAGTCTGCAACGACTCTGAACACTTTGCCAGACATGCCATGGGACTCGGAGATCTCATCAAACTCGCTGAGCATTTGCTGAGTGTTGCTGTGGTCTGGAAGAGGTAAGCATGCCAAAAGAGCGGATCTGATGTGCCAGTCTACGTTAATGAAATGGCAAGTCACTCCAAGAAACCCAGCACCACTGTTATTACCCACAGAGCTGCTTCTCCACAGGTCAAGGGTCACACTGCAGGACTCGGCTCCTTTTAAAGCCTGTTTGGCAGCTAGTTGCACTTGGGAGACATAGGCTGGCAGGAGCTGCTGTTGTATATAATGGCATGGTACTGGTATGTAACGGGGCTCCAGGAGCTGAAGAAGCTCACGAAAACCCTCATATTCCACTATCTGTGCCGGCTGCAGGTCTCGGATGATCATCTTGGCGATGGCTTCTGAAATTAGGGATTGGCGAGGGTCACTGTAGTCAAACTTGTTCATTCCAGCACCACTTTGAGAGATCACTCGACCACTTGGAGGGCCAGTACACGTCTGCATTGCCTCCCTTTTCACGTCTTTCTTCCTCACAAACTCATCATACATGGCCTGATGTTTGCGCTGTGAATGTGACAATTATATACAGGTGAATTACATATAGAACCCAATACACATAATCATGTAAACGTATATCTAAACACACACAAAGAGCAGAATATTAAAGGTTCTTGCACTTTCTGGATATTGAACTTCTGTGATATTTCCAGTCATTTGTGTATCATAAACCGACTTTAAAGAAACTGCAAATGTTATTAAAATATTGTATTCATTCTATTTTAATTAATATCTGTAACTATTGACCAGGACATTACAATTTCAATTAGTCTTCAAATTTCCATGACCCTGAGGGCATGCATTGATGGTTAAACCCCTCACATTTGTCATGTTATTAGATAAGAAACAGTTACATAAAAAATTAACCCTTACCTTTAAATGTGTAACAAAGTTAGAAGTCACTGTCCGTTTAGCCTGAATCCTTGTGCCACAAGCTTTGCAGTTTGATTCAATTTTGCCATTTTCTCCCTCACAGACGATATTGAAGTAATCCAGAATGGAGACCCTAGATTTTGACGCCATCAGTGATCTTCAAATCTTCCACGATATGAGCAACAATACAGTAAGATGAACACGCTTACAAACGAGAACAATGCGATATCCTCTTTTGTTTTTATCAAATAGTAGTCTAGCTTTTGGGATTCAATGTTAATAGCCTCCTCTCAGCATAGAGATAACAGGATAGTAATCTGACCGAGAAGAGCGTGTTCACCTGGTCTGACACTGATCGCATCGTCCTGTCATTGTGAAAACATCTTCTCGGTTACACATCTCGGTAAAACCATAAAAACAGACGTCCGTCAAATCTGTGTGAGCGCGCAAACGATATGACGCCCGGTGTCAGATCCGACCGTAAACATCGCTATCCGCTAGCAGCTCTTTTCTGATGAACACCAGGAAGTAGACGGCGAATGGGGGATATATTTATTTATTTACCATTCCGTATCTGAATATTTGGATTTTATTCGTGAGGCGCTTACAGCTTGATACAAGGCTAATGAAGTAACCACAACAAAGAACAGGAAATGTGTGTATTTCTTGTTTTGGACGTTAATTTAATGCAGTGATTAAATGTTATTTTATAGCTCAAAAAGACAAGAGGCGAGGACGCGTGCACGTTTACCACTTGTATTATGTTTTTTGAGGTTTCAGCGCGGATTTTTGACGTAAAGAAAAGTTAGGTAGATACTAAATAGACAAGAATTATATTTAAAATGTTGACTTAAGTATTGCTTGAATTCAAGAAACCATCTTCCAGGTAAGTGTATGTAGCTTGGCATTGTTTAAAAAAACCAATCCGATCTCATGAAAGTGCGTATAAATAGTACGCCAAATAAAAACGAAAACTCGTGGTATTGATACGCAAAAATGGACTTTGGCGTGCATATGATACGCATGTGTTTGGCGTGCATATAATACGCAATTTTCGCGTACATATGATACGCATCTACCCCACAACCCTAAACCTACCCATCGCGTAGCATATACACGCCAAAGTCCATTTTTGCGTATCAATACCACGAGTTTTCGTTTTTATTTGGCGTACTATTTATACGCACTTTCATGAGACCGGGCTCCAAAAAACACACATAATGAACTTCCCATCTTTCACAAATTGTTCAATTTAAAATGGAAAAGAACATGCATTTGGCTATGCATTTTAATTATCTGACAGATATGATGTAGCCACTTAGAAACGGCTAGAACAATGCTTTTTTTTTTAATAGCCGTCTTATTTACTAATATAGATTGTAAACATAGATTTCAATGAAATTCAGACTGTTATTGATTTTTACCTGAACCAACACTAAAATGACTTGATCTGAACAATGACACTGTTGTCTTTTAGAGCTGCTTCACAGCAGAATATGAACTGTCTCCTTAGTTTGAGTTTCCTTTGCTATTTTTCCTGTCTATCCTGTAAAGCTGCTTTGACACAATCTGTATTGTAAAAAGCACTGGACAAATAAAGGTGACTTGACACATGAAATATCTGATAACTAATGATTGCAGGGGTATTTACATTTAAAAGGACCAAATTATGTTCAACCACATAGAGCAGGTTCTCAAAAACTACTGTACTGAAAATGAATCGAATTTATGTTGTAGTACTTTTATACATTTAGGATTATCCTGAATTCAGCTGTGCATTACTGCTCAAAAAAGATAATACAGTTAATCAAAGATATTTTTATTAGGAAAACAACATTGTTAATATAATAAGAGTGTTTTCAGTGATCTCTTGACGTCACAAACATCTGATATTATTCAACACAGTAAAATTGAGCTAAGGACCATGGGTCCATTTGGTTTATACAACATTTCAATAAATAAAGATTATAGATGAAAGTGAATAAGGTCACAGTTATTCCTTTTTTATTTCTGGTTGAGTCTTCTCTGTCTTTTCTTGGTTCTCCTTCATCTGTGCCTGCATCTCTTTTCTTGTAGCAAGTATTGCACTTTGTAGAAATGCAATTTCTGCTGAGAGAGTGATGACTGGGGGAAAGAAAATGTGTTTTAAAAAATTATGAATCGTTCAATAAACCCAGAATACAAGCAACAGGACCCCCCCCCCCAAAAAAAAAAAAAAAAAAAAAAAAAAAAA
>NW_015555711.1:1238713-1246554 GCF_001515605.1 Sinocyclocheilus anshuiensis
GAAAAATAATAAAAAATAAATGATGCCAAATATAGGCCACACAGCAAATGTGCAGCAAAGCACATCACATCGGTATCCTAGAGAGGGATGAAATTAAATATAGCATAAGCAAACAATTTATATAAAAGACAAAATAGCTCACCCTCCTTAAAAGCAGACTGAGCTTGTTTCAGATTTTGTGGCACAAGGATTCCAAACCACTTCAAAGGATCCCTGTGCTCTGGTGTGGATAATTCTGCCTTTGTTTTTACTTGAGGGTCTGTCTCCTGTTCCTTGTCTTTAACCCCCTTTTGTTTGGTATTTATACGCCTTCTAAGACCTGAAATTTTCAATAATGTTGTCATGAACAGAAAATCCTACGATTAGTTTAGGCTCCTACATGTATAATATTAGATAAGCAACGCCGTGGAAATACATACCCGTCTCTTTCGCTCCAATGTCTTCTATTGTGGTGTTTTTCAGTTCTTCTGTTTTATTCTCTTTCCTCTCACATTTGAACTCAGCTGTTCCACCTTCCAACACACTGTTATTAAGGCAAGCACACGGATCGGTGTAAATGACTGAGTCTTATGCACAAGCAAATGTTATTTAATTGCATGTAATGATACGGACCTGGTTTCAACATAAACAAGCGGCTCCATCTCGCTAGCGTACTGCAGAGCAGAGACTTGCTTATTTCCCATTGAATAACGTGCTTTGGCAATTGAAAACCATCCCTGTGTTAAAAGAATTAATAGAATTATATTCAGAATACAAATGAAAATGTATTCGTGTACAAAACGTATTTATGAAGAAGCTGGATTCTATTCCCAGTATTAATATGTGCTCAGTCTAATCAAGTGTAATTGCACGTTTTACCTCCTCTATAAGGGACTTAAGTTTATGTCGTTTCTCCTCCAAAGCCTCGAGCTGGTCCATGAAAAGCAGCAACTGCTCGTCCAAACGAAGCTGTTGATCAACACGCATTTCTGTCGTTTTATCTGGCTAAACAGAACCGAACAATAATAAACAGTAATAAACTAAATGAAGAATGAAAAGATAAGTATTCCTGTAGAACGCTTTCCGAGTGATTACAAGAACCTTTACCGGTCACGTGACAAGAAGTCACATGCCATCGCTGTTGGGTGGAGATTGCGTAGTTTAGATTGCCTGGTTTCTCCCAAGGTTTTTTCTCCATTCTGTCACCGATGGAGTTTTGGTTCCTTGCCGCTGTCGTGACATGAAGTCACATGACTTCACTCAGCTCTGTTACGTAGAGATTGCGTAGTTTAGTATGAATTCTGTGAATACTTTATATTTTACAGGATTTATGTTGCATGCTTATTTAAGCACACATATAACGTAAAAAAAAAAAATCCTTAAAAAATATGAGTAATAACAAATATTCACCCAGTGTGTTTTGTGTAATCTGAACTCGCTTGCATATGCTTTATTTGTGGCTTTTTAAAGAAAAAGAAAAAAACGCGTTACTTATATCGTGCATACATAATTCGTATAATTACCAAATTCACGCTAAAAAGAAAACGTTTACTTCCCATACCGGGAGTCGAACCCGGGCCGCCTGGGTGAAAACCAGGAATCCTAACCGCTAGACCATATGGGAGATATACACTAAAGCAAGAGCAAACCCTTTTAACCTAGCATATGTACAGAAACGTTTAAACAAAATTCAAACTCCATATAGTGTCAGTCATTCCTATTAGTGCTTGAAATATCGTAACCAGCACTGCACATGTCAATTATTAACGATGAATGGCAGAGGTTCACTTTATTTTCACTAGCCGCCATAAAGAAGCAAACATGCTGCGTTGTGTATGATCGTAAATCATCTAGTACTCAAGTGACTCGCATACTATGAAAAGTAGTATGCGTGCGTGTCAGCACAATAAAACTGAGAAAATACTATAACTATACTATAAAATACTATAAAACTATTGCATTTAAAAACATGTACAAGTATTAAAGCCCAATTCCACCAACAACCTTCACTGCCTCCAGTAGCTCGCCGTGATCGTATAGTGGTTAGTACTCTGCGTTGTGGCCGCAGCAACCCCGGTTCGAATCCGGGTCACGGCAGGGATGAGTCCCTATCACGGCTTAGGAGTGTGCATTTTTGTTTTAACTTGGACGCTTCAGTTTATTTTATGCATCACTTCATTTACCAACGCTAAACGCGATTTACCAGACAAAACGTATTAATTTACAAAATGCGTCATGTTTTTCACCAGCATATACACGCTTCGCAATCACATGTGACGACATGCATGTTCCGAGGAGATCATCCAACTGTAAGCCGAGTACATTTCACGATGGGTTGTTCTTCCCACAAACCCTATTGGTGATTGGGCAGTGTGAATCACGTGGGCTTATAGTAGGATGTGACTCGGTGGCGCGATGTTTCTGCAATTTGATAATGTAGTTTCAAAGAGCAGATTTTAGCACTTCATTGCCGCGCTCTCCACCTCCAAGAAGACAGTTATATGCAACATAAGAGCAACGCGGGAAATAATCACATTTCTAGGATATTTCACAACTCATCACAGAGTAAGTAAAGACGTATAAAGTCATTTCCATGTAGTGTTATTTCCACGTTATCTAGTGCAAGATAAAAGATCTGTAACTCCAGATTAAAAGTTATTCTAATGCTACTATGTATACATTTTGTCTCACGAATATCTTTCATCCATGTTTACAGATGATGAAGGAAGCAGACACTATAAATCATCCCTATTGGCCACGCAACCTGTCCATTCCCAACTATGTGGCTAATGACCGTTCAATGTCAGAGATTCTCATATTCCTGTTCTCTGTGTCCGGGATACTGCTGCTCGCCACCTGGTCACTGACTGGCCGTAAGGTGTCTGGAAGAAGCCTTAGTGGAGGGAGGAGGTTAACTCTGTGCTGGTTCACTGTGTGTGGCTTCATCCATGGGGTCATTGAGGGATGGTTCTCTTTATACTACACCATCATTCCCGAAGACCAGAGTTTCCTTTCTCAACTGTGTGAGTGAGGCTCAAAGTCTATTTGACTATAATAGTTTGAAAATATTCCGTTAATGTCCCTTGAGTACCAAAAATGCTTGTTTTCCTCTACAGGGAAAGAATATTCCAAAGGAGACAGCAGATATGCAATGTAAGTTATACACATGCTTACATGTGTTTGTGCATTAAAAAAACGAGTCTATGCATTGTATCTAACCTCCTTTTATGGAATCTTTTCTCTAGAGCGGATAATTTCACCGTTAGCATGGAGACAGTGACCGCGTGCCTGTGGGGTCCCTTCAGTATATGGATTGTTGTGGCCTTCCTGTATAATCATTCTTATAGATTTGTCCTGCAACTCATTGTGTCTCTAGGTAAGATATGTGTTTGTACAGTATCTACATTAAGTCATTTTAATTAGAGAAACACAGTGTATAAGGCACAATTAAGTTCAACATCCACCATTACTTACAGGTCAGCTGTATGGTGCAGTCCTCTACTTCTTCACTGAGCACAGAGATGGATATATTCACAGCGAATATGGTCACCCCATCTATTTCTGGTTCTACTTTGTGTTTATGAATATTTTGTGGATTGTCATTCCTTTCATTCTTATAGCGGACTCATGGTGTCAGCTATCTGCCTGTCAATCCATGTTTGATAAAGCAGCACTTAAAGGAAAGTCTAAAAGAAGCTAGACCAGTAGAAAATAGAAGGGATGTGAAAAAAAAGTACTGAAATACTGTATACAATACTTGGGAGTTATGTGGAGATAATATATTTTGAATGTAATTTTATAATAATACAGTGTCATTCCTGGAAGAAACTGCCATAAGTGTAATGTGTCATATTGATTACAGAAATGAAAATTGATTAAATGCTCACAATACTGCTCCAGCAGGGCTGCTTCATATTTACCTGTGTTTATGACACTGTTGCACTATATCGGTTCTCTCTGCTTTCTTACGTTTATGTTGTATGCTGTTATCAAATTATTATATCTGAGATTTTATTAAATGTTCCACCCCTTATATCACTGTCACCTGGCTGTTTTATCACAACACACACACACAAAGAGACAAAGTGAGCCTAATCTATTCTTTATAAGACTATATTTTTCTAATCCTGTCTTTCTTGTTTAAATAAACATTTTTTTTATAATTCGATGGCTCCATTTTCTTTGGTGTTAAATATTGGAACATATTTTATTTTACTACATACCCATTAGCAAATTCACAGAATTGCTTTGTTTGTGGTATTGTGATCATTTTTTCTTTTGTGTTTAGCATTAAACAAACAAAAAAATAATTTGTATAATAATGATGAAATAATACAAATAATTTTTATGTTTATAGGACAAGTATAGGACTTGTTCATGACAATGATGAGTCAAAATGCCAAAACCCGGGATCGAACCAGGGACCTTTAGATCTTCAGTCTAACGCTCTCCCAACTGAGCTATTTGGGCCATGAGACCCCCTCTGAACTGAAGCCATAAACAATATCATTATGAAATCCACACTTCATCTTCATTCTCAAAAGAAGATGTATACTTTTAGCTGTGAATTAGATACACATGAATTTATGTCCTACTACACCTTTAAGAGAACTTTAGCTTTCCCATGATGTCATACACTTGTGGGCGGGATCTTGTGGAGATCTGTTTAAAAATGTCTGCCACTCCAACTCGGACAGTTTATAGACAAAGGTAGGTTTAGGTTTTTACAGTAGATCTTCTCAGTACTTACCACTTCTTTGTGGGGAGCCGCGTTGTGCCAACATCAACAAGTAGGACATCACTCCACATGGGCTTTGTATTTCCGATGGTCTATTGCGGAGTTTTACAGTAATTATTCTCATATTAGTTACCTCACATTAATGTCACATTACACTTCTGTATTATTTTCAAAAGCAGTCAGTCTGTCGCCATTGGTGCCCTGTTTTGTTTGGTAAACGTTGGTTACCATAAGCAAAGGCAATGAAATCTCCCAATTGTGAACTTCTATCGCCCTCTACAGGAAAAGCAAGGGACGAACATATATGTTACAGTTTTACTCTGAGTTTAACACAAGGGGTCGCTCTTTCATAAGGTTTCAACTTTAAAGCAGCCCTAAAAAATTAGCTACATTGAATAATAAATTCCCATCGTAAATTACTAATTGTTAAGGTTAATTTTGTCACCATACTTTATGCTCAAGATAAAAAATCTACTAGGCAAGATACATGATATTACAGATTGTTGCACCAAGTATTAGTCTATTTCAAGTGAAGCTTTGTCTGCAGTCCATACACAGCTGACAGAGATGACTACTTTTTGTAGGCCAAAAACCAGAAATGGGTTCCATTGTCTTGAATGTATTTTTTGAATGGTTAACACAAACTCAAGATATTTTCACACCTTATTCTACAATATAAAATACATCAGTGATACCCCCTTGCGGTTTTTTTAAAGCTTTGTTACTTGGGACTACAGAGGATGTTCATCATACCCAGCAGGTAAACTTATCTACTACTTTCACAGCCTCATTGTGTTTACAATCATGCTATTGCAAATTAACTTAAACTTTAATGAAAAATGTTTTTAATTAAAGACTAAAAGAGTTGTCGGAAGCTTAGTGGTTCTGACGTTAAAGTCATGCAACCGTGGTGTAGTTTGTTATAGCCTACATTTACATTTTTCTTCTGTATTTAGGCTTCAAAGTGCACATAAAGTTGTTTATTTGTAAAGATTATTATGACGAACAAAATGTGTAAGAATCATTATTTTTTGGTCACAGAGCCTGCAATAATCCAAAAACCAATGGATAAATCCTATTGGGTTTTTGGTCAAGGGAACCAGAGTGATCATAACTTCCGGGTTGTTGGTAAAAACTATGTTATCACTGCAATGCTCTATTTGATATCTATTATTAAGAATAAAAATGCAAAACTTAGAAGTGTCAAATCAAACTGAAAATCTTTCAAACAAACTCAGTTTTAAAGGTGCATACTTGAAAGACATATAAAAAAAAAGCTAGTACCAGTAGTAGCTTTCAGTTTGTACTCTTAAAAAAAAAAAAAAGTTACATTTAATTGCATACTTCATTAGGTTGCTACTTTAGGAGCTTCTATATAACGGTCAAATTAATTACTCAAAAATAAATACAAAAATATTTGTACATAAATAAAAATCAATCGTCCCTGGGTGGGCTCGAACCACCAACCTTTCGGTTAACAGCCGAACGCGCTAACCGATTGCGCCACAGAGACCTCGTGGTTACAATAACTTGAATGTTTCCTTATGAAGAAACATGTTTTCTGTCTAAAAGTCTGAATCACATACAAATAACACATTATGAAGATATTGCTACAAAGGCAATTTTTTAGGTTTACCAAAAGGTATCGCCTGTCCACAGACCTTCATGGGACCGCTGTCAATATGCAACACTAGAAATCGTGAATTCCTTCAAAATCAACTATTGGGCGATATGAAATGGCTTAGTGCATGTTTTCATGTTATTTTTTGTACTTCTTATAGAGGTCTTGTTGCTTTATTTAACAGCAAGTCACAGCTGCCAGTAATCGCAGACTATTAGTCATATCAACGCCATACAAAAAAAAAAGTTAAAATGTCTTAAACTATTACAATTTTGCAAAACAATAAATATTTAATTACACTAAAATGTCCATATTAATTTAATAAATCTAATTCTTATAAATAACAGTAGTTGTAGTTACTCTGAGCTTGACACTAGATGTCGCTCTTTAATAATTAATGCAGAGTAAAGTCACTCCACTATGTGAAGTGCAAAATTTTTAACACATTCCTAACCAAATATTTTGATGCATTTTTTTCCACTGCATATCATGCCTGTCAGGCCTAATGCATGTTGCATGACCACCTTACTGCCCAACATACATGCTAGCGATACATAATTGTGCATTACCGCACACTGTGTACTGCAGAAAGTGGAAATCTTTATTAGGCTTAGTGTTCAATATTCTTTATCATAAGTCTTTGAGGGTAAATGTGCTTAAGTATAAACTGAAATCAATATTCCTTTCAGAATAACAGAAGATATGTTTTTAGAAAGTGGCCAAGACTATTAACCGCAGACCTTTGATTGCATTCATTAAATGTGCACAGACATCGCTAGTGAATCACCATAAGGCACAACAGCAATGTCTGAATAAGTGTTGTGAATAAATGTTGCTGTGTTAATGCAAGATTAATTACTCAAAATAAAAGCATCAAAACAAAAGCTTTCCGTCCCTGGGTGGGCTCGAACCACCAACCTTTCGGTTAACAGCCGAACGCGCTAACCGATTGCGCCACAGAGACCTATGGCTCTAACTTGAATGATTCCTCACTAAGTGGAGGAATCATTCATTTCCTCACTAACTCTATTTTCACCCAGGAAAATCTCTTCTGAAATTATGAATTACATACCTTGTATCCATACATACCACTTCTTCTAGCAGGAGTCTGGCGGGCTTGCCTATATAGGTAGTTCACAAATGGTTATGGTATTACCTGTAAACAAGCATAGTGAAAATGTTGTTATTTTCAATTTAAAAAACATGGCTCCTCATATCCACAGCGAGTACTGGTTGTTTCCAAACACCATCTTAAGATTTCTTGCCAAACGTTGGGAAATTCAAATAATTTCACAGAACCCAAATGTTCACTTCAGCAATTCATTCGATTCATCATAAGAGTTGTTAACGTCACGTCTCCACGTGGCATGTTACGTGTATTGTTTAGATAAGTAGTGCTAAAAATTAAACTTTTGTTTATCAGCGTTGTAGATATTATTTATAGATACATTGTATCTATATCTCATATATATATATATATATATATATATATATATATATATA
>NW_015555711.1:1246711-1259414 GCF_001515605.1 Sinocyclocheilus anshuiensis
CTTTATGCACCAAGAGCTTGTAACACTTCAAAGAGAAAGGAAAAATTGAAATCACATCATATGACACCTTTAAGATAAACGTCATTCAAGTTTGTTTGAGCTAACATAATAATGATACGAATAAGCTACATTTTTATGTATTGTTATATTGTTGGTCTTACTATGCAGCACAAATAATTTTAGTAATATCTGTTAAAACAACTCCGTCATTCAAGTTTGTTTGAGCTAACATAATAATGAAACGAATAAGCTACATTTTTATGTATTGTTATATTGTTGGTCTTACTATGCAGCACAAATAATTTTAGTAATATCTGTTAAAACAACTCTTAGGCTGATGATACACAAGAGGCAACTTTTTTAGCATTTTTGCTGGGAAACTTTTTTTTTAGCAATGTTGCTTGGGCACTTTCCCATTGAGAATAGGTAGCAAATTTCTATCTGGATACTTTAGATCGGTCGTGGGACCTGTCTCACCTGGTTGCCCGTTGACGGCAATATTGCCCCATGTATCATATCATCAGACTTACACACTCAGTTACCGAAACAACCCCGTTGGCTCCCCCAGCGGGGTCAGGGTCAGTGCTGCCAAGTCCGCGGTTTTCCCAATAACGTGATATTTTGCCCCTAAAATGCGAATTTTACCAAGAGAACCCCACCAAAAACGTGCATTTTACCCCACCGGAATGCGATTTTTGCCAGTGGATCCCCCTCGAAACGCGATTGGGCAGGTTTTGTTGTGAAAACCTGGCAGAGCAAGGTGCGTAGCCAGCGGGACAATTACTTTAATTAGTGTTCAGTCACAGAACGGACTAGTCTTCGTGGTAGGAATAGACTTAACAGTACATTAGGGTGGTAAGACACACTCACACTGTTCTGGCAAGTTTGGTCAACCTTGTGAGTTCAGTCGACCGTTGCTTTTAGTGCCGAGGACACAATGTGTCCGTGTTGTTAGGGCGAGATTGTGTGTTTGGACCATAGGTTTTGACAGGTGCTCTCTTATCTCATGTTGTCAGGTGTTTATTATATTGTAAAAAATAATGTCTAAAAGTTTTTATTTGAGTTCTTATGTAAGTGTGTGTTTGTCCAGTCAGTTTGACCACAATCTCCCAATCCATGGCAAGCAATTTAAAAGTTGTTCTTTTAATCTAACGAGTATCTTTTTTGATGTTACTTATTTTTTTAATTACTAATAACTCAATAGAGACTAGTATAAATTTAGTGCAAGCTAATACTTATTCATTGCATACTAGCACTTATTAGTTGCTACTAGTCACTATCCCAATTAACAATTACTTATTACAGGTTTGCTGATAGCAAATTGCTGTTGTTCCATCTAAATCTATTGGGATATGTGGCTTATGTCAGATTAGTATGTACTAGTTCTTGCTGGTCCCTGTTCCAGTTTTACTAGTAGCTATTCATGGACTCCAATGATTATGCCAGTATGAGACACTACAGTAGTATCTATTCCAGTTGTTAATATGTCTTATCTTAGTGGTTATAATTACTTCTGTGTTGTCATATTTAATAATAACTAGTATGGTTGTTTTGTAGTTCAGTTTAAAAAAATGACTAGTAAGTTTTGAAAAGTTAGTAGTGCCACTTGGAAATCACACTACTAGTGTTTAATAAACAGGTACTTGTGTCTGTTCGAATAGTACTAGAAAAACAGGAATGGATACTACTTTGAGAAGTTACAAGAAACAAAAGAAAATGTCTTCATAAATAATGCATAGTTACTAGTAAAACTGGATTAGATGCTAGTTGGAACTTGGAAGTGTGAATAACTGATATCAGAACCACAGATCCCTATAGAATTCAGTGGAAAAACTTGCAGTTTGTTCACCAGTAACAAGAGAATAGAGACTATTGGCAAAGGAGAACATACTTTTGACTAATATATTGGATACTAGTTACTATTGGTACAAGTGCAATTAATTGAAAAAAAAAGTGCTTACACAAAAATATACTAGTTTGTATAAAGGAATAAGTGCTAAAGTGGCTTGCCATTGTAATGTATCAATAAAAATTAAATGAAAGCCATTCTTGATCCTGAACTTATTTTCGCTCTGTCTTGTAAACAAACTGACGATCACTTATCTTGGATTCCAAACTTCACATCCACATGACAAGATCATGTTTGAGGAAATTAAATATTGACTGTTCTCAAAAAATAAGTTAAATCAAATACCAAGCCACACATATGATAAATAAGATAACTACTCAACCTGTCTCAAACAGTGAGCCTTTATCTCAACTGTGATGTAAGACGTAAGGGCAGTTTTACAGGCATTATAGGCAAGATTACCTTAAAATCTATACAGAAGATATTTATAACTTTATGCTGCTGCAGTCTGATATGCAAATCTAATATTGGTCTCAAACCTAGTAACCGGTCTACCTAGACATGCATATGATGCCCAAAATTTGTCTAGGTAGGCAGTTCAATCTCAGGCATAGCCTTTCTTGTTGATTTCTATGTATAGAAACAGTTATTCAGCACCAGAGGAATGTAGATGTGGTTTACAATATGTTTGTTCGTGTTTCTCTTGTGTTAATCATTATGGATGACACTATAAACAAGAACCTGGTCATACTCACTCAACCAACTCAAAGATTTACAGGTCTGCTTTATAATGCTGGTAACGGTGGAGGTAAAATGTGGTTTGTATAAAAAGGCGGTGGCCGGCGGCAGTGTTTGGAAAACCTGTTTGCAAACGGTCATTATTTTGCAATTCCCTTTAGCCATTTTCCTTTTGGGCAGTGGCGAACAAATTACAAATGGCTGCTTTAAAAGTATGAGCAAACGTTTTTAACACCGCTTTAAAAAAAAAAAAAACCGATAGTAAGCCACAGCGAATGTATTCCTGTATTTTGTTTCATGCTATTTGCACTTATTAAAACATTTTACATACCATCCTCAGGACATGCAGAACGTTTTCTTGGCACCATGTAACGTTCTTGGTTCATTTCCGCACTGTCTGTGCTGGGCCGCCATTACAAAATTTTATTGTCCGTGCTGGGCCGTAATTACAATCGAATATTAATAGTCTACATTAATAACAACGTTCACTGATATGCTCTATTAAGACTTGATACATTGTATACTGCGGTATTTTAGTCATAAAACCATTAATTGTGAAGCAGTTCTCTCACGCGTTAGTTCTCGTCACACAACTCACGGCTGCAACAACAGCAAGGAATATTTCTGTAAAATCGATTGGTTTACTTAGTTGTGATACAATAATCTCCTTACCTCACAAAGTAGCTGCTGTTTTGTAGGGTTTGCAAATGTAAATGTGTAGTTATTGTCTCTAGTCGTTCATCTAAAGCTTTCTAATGTAACGGTTGCGACTCGAGGAGGCGTCGTCTGATTGGTCGCCTCTGCCTGGAAAACGTGATGCGATTGGCTACAAAATTAACTCATTACAAACGCTAAAGATAGATAGATAGATAGATAGATAGATAGTTCAGCTGTTTATAGTATGATATGAATCTTTTCTGCAATAGCAAAACAAAAAATAAGATATGATCATGTTTTGCAATTCCCTGAAATATGATATAATTTTGTTTGAAATGGGTAATGCTATGCCTTCCTTTTAATTGTTCATATTGTGTTAACTTTTCATCAATAAAAACAGAAAAAAACTGTTTTTATAAATAACATTGTTTATTGTCACTTGATGCAAGAATGCAGTATACTTGGCTTTTGATAATTTTCTACAGCAGTTATAAATCCAGAATGAAAAAATGTTTTAGAACAAAACATAAAAGCAGTATATTCCTGTTTTACAAAAATAAACAAAACTTTTGTACATTCAGTAAATGTCCTAAGCAGTCTTATGACTTTGCACAACTTTCAAGTTTATGTAGGTTTAAACTGACAAATTACAACATTGAACATTTAAGATAGTAAATATACTACCCATACAGTAAACATACTTCAAGTTTTAAACATTGACGTTAAGCTACAAGGAAAGACCAAAAACAACTTCTGGGCACTTTACCGTTGTTATAATTTTTATACATATGCACATGTTCTGCTTTTATTATTCCCAACTTTCGGTTATTTTCTAGTTAAACATCTTGCTCAGTCTTTGACCAAGTTTACTGTCCAAGTCCTTTAATCTGTTGTTCACTTGTTTCAGAGCAGTGCGAGCTGATTCAGAATCAGGTTGGAGTTCCAGAATCTTTCCAAAGGCCATGCGAGATTCCTCCAGTTCGCCCAGCTGCAGGCAAGCTTGCCCAAGTTGGTACCAGGCCTTAGTGCTCTTTGGGTTCAGCTCAGTGGCCTTGATACTGCTGTCTCTGGACTTACCAAGCTGGCCTGACTTGAGTTGGCATAAAGAAAGATTGCAGTGAAGTTCTGCTTTTACAGTTTTGTACTCTTCTTCAGTTGGAATGGAGACATCAGCACATTCTGCCTGCTCATTTTCTTTATCAAAGCATGGTGTCAAAGCTGCATCATCATCATCCTCTCCATCCACACCTTCTTTAAACGTCTCGTCCACTGGCTTTCTTCTTGTCTTGCCATTTAAAGTTATTGCCAGCTTCACCGCTCTGCAGTAGCAGTCTGTCGCACCCCAGATATCGCCATTCCCAAATCGCTGACCACCCCTTTGCTTGTGAGACAGCACCCAAGTCCATTTCTCTCCAGGTGTCATCTGCCAAGACTCCTGTCCAGGGGTTAAAGAGTGAAGCTGGACTGTAAAGCAGTCAGACTGCTGAGACGATCCCTGCTCTGTTGTATTTTCAGTCTGTGTACCATTAGCATCACTGCCTGCTGCTTTAGAGTTCTTTGCATTCCAGGCACTTATTGTAAACTGCACAAAAAACAAAACAAAAAAGTTTATAGATGAGATGTGTTTTCCCATGATAAACATACAGTGCTGGTAAATTAGTAACAAAATGTAGTTCTTTACTGAACACAAATTACATGTTGAAGCTTGTAGTTAGTAACGTAATCCATTACATTTAAATAATATAATCTGTCTACTGTTTGATTACTTTTACATTTTTTTTGACCTAACTCGTTTATTACATTGATTTGAGTAGGATGATCTTGAACCATATAGATATAAAAGTACAAAGAAAAAGAAAATGTATTCCATTCTTTGTTATCTACAAATTTAAGTAAGTTAAACATTATATTACATCAGGTTTTCCTAAACTGGGGTTTATGAAGGAGTGAAGCTAATAATTAATTAAATCTTAAAAATGTTAAATTGAAAGAAATAAAATAATTTTTTAAAATAAAATCAATCAAATTAAATGAATGAAACATTAAATATTTTATTTGTTTATGCTGTGAGGTCTCTCCATTTTCTGTGTAATTATGCTTGACTAGTGTGTATTTGTGCAATTCCACAAAACTGGAAAACTTTCTTAATATATACACTACCAGTCAAAAGTTTTTGGACAGTAAAATTTTTCATGTTTTTTTAAAGAAGTCTCTTCTGCTCACCAAGCCTGCATTTATTTGATCCGAAGTACAGCAAAAACAGTCAAATATTTTCTATTAGAATATATTTTAAAATGTAATTTATTCCTGTGATTTTAAAGCTGAATTTTTAGCATCATTACTCCAGTCACATGATCCTTCAGAAATCATTCTAATATTCTGATTTGCTGCTCAGAAAACATTTATTATTATTATTATTATGTTAAATACAGCTGAGTAGAATTTTTTCAGGTTTCTTTGATGAATAGAAAGTTCAGAAGAACAGCATTTATCTAAAATAAAATATTTTGTAACATTAACAATGTCTTTATCATCACTTTTGATCAATCTTTGATCAAATCTTCTAAAGCATCTTTGCTAAAAAAAATAGTTTTAATTTCTATAATTTCTTTCCTAAAAAAATTATATTGACTCCAAGCTTTTGAATGGTATAGTGTATAATGTTACAAAAGCTTTTTATTTCATATAAATGCTGATCTTTGGATCTTTCTATTCATCAAAGAATCCTGAAAGAAATGTACTCAACTGTTTTAAATATTGATAATAATAATAATAATAATAATAAAAGTTTCTTGAACAGAAAATCAGCATATTAGAAGGATTTCTGAAGGACACTGACACTGAGGACTGTAGTAATGATGCTCAAAATTTAGGTTTGATCACAGGAATAAATTACATTTTAAAATATTTTCAAATTGAAAGCAGTTATTTAAAATAGTAAAAATATTTCACAATTTTACTTTTTTTTGCCATATTTTGGATCAAATAAATCCAGGTTTGGTGAGCAAGAGAATTCTTAAAAAAAAAACATTAAAAATCTTACTGTTCAAAAACCTTTTTTTTTTTAGAAAAGAAGATAGATAGATAGATAGATAGATAGATAGTAAAGAATTAGGGAGAATCAATGAATTTTGAATGACTGCCACTGTGAATATTAAGTAATCATGTCATCAATAAAAATTTAATTAGTCTGAATATGAGTATTTTAAAACGTAATATAATGTAATTACACAGTATTACTTTTTGGAATTTGATTATGTAATCCAGATAAAATCAGTTACAACCCAGCACTGTATGCATAATATAGTTAATATATGTCAGCTTTTCTGTAAGTTACATTACCATATACAGTGAAAAGTATATTACATTTTATGATTAAGTAACAATTTCTCTGTAATTTTTTTAGAAAAAATAATATGATTTTGATTTAGGGTGAAAAAATATATTTAATTTAACAATTAATTTAATAAACAGTAAAATACTGTTAAAATTCTCCAGGTCCAAACCTGCTTCTGGAGGGCCAACGTCCCCAACACATCTACCTGGAAACTTCTAATAAGCCAGGACTGTGGGAACCCAGACAATTGTTGAAAGAATCGCCTCGACTAGCTGTGTCAGGTGGGATTCAGCTTAAACTCTGCAGGACAGTGGCCCTCCAGGAGCAGGATTGGACACCCCTGGTCTAAGTCTATATTTTAGCTTTGCCCTCACCTCACACATCTCTCCAGCCCTCATCCCTTCCAGGCAGCCCTCTGTAATGTCACACTGCCCTTCGCCCATGCGCAACAAGCACCACTCATCCAGTGGAAGCTGCAGCACAGAGTCCTGCGAGCGGGGGTATGAGGTAGCTTGCCCGCTAGAATCAACGCTGGCTGTTGATTCCTGCTCTTGAGAAGCAGTACGTAGTGTGTTTCCCTCCATGACAGTACTTCGCTGCACCTTGACCTTACATAGTGAGCCCATCATCGGCGTGATGTCCCCTCGTTTTCTTTCTCCAAGCCACCTTCGGCACACCTCCCACAGACCACCGGGACACACGGAGATCCACGACGTCTCACCTGGAACAGGCACTTGGACTGTTGTCATGATGATGGGTTTTAAAAGACCTGAACATAACGAAAACAATTAAATGCAGACTAACTTTACATGGGTGTTGCCTATCAAAGCACTGTGATGCAAAGTCTTCGTTTTAAACCTAGCGCATCTATAGCCTCAAATTGCATGCGTTTTTAAAATAGAACACATTTGCAATGACACTTCACAATTTATTATATCACACATTTGTGAACTCGTGTACCTACTTAAGTGCTCGTTGTCGCTGTGAGAGTCTCTTCTTCTACAGCAAATATGTCACAATGAACTGAAGGTCTTCCATCGCCCTCTAAAGGTGCGGCGTGTGAAGTTTACATTTGTACACTGATACTGCTATAGATGTCTCTCTTTGGTGCAATCCGAGGTGTCAATAACTACATGCAAAGTTTCCTTTAATGAAGTTTCAATATGCCCTGGTACAATCATGACTAATTAACGATATGTATACTCTAGAGTACAAAGAAATATATAATACTGTATGCAAAGATAAATGTGCAAAAGCTTAAAATTATAAACCAATGCTTTCAGAATTCTGTCTGAAAGAGTAGCCTATAGACTACAGCTTTATCAATGGAAACTTGCAAATATTATCAACAGACTTTTCTGACATTGGTTTTTAAACCTATATTTTAAAGAAAACGTTATCTACAAGGAGTTTTAATGGGAAAATATCGTTACATTGTAAACCTTAACACAGAGAATTGTTAATTGTGATTTACCATATAAAATGAAAATCTTTATTTAATGAGACCACACTTAAAACCTCTATAAAATAAACAAGATATAATAGTTTAGGGTGAATATACAGTGGGTACGGAAAGTATTCAGACCCCCTTCAACCATGGTACTGAATGATTACCGTTCGTGGTATTTACATGGAAATACAAGGTACTTCAAAGAACAAAATACTTGTTTGTTGGTGTTTGGACTGAGCTGGGTAATGAGTGTCGTTCATGGCACAAGAATGCAAGAATGGCCTTTATGGCCAGAGGGGGCGCGCTTGATAGTATCGTCTCTCGACGCTGAGCTGTTTCCTGGGTGCATCCGCGTCACGCACAGACGGGCCAGTGCTGTGTGAGAGAGAGAGGCAGGGCTGGGGGCTGGGGCACAGTTTAGAGCACGTTCAGTTGACAGGCGTCGCCGTTGCTACTCGATTCCGATAACAACACAAGCGAAGGCACGGAGCTGTCGCGAGATACGCGCCTTTAACTGGATTAAGCCGAGAAAAGCCGTTTTGGACGGACCGAGCTGAAGGCGGATGAGCGCAGCCCGCGGGAGGGCAAGTGTGTTTCTGCGGCGGGGTCCAGTCAGCGAAAGATGAACAAAAACCACCGAGTGCCGAGCAAAACCAACTCAAAGATTTACAGGTCTGCTTTATAATGGACAAGCCATGCTTAGCTAGTGATGGCATTACAGCTGACTGAGTCTCAATCCTCCCTTTACATTGTTTTTTTTGTTTGTTTGTTTGTTGCCAAACCACTTCAGAACTTATTACAAATCATGAAAGAATTTAGGCTGTCTCTTTTGACTAGTTAGTATTCATTTAATTTTTGCATCAGATATTTTGCCCATGATTTTCCTTGCTTATAAATAGATTCACAACCCTCTACGGAGACCTTGGCAACTGAATCGCCATTGGCTAGTAAAATTTTTAGTTTACTCGCCAGACTGCTAGCTATATATATATAATTAATGAGCTACTGGATTCATGAATATTAATCAGGTTGTGTGCGTTCGCTCGAACTGATTTGCTGAAATCAAAACAGGGACGATAATAGGTGAGCGCCAGCCAATGAGATTGCCGGAAGCGATGTTTTTTTTTTACGTTTTTTAGTGCGCCTTCACACTAGAGTTCACGGTACGTCAAATACAGGTGCGTTGCACATCCATTCAGATGAACTGAAAAATATCACAGATAGCTTGTCAGAGAGTGAAGCTCTGAAGCGCTCAGTCAGAGTGTTCGGCGAGTGAAAATATATCTGAGCTAAACTTATACTTAGCCTCCAACTCACACACTGGCGAGTAAAATCTGAGAATTGATTAGCCATTGGCTAATATTAGACATCATTTAGTCGCCCAGAGTGAAGATTTATTCGCATATGCGAGTGATTTACTCGCAATGTAGAGGGTTGATTCATATTTTTTTTTATTGCTACTGATGCTGCTATTCTATATTTAGTTACTCTATCCTAAAATATAATTCTTGCTTCCCCTTAAAAGGATAGTTCGCCCAAAAATTAAGATTCTATTATTCTATTATTACTACACAAATGGAAATATTTTTAATGGTACACTGGTTGCTTTTTTCTATATGCACAATATACTGGCACCATATTATTCTTGGATATTAAATCTCTTGAAGAGTGGTTTCCCGTTAAGAGCGCATGTTGGAGTGAGTTTTGCATGTGTCAGCAGTTTTCAGTGTGTTTTAATCTTCCTTTTTTTAACAAACTAGTATAGATTTGTAATACCAGGTGTTTATCAGTTGTCAGCTAAAACCTGAAAATAACGGTTTAATATATTGTTTTAAAATATGGTTTAAAATATAAATTTTATCCACAATTTTAGTATCAATGCATTCCTACTTTTTTCCATGCACAATGAATAGTGACTGGAACTTTCAAGCTTTATAGATGAAGCAAAAGTACAAAAAAAATCAGAAATGAAGTCCATGCGACTTATATTTAGCCAGATTTATCAGTGAAAAATTTAAATTGGTCTGTTTCGTTGTTATTTTAGTATTATTTATTATACAATTATACTACGTGTTAATATTTTGATTTAGCATTTATTTTCATATTTTCAGTTTTAATATTAATTTTTGTGCAAGTTTTAGCTAGTAATTTTGTTATGTGCTTTTGTCCTACAAAGGCATTATTTATAATTTGCAAGATTTTTAGTTGAAGTTTTTCATCTAATAGGCAATTTGTATTTTATTTTATTTCAGCTTTATTTCAGTTAACGAAACTGATTTGTAATAGTTTTAGACAAGTTGAGTTCGTCTTGTTTTGCTGTGTACTGATGTATGTTCCATGTTGTTAGTTTGGAGCAGAATTCAGGCGTTTCTCTTTGGACCGGTCCAAGCCGGGACGCTTTGATGAGTTTTATGGCTTGCTGCAGCATGTGCACCGGATCCCCAACGTCGATCTGCTTGTGGGTTACGCCGATGTCCACGGGGACCTACTGCCAATCAACAACGATGACAACTACCATAAAGCAATCTCCATGGCAGCGCCCCTGCTCCGTCTCTTCTTGCAGCGGAAAGGTGAGGGTTGTGTTTTTGAAGTGGGTCATTGGTCAAACTTCAGCTCAGTGTGTACCATATGTTACACACTGTGTATTATGTGACACAATACCCTCTACATCCCTTATGGTCACAACACTCACAGTTGTAGTTAATTTGTCCATCTGTATGGTGAGAATTTATATGTAGTTATATAATATGCACAAATGTTTTGACTGATAACACATGTGGAAGCGATAGCTGCTTCAGGAAGCTGTCAGACCAGAAGTGGTGCTTTTGTTTATATATCAGTTATATCAGATTATAATGTGACAGGTTATGTAGTCCTGGAGGAAGTGAGTTGTGTTCAGTAACATGGCTGCTAGTTAGCGTGGTTAAGTCTAAATTCAGGTAAGTTTTCTTCATGTAATCCTAACTAACAGCTGTGTTTAATGTTCCAGTTTGCAGTGAACAAATGATTGCTCATTTTATTGATACTGTATCTTCCAGTTTAATTACAGCCGTGCGATTATGATATTTAAGACATTTCATAAGACCTAGTTTATTTCATGATCTCCCTTGATGCATTTTTCGTTAACTAATATGGCCAAGTGTTTCATAATTTGGGTTAAAAAGTCTTAAGACTTTGAGACTTTGAACCCTCGACTGAGCTCACTTGAAAGCAACAATATAAAGTTAAAGGTCTGAACTCTGAACTGGTGACAGTTCACAGTTGTTGTGTGCTTTTGGTGTGGGGTGCCCCACTCTAAGCTGTGTCTGTGTGCCATATGACCTGTAGATGGTAAGCCACTTTGTCAGGCGGAGATTAGAGGGGTCACTGTGCACAATGTGTGGCCTGCGTTTCAATTACACGGCGACGCTAGCTCCATGCTGTGACCTGTTGCTATGGCAGAATATGTGACACGGAAGTACATGAGGATCCACCCACTTTTTAACTTCACACTATATCTTGTCACGTATGTTTTAGTTCTTTGAATGTATGCCTGTGGATGTAGGGGGTAAGCAGACATTATTCCAAAGGCTAGATCTGATGTTGCACTAAATGCTACATAGATTCATAAACTTCTGTTTCAAAACCTTTCTTGCTTTCCACTGCTTATAAGACAATGGCATTCTGAGGCAATACCATGACTAAAAAGGAGTCTATAAATAGGTCCAGGTAAAATCAAGATATTTTGTGGTGATTTTAAAGGGGTTGTTAAAAAAAGAAAATTCTGTGATCACGCAAAAGAAGATATTTTGAAGAACAGTTGATGGTCCACTTTGACTTCCATAGTAAGTAAAAAAAATACTATGGAAATCAGTGGGGACCCTTAACTGTTTTCTTTACCCACATTCTTCAAAATATTTTATTTTGTGTTCAGTAGAAGGAAGAAATTTATACAGGTTTGTAACAACTTGATGGTGAGCACATGATGATGGACTTTTCATTTTTGGGTGAACTATCCCTTTTAAGGGAAATTCTGTTGAATGCTATCATCTAAGCATAGTAAACAAAGAATGATAACTATATAATTGTCCATACCAATGGATGACAAGTGCTTTAATATGCACAAGCTCTTTGAACCTGGTTGGTTTCTGATTGGCACTCAGTGTTTTTATCATTTATCAGCTGGACAATCTTTCTGAAAGTTATTCTTATTGTTCCTCTGTGCCTTTGTTCCTCTGTGGTTTGAACTTCCCTATTTTCATAGAAATTATTATTTTCAAACTTCATAGTTATCGAAGTCATTCAATTTCAATTTTCAATTCAATTTAAGTGTGCTTTATTGGCAGGACAAAAACTATACATTTGTATTGACAGCAATTGCAGCTGGGCTGCTTACAAATAGTGCCAGCCCTCTACGAACACCTTGGCAATTGAATCGCCATTGGCTAGTAACTTTTTTTGTTTACTCGCCAGACTGATAAATATATACATACATATATACACACACATACATACACACACATATATATATATATACACAGACACACATACAGACATATACATACACCAATATACACACACAAACATATACATACACACACACACACACACACACATATATACACATATACACACACACATACACATAAACATACACACATATACACATACACACATATATATATATATATAT
>NW_015555711.1:1259887-1269242 GCF_001515605.1 Sinocyclocheilus anshuiensis
CTCCTGGTTTGAAAGAGTTTTAAATGTCTGATAGATCTGCTGTGTTTATCATAGAACACTGTCCGTATATCTGTGTATTTGGAGCATTCTGTTAGGAAGTGCAGTTCTGTTTCCATCTGATTCAGATCACAGTGTGTTTTTCTGTGTCTGCCCGTCTCTATCATCAGCTTGTGTCCGCTGAGTCTGTATCTGGTCAACATGCTTCTCAGTTTCTTATCTGACACTGTGTACAGATACTCTCTGCCATACTACTCTCTCTCTTTAGGGCCAAATAGCATTGCGTTTTACTCTGTTGTTGTGTTTGGGTTTGCCAATGAGTGATGTAATCACTGTTTGAATCTGTTTGATTTGTGCAGTAATCTGATGTTTTTAGCGTTGTGATTCAGAGCATCAGTAGATGTTAGTGAAGCATCAGGACTGAAGCTCTGGATCAGCTGAGGGAGGGGCTTGCTTTTGCATGTGTAATATATTTTTACAGAGTTCTACATGCAAGGTCTCAATTGGATGTTTTTCATTCTTTGTGTGAACCACCAAAATGGTACTACATTCTTACTGGTAGCTGAAAAGCCTAATCAAGTTGTCAAAATATTCACTTAACAAACACATAAGAAGCAGGGAATGTGTTAAATTAAAAAAATGGCAGGTGTTTTAATTCTTAGGAAATCTGTGGAGTGTTCTTCCTATAAATGACTGATTGGCATGCATACCTCACCAAATAATGCTGCTCATGTGATGCTCACAATAAATGTGACTCACAACTGATTCCTTTAGAGTTTGATATTGCCATGTTGCTAAGATATCCGTACTCTCAATAATATGCATAAAAATGACATCATAAACATTTTAGGTAAGAATATTAGGTAAATAAATAGCATATTATAAGTAGATATTTTGGTACTTTTCTGCCATCATGGAATAATTTTTTTTTGCATGGAATCACAATGCGTTCTTCATGATTGCCTTTACTGTGAAGAATAATTGTAATGTAGCATTTTAATTTGGCCTAAACAGTGTATTTTAGAAAGCAGTCTACCTTTTGGAACAGGCTTTGTGTTTGTAGTGTTGTGATGCATTAAAATGCTGTCTAAGTAGGCATCTCACCAGGTTTCAGAACAGAGCCTAAAGTATTTTCTTTTGAAGATTTCCATCATGTATCACTCACATTAGATCCAGAGAGTTTCGTGCACTTTGATGGAAGCCAGCGCATACACACACATAAAAATGTCTATGTGTGAGTTGGATCTGTGTTTGAAATCACAGCAAGGTGCGCAGTACTAAGGCCGTCAAACCAACTGAAATCTTTTGTGCAGCGTCTTGCTGTCATTGAATGGCACACATTCAGTGATCTGGGTTAAGATAGCCTTCGCTGTGGTTGGAGTTCACGTGGGGGATGGGGGGGTCTGAGGCATTCTTGAGCGGTGCACCGCCTCATCTGTGGTTTGTGTTTGGAATTCTGGGTTTTGTTCTGTCGTAGCCTGCTTTGCATATTCAAGTGGCTTGACTTGAGCTCAGCTTACTGGATCTTTAATGAGGATGTTTTGTAGGGTGCGAATGTACATCTAAACACTCTAAATGAGGATTTATGTGTTTCAATAGGCATCCCATCCCAATGCAGACGCACATGCTTTTTCAGGCAACATCAGGATGACCACAATGCGCCAATCCCATGCTTGTTTGTTTACCTGCTGCCATGGCAGCAGTGAAGAGCTTTAGCTGAATGGGGTTAATGATGAGGGATTCTTAAGTGGTGATTGTAGCATGATGGGATAGATACCACATATTCACGATTGTGGGAGACCAATTGTAATTATTAAGAATGAACCAGTGAAAATGGGAAAGTTGTATCTGAATACGGAGTGTGCCGTCCCCCCACCCTCACTGTCTATGGTGTTTGTGGAGCTGTTGTGGATACGTGTTTGCTGGCTTAAGGGGTGTTGGCACCCGTGTGTCTATTTGCATCATGTGATTTCCTGATCAGACATCCTGCTCAGTCGCTGCTGTGTCATAATATTGGGTCTTTGCTCAATATTCTCTGTGCTCTACATTCACTCAGTCCAGGAAATAACCTCCATTCCAAAACCTTGTGCGATGCCTCCCTAGACACCATTTTAAGGTGCCATAGGAACGCTCCTTTTGTGAAAGGTTCTTGAAAGTACGAAACAATATTACTGTCCTCTGAAATACTCATTTTGCCCAATGGCATCATTGCAGCAACTTGTTTTTCAATAGTTAATTTGTGACCCTAGACCAGATCTTTAAGTAAAGAACATGTTCCATGAAGATATTTTGTAAATTTCCTACCGTAAATACATCAAAAGTTCATTTTTGATTAGTAATATGCATTGCTTAATTTGGACAACTTTAAAGGCGATTTTCTCAATGTTTAGATTTTTTTTTTGCACCCTCAGATTCCAGATTTTCAAATAGTTGTATCTCGGCCAAATATTGTCCTATCCTAACAAACCATACATCAATGGAAAGCGTATTTATTCAATTTCAAAACATTGACCTTTATGACTGTTTTTTTCTGAATTTCTGTGCTTTATAAGATCATGTTTTTATGATCTTACACTGTAAAAATATCCTATTAAAGTTGGAGTAAAAAAAACTGCAGCTGTGGTGACTTTCAGAAAGTCACTGAAAAAAAACATGGTGACGGTGTTTCAGGTATTGTGATGTGATGGCATATTGATCTGCTTGATGTACTGATAACCGGCATTATAATACAGACAGTTAAAATACAGACAGACAAATGATCATGCACACTCATGACACTAAAATAATGCATTAAACATTAACTAAATTAAATGTAACACAACACCATAATGAACGTGTTGTGATACACTTGTGATGTTGTGTGCACTGTAACAATAAGAAGAAGAAACAAACAATTAAAAAATAATATATAAATCATATGTGATGTGCAGGGATTGCACTTTTATTGTTTTTCACTGTACATTATATGGTAATCCATAGTTTGTCCTTACAAAAACCATAAATTATGCAATATTTAAAAGTAAAATTACATATAATTCAATGTTAATTCATTTACTTTTTTTTTACTTTAAGGTAGCTTACAGTTAACAAGTCAACAGGTTTTTATTATAGCATTTTTTTTCTATTTACTATAGTCTTTTTTCTGTAAAAATTAAATTTTTTTACAATGCAGCTTAGCAGCCAGTGGAACACAAATGGGGTACACAACTTGTGTGTTGCATAGGTTTCATAATCATATCCAAAGGACATCCAATGATGATCTCCTCCTACTTATCTATTTTGGTAGGAGATGCCAAAAATTTTGCGTTCACCCTAAACATTGGGTTGTTCCTCTCCTCCTAGGAACATGCTAACATTAAACAAGTCGAGTCTCCTTTGCACGTTACACTAGGATTCCTATTTGTGAGACGTGTGGACCTGCTGCCTCTGTACAGCGTTCCAAATCTGTCACTTCCATTTCGGTTCGGATGCTGCCTTAGAAGAAAGCTGCCTATGTAGAAAGCTGACAGCTTGCTAGCTTTTGAACAGAGTTTCAGTTTGAGCACTTGACTTGCTAACTTCAACATTTAGATCAAACTACAAAATCTTTTGAAAGAGGCTGTAGTTGAGAATTCCGCTGAGATTAATTGACGAGTCAGCTAATATTATTATCATTGATCTGTCTTTTGTTCATTATAATTAATCCTTCCACCTAATAATAGCCCTGTGATTAATTTTATTGTGTCATTCATTACACACCATTTCCATTCCTTTCATAGTTTTCTCAGCGTATCTCTGGAATCCTCCCTACCGGCCTCACCTGTCTGAGAGGTGTGGTTCAGGAAAGCAGCTGGAATAGTTTCTAGAGAGCACTGTGACATATGCTTTAGAAATCTGCCTACTCTTACCTCGTCTCTTTCACTTTTCCTCTCCCCTTTCTTTCCTGAAACCACAAATGTGTTTACTTTTCCATTCATGTCATCAGCTGAATCAGGGCACGGGTGGGTTTGTGTTTTATTGACACCTATGACGTCTGCAGTTTTTATTGCCGTTTCAGTTTTAGGAGGAGCCGCTTTAATAAGTGGGAGGAATTCCAGGGTCATGGAATGTCATGCTGATGCAGAGAAGCACTGGGACACTGTTATGTCATCATGCCTGGGTAGAGAGGGCTGTCAAAATGGCTGAAAAACTAAATTAAATTTTTTTCAACATTTTTTTTAAAATTAAAAATATCAATATTCTAATTATATTCGAATTTAAAAGGCATAATTTCAGCTGGGGGGAAAAAAGCTGTTGGCTTCTCTCCTGATGGCCCATCGAGCTAAATTTTATGCACGTTTCTTCAAAGCATAATAAAATAACACGACTATCTTTGCATAATGTTTAAAATAATGCTTATAAACCATATATAATTAATAAAGTTGCTTAAACAATTATATGTATAGTTTAATACAAAGGACCGAAAACCAATCACAAAGAGTACTTTCTTCATTTAAAAACTTGAGATGCAGTGGGATGGGGAAAACTGCCATAAAGTCTTGAGACATGTTTTTTAAAAGTTGAACTTACATTAATTTTACATAGCTTTCTAAACATGCAGCTCTCTTCTGCGAGACGCGAGTGCAACGGTGATAGATGTCCCTCTAGAAAATGCGATAAATAACGGCTTGGTTTCGGGTTTGACATAAACAACATGTTCCCCGCATTGATTCTTCTCTAACAAAAGCATTAAAATTCAATGACACTTACATCGTCGTCGCATTTCGTGCGCCACTGATAAGGCTGCCTGAAGGCCCGGGTATACTTCACTTTCCGCGTTCCGTTCCATCTCACGCACAGTCGCGTCCGCATAGCTTTCAAAGTATACTCAACCGCGGATGAGTGCGGACGGACGAGCTTGACACAGGCGCAGTAACACCTACTTGACTTGCGCTCTATCTCAACTTTCACCTCGCACATGCGCTGTTGTACGCGGACCATCCACGCGGGCTCAAAAAATTGCCTGCACGCGGACGGGGTGCGTGGCTGTCCGCGAGCCCTCCTGATGACGAAAATGACGTAATGCGGACGGTGCGCGGACGGCCGAAGTATACTTTGGCCTTGATGCACACCTAAAATTGGATTGGAAATGTGGATTTTTATTTTAAATCCGACGAATATTCAAAATTTGAAAAAAATTTGACAGCCCTAGAGAGGGCCAGCGCCTCTCTGGTGTTGTCAATGAAGCGGAGCGGGATGAAGGAGGGGTGGAGGGTGTGCTGCATGGTGGAAGAGGTTGTACTTCTGGGGGGGTAGGGGCAGTTAGCTGCAGGATTGGGGGGAGGCGTCGCACTGTGTGGAATGTGTTCAGACTCTGATCACCTCTGCTGATTAGATTAGACAGGACAGGAGGGCTGCTCATGGGTGTGCAAGGAATGGAGCAGTCTGTGAATATATAGAGACCAGACCAGGAAAGAGGTGATGGAAAAACTGTGGGAGGGAAAACACTCTGCTATTACATTATTGTTGAAGAAAAACTAGTGAAAGACCTGTTCACTGGTTAGTCCTGTTTTGGATAAAAGTGCAAGTCATTCACAAACACACTGTTTGTTGTTAATCTGTGTTGAGATGTTCTTGTGCTTCATAGAAATTTGTAGATGAGGTGCCAATATCATCATATATTGAGTTTTCTCACAGTATTGTATAGAAACATTAGACCCTTGTATCAATATACACTGCTGTTCAAAAGTTTGTGGTCAGTAAGATTTTTTAAATGTTTTTGAAGGAAGTCTTTCATGCATTTCAAAATCCAAAATACAGTAAACAATATTATTTTAAAATATTATTGCAATTAAAAAAATGTAGGCTAGTTATTACTCCACTCTTCAATGTCACACGATCGTTTAGAAATCGTTCTAATATGCTGATTTGATTCTGAAGAAACATTTCTTATAATCAGTGTTGAAAACAATTGTGCTGCTTAATATTTTTGTGGAAACTGAAACATTTTTTTTCAGGATTCTACGTACATTGTCTTTATTGTCACTTTTAATGCATCCTTGCTGAACACAAGTATTAATTTAATAAAAAAAAAAATACTGACCCCAAACTTCTGAACAGTACTGTTTGTTATGTGTTTGTTCATACAACTCAGAAACCAGCTTTTTTGGAGTAGTGACTAGATAACACACAACTAAATGCAGGGTTTTGAGACACTCGTGTTTTTTTATTGCATCTGTCACAAGTTTTAAATGCTGATGACATTAGTGTTTTATGATTCTGCTGTGTATGATTAACCTCAGAGCAGTAAAACACCTTCCAAACTGAACTCTAACCTTTACCAGTGCACTTCACATTCCTCACAGAGTCAAAGGCAGGAGAAGGTACAGGTTATCAGGAAGGTCCTCACTGTGGAAACTGAGTGACAGCATGTCCCAGCTACGTTGTGGGAGGGGCCTTGGCCTGTGTGACGTCACTCTGCCAAGAATCTGTGAACGGCTTGATCTGAGACAGTGCTCATGATTTTTGGAGATTTAAAAAAAAAAAAGCACTGGGTGGATTTTTACCATTATAGGGTGGTTGTGTCCAAACACTGCCAACACATGTTTATGTTCAAACAAAAAGTGAATTTAGCATCTGATGTCCCCTTTAAAAATTTTAGCTTTAAGAGCTAATGTTTGACTCCAGGCCTCATCTTAAATCACATACTTCCTACTATATAGTAAGTGAAAAACAGCATGTGAAATGAGTAGTATATGTTCGAATCCACAGTATTTATAAAACAGTAGGCGATAAATACCCAGATGACCTTGTACTTCCAGGAAGACTTGAAGTGCTCATCCAATGGATATTTTACTATGGATATTTTGTCCCATGAGTCCACAGGAGAGGATTTGTCAATGGCATTAAATTGATGCAACTGGCGCTAGTAGGTCACATGACAGTGACAACATGGCGAATGTAGTACATCAAGATTAAATTCGTACTATGCACATTCACCCTATATAGAACATAATTTTTACAAAACAAGTAGCCTGCCTATTTAGAGAGTATGTGATTTCGGACAATCCAGGTCTACTGCTCTTTCACAATTTACAGGAAATGTATGATGGTGATGCGTTGGCGGCTCAAAGTTGTTTACACATAATAGCCAATTTGATTGGCTTGCCATTTTTGCTTAAATTAGAAACTGCTGTAATGATACACAGAGTGAGTTTCATACACCGTGCACCTTATTTTCCCACATTTTCTCTAAGTATCTTGTTCTCAAGGGCTTTTCCCATGTTACGTTGCTCGCAGACTTTGCGTTTTTCCTCTGTTATCAGAAGCGGTCTCACTTTATCTTAGCTGTATCACAGAAGTATGTGCTCAGCGAGCCCAGAATAGCAGCACCTCATAAAGTTTCTGTATTGAAAAGTTTTTTACACATCAACCCTCGCTCTTTCATTCTCGTTCTCTCTCCCTGGCCTAATAAGTGCTCATTACAGCCCACTCTCCACCCTCTCTTCTCCCCTCTCCTCTATCGTGCCGTGTCTGGAACGGGATGGCACACACTCCCTAATGTGGGAGACATCTGGACTTAACCTTAAAGAAGCAGAAATGTTTCCACAGATGCTGTCATGCCGTCAGCGGCTGCTCGTCTGAATAATCTGTGTTCGATTCTTTGCAAGCAGCTTTGTGGAGCGAGACCATAAACAGAAAGTAGCACAGTGGCCACATGCAAAAACAAAATCTGAATGAGACATTCACAAAAGTGAAACATGAGCCATCACGGCCTTCATAAGGCCTGCTGAATATTGGATGAGATGAGTCCATCACTCTCAGTTTGCGGTGAGCAGAGGCACGGTGTGACATCTCTATTGTTTTCACACTCCTCGTGGGATGCTTCTCACGAATGTGCACCTCTAAACTGACCATGAATACTTCATTATAAATAGTGAATAATCAAACTAGTTGTCATGTAGACAAATACTCATGAGTTTTCAATTTCAGTCTGGTTCTTGAACAATCTTATTTTCTTTATTCTGTGGAAACTTTTGTTTTTTGAAGTGACCGAAGGTGCACCAATTTATTTTTACACTTTGTTTTATATATACAGACACCGTTTGTTTAAAATTATAATATCCTGACTCCTGTAATATCAGTGGCTTAGAAAAAGCTATTTTATTCAATATAATATATGCATAATCATTATCTGACGAAATTAGATATTTTTTTCAGTTTTGGCAGATACTGGATATTTAATTGTTCATGCTCCTTTTCCCTATTTTTTACATTTAATAACTGTTAAATGTAATCGTTAGCAAATTTCAAAATTAATATCCATTTATCATACTGTACAGTACAATGTTGTGATGCCTAAATTCACTTGTAGCATTTAAAATGACTGATTTTAGTTTTCAGTTTTATTTTTATTTATTTAGACAAAATAGTATTTTAAATTTTAGTGTCGGCATTAATCAGTTACTTGAAAACACAGAAGAGTTAAGAATACACAAACAGGTCACCTGACCTTGGGCAGACTATAAGACCCTGTGTAATGGGATACTGATCATCTAAGCAAAGGTGGGACAGCATTTCACTAAGCTCACACACACACACACACACATACACGACTCTCGCTGGCGTGCTGATCACACAGACTGCATCCTGGTGTCCTTGTCCTTTGCTTTGACAGGAAGTGAGCTGCTTCCACTGCCACTGTCAATGGTGACCACAGTATCAGATAAAGCCAGTGTGTCACATTACTGCTGCCATATTAACACACAACAGAGAAATCCACACTATTTTACTGCCAAACCAAACTGAAATCTCATATTAAAGAATATTACATTATATGTGTATGTACAGTATATATATATAGAGGGAGTTTGGTGTCTTAAGATTTTTTTACAGATTTTTGTTTTTGAAAGAAGTCTCTTATGCTCACCAAGGCTACATTTTTAATCAGAAATACAGTAAAAATCGTAATATTGTGAAATATTATTACAATTTAAAGGGGTCATATGATGCGATTTAAATTTTTACTTTCTCTTTGAAGTGTTACAAGCTCTTGGTGCATAAAGAAGATCTGTAATGTAAGGCGCTGTGTTTCGTTGTGAAAGCGAAACTACTTTGTTTGGCCTTCCAAAAGAGGACGATATCCGCAGGCCATAATTCAGAAATAACTCCTCATATCCCCTGATCTGCCTCTAATGATTGTAAGGAGCCCAATGCATGATATGGGTGTAAAGAGGCCTGTATTAAGGCTGGGTAAAAAATATCGATATCTCGATATTAATCGATTCTCATTTTTACAGAACGATATTGATTCTTAAATCCCAATAATCGATTATTCTAGCCTGTTTTCAGTTAATGGACGGAACACTGAAGGGCACTTCCCATCCAATATATCGCAATA
>NW_015555711.1:1269329-1286045 GCF_001515605.1 Sinocyclocheilus anshuiensis
TATTCTGTCTCATGTAATCGCTCAATCAGTGTTTCAGCCGCGCAAAGACGTCAATATAATGGCTTGTAAACAAAGTCACGTAACGTTACATTTACCTCAGAAAAACATATTCTGTGACCATAAACTCATTAGTCGGATAGAAATAAAACTGTGGAGAGGGGCATTTTGCTAAATATATGCACCATATAACATATTCATTATACATTTTTACTGTTCTTCAATGTTTAATTTATGTTTGAATGAGAATTGAATCGAATCGTGAAATTTGTGTCAAAACCCAGCCCTGGCCTGTATGCTTGTGTGTGGACCTTCTCCAGCATGTTTGTAATGAGCTATTATAACCGGACTGGTTTCTGTAGCGTCAGGTTTCACAAAGAGCCAGCTGTCCTGCGTTCAGGAAGTGAGATGATAGAGGTTTGTGTGTCCGTTAACGTGATGCGGTTTCCATATATTGTAAGCTGCTTTTTGCATCCTCTCACTTTTTCTCCTCTCGACCTCTGAGCCAACAGAAAAGCTAGTTTGTGCCCGTTTGAGTGGCCCTAAGGGACTTCCCATGCTGCCCTTCAACACTCACTATGAAGCCATTGTTAGGCTTTAATATGGAAGAGTGGAGCAGATAAGGAAGGAAGAGAGGAGAAGAACTCTGGAGGAGATGAAAAGAGACCTCCATACATGCTCGACCGCTCCAGCCAAACTTGCATAGCTGAGACTTGTGTGTGCATGCTGCGTGTTTGTGAATAAACCTCAGCTCTATTAGGTCAGAAAGACATTTTTATGATGTCTGCAGGTACTGAAGGCAAGTTGCCAAATTATTGTTAAAATTTCAACACAGGCTGCATATTCATGTTGAAACAAAACACAAGGACAATCCAGATAGTTTTCTGGTGGGAACTGGCTGTGGGGACCTTTGACCAACAATCAATCTTGTGTGTGTGTGTGTGTGTGTGTGTGTGTGTGTTTTGACTATATTTGGGCTGACGTGAAATCTCTTCGCATGCTAGATCACACAGACGCATGTTCCTGGTTAAACAAACACATTGGAAGAAGATGCTTTTCATTTTAGAGGCACTATTCAGATTTATGGCATTAAAAAAATCCATAAAAACATCACAACCCTTGATACAAAAGATCAGTAAATAACATAATTGAAATGTTAGTTATAATCTTATAACATGGTGGTTTTTGTTAATAATTACATCTCTCAGGTTAACCATTGTTCATTCGGGTTAATGGGAGTTCAGAAAAACACATGGTACTGCTTTGAACTCTCTCAGACATTTCAGAGAGAGCATCACTCACATGCATTTATATCCTCTCTCCCTTCCTACTCTATTCTCCTTTTTGATCTTGAGTATGAATGTCTTACAGGTGAAAGTCCAGGCTATGATTAAGCCTCTGAGGAATTCATAAATGGCAGCTGAGAGAAAAAGAGAGAGAGGTTGAAAGGAGGCTTGGGTTTACAGTAGTTTACACATTAGCTGAAGGGCGGAGGGAAACTAACAAGCAGGCATTCTCTACCCTGCAGGTCTCTCCTTACAGAGCTGTGGGAATAGTCCAACAAGAGCAAAAAAATTAAAAAAATGCATAATTTGAACGTGATAAATAATAAAAAATAATGAACATGCACAGATAATATATGTTTACAAGCACAATAACGCTGATAATAAATTGCATTGACCAAGCCACTGAAAAGCGTCTAGACACTTTTAGTTATTGCCCTATATTACCCATTTTGTTTTGTTTTTTTGTTGCCCTATATTAACCATTTTGTTTTGTTTTGTTTTAAGTAAAACAAACAAAAAAGTTGTTTATATTATTTTCATTTATTATTTAAATTAAACATGACTTGATCAAAGTTGTTGTTACCCATTTTGTTTTGTTTTTTTGTTTTGTTTTTTTGTTGCCCTATATTAACCATTTTGTTTTGTTTTGTTTTGTTTTAAGTAAAACAAACAAAAAAGTTGTTTATATTATTTTCATTTATTATTTAAATTAAACATGACTTGATCAAAGTTGTTGTTCACATTAACAAAAATATGCTGATATTGTACGGCATTTATTTACAAAGCTACTGAAAAGTGTTAATGCCCACACTTTTAGTTGTTGTACTATATTACCCATTTTATTTTTGTTTTGTTTAGTTGTTTTGTGTTTAGTTTTTCCCCAGGTGTTTTGTGTTTGTTTTTCTTTGTTTATAATTTATTTGAAAAACAAGCAAAAATTAAATATATACAAAAAATAGTTTGTTTAATTTGTGGTTGTTGTTGAATGATTTGACCATCGCAACCCATCACTAAATAAACTAAACACAATATTCCTTTAAGTTGCAATGTCTAACACAAACGTTACATATTTACATTCTCTTTCTCTTTCTTCTTCCTGTGCAGAGGAGGCAGATTACTCTGCATTCGGCACGGACACTGTGACCCGTAAGAAGACCCCGGCGGCGCTCGCAGCGGTCCTCCTTCGACCGGAAGCCAACAAGAAGAAGCCTCCTATCATCATCAGCCTGCCCAAAGATTTCCGGCCAGTGTCCTCGATCATCGACGTGGACATCCTCCCAGAGACGCACCGCCGCGTCCGCCTCTACAAACACGGTCAAGAGAAACCACTGGGCTTCTACATCCGCGATGGTTCCAGCGTGCGCGTTACACCCCAAGGCCTGGAAAAGGTCCCGGGCATCTTCATCTCCCGCATGGTCCCCGGAGGCCTGGCGGAGAGCACGGGACTGCTGGCCGTCAACGACGAGGTGCTCGAAGTCAATGGCATCGAGGTGAGCAGAAAGTCTTTGGACCAAGTTACGGACATGATGATCGCTAACAGCCACAACCTCATTATAACCGTCAAACCGGCTAATCAGCGCAATAACGTGGTACGCAGCAGCGGAGGCGGCAGCTCAGGACGATCTTCTGACAGCAGCACCAGTTTTTATGGATACTCGACACCGGGTTCGATGGCGATGACCCCGTCCCATATTATCCAGAACTATGAACCGGACGAGGAGAGCGAGGAGGAGGAGGATCTGGTGATCGAGGCAGACGGAGGGGCTAAACTTATTCCGCAGGCAGGGGCGCGGGCGACATCCAGCACCAGCATGCCCGCCTTGCCCAGATACGAGCCCCACCTCGACCTCCGCCCCTCAAATGGTACCAAGGCAAGCAGCGCGAGCGCGGGGTCTCTGAATACCCGTGACAGGGTATTAGAAGGGCGAAATATAGAGGAGGAGGGCACAGTCATTACACTGTAAAGACACGCACAACATATAATCACACACACATGCCAATACATACTCTTGTGTGCCATAGGACTGAAAATGCATGTCCAGGACCAAAAGAGAAGGCCAGTCCACCACAGCACCTTACAGCACTTCTCTATAACAATAGGACCAGGTAGTTCTCATCATCAAACCCGTGGAGAGCAGCACAGCACCAAAAATAGCTGCTTCTTGAGTAATAATGAACTTCCTGAGTCAGTGTGATTGAATGAATGCAGACGGCACCGTATGAGTCATGACAATCCTTTTTTACTTTGACAACCACTCCTTTCAGAGCCATGAGGCTCTAGTGTTATCAGAGAACAAAGTACAATGGGTTTTACCCATCCTCTGCGTTACCATGGTAACTGAGTATGTCTGAGCTGCAGAACTTCAGAAGGAACTGAAATAAGCTCTTCATCCATTCCCGTCTGCAACACTAACACTCTCAGCTTACCGATTCTTTGTGGTATTCAAGGGAATCGTGAACCTTTGTCGGGCTTGAGTGAATGTTTAGGAGATATTTTCATGTGAATGGACAGTTGTAGACTGCTGCCTCGGTTAAGATACAGATGTCTTTTATTATCTCAGAAGTTTTTAATCATAGCCAAAAAGACAAATGATTAATATCACATTTTTCATACTGATATGTTTTATTGGTATCACTTATATTTCTTTATGACAAGGGCTATCATCCTGCTCTTTGCTACCTGTGATTTATTTTACCCATTGATCTTTACTTGATAACCCTGTCTGGGGTTTTGGAATACATAATTATCAATAATGTTTCAAGGGAGCCCTCTGATGTGGACACATGGTTGTTTCATTTATGAAGAGCGTCTCTACCGTGACACTTTTCACTATGGCTCAGCTTGTTAACATTAGATAGATCAGCCAAAAATGAAAATTCTGTCATCATTTACTCAGATCTTGTGTCATTTTATAACTGTCTTTCTTCTGTGGAGCATAAAAGCAGATATTTCCATACATGGAGAGTTCCGGTTGGGAACATGGTGGTGAGTAAATGATGACAGAATTTATATTTTTTTTGGGTGAACTATACAGTACATTTAATGCATTAGGTATCTTAACTAACTATTAATAATATTTTTACATGATCTGTGTTAAAGTTCATTTCTGCATACACTAATATTTACTTTTTAACATTTAAGTTAAAGTTTAAAGTTTAAATAAACATTAGATAATGTATCATGAGTCATGAACAATAGTATATGTATGAATCAGCATCAACCAGGATTAAGAAAAGCTGTAAAAATGGTTAATTTTTGGTTCATGACACATAACTCATTATTTAATGTTAACAAATTGAACCTTATTTTAAAGTGTTACCTCTAACAATAAGTGTTGCAGTCGAATTATGGAGAAAACAACCCTTAATTTGTAGTAAATTACTACGAATATTGAATATATACCAAAATATTCAGTATCTTCCCCTCTTTGTATGTAAAGGTTTAAAAAAACATTTTTTTTTCTTTTTTTGTGCATGTCAGCAGAGTACCAGCCAAACCTTTCAGAAAGTATGTAGCAGTTGGGTTAATTTCATCGTTACTATGGGACAGACCTGGATCATTTATTTTATTTTTTTTAATTCAACTGGTTGAAATCTGTTGTGAAGTCTTGTCAAAAATGCACAATTAATCATATTGTCATCTAATTTCCATACCCTCACAAACCCTTCACTCTCTGTGTACGGTAAAGTGAGGTCTTCCTACTTGAGTGATAATTATGATTTCTAAAAATCTCTTATACGAATAACTGGACAAATGAACAAATGTCATGCTCTTACTTTGAAAGCATTCCTTTAAGTTCAAATGACTGTAGGTACGTTTCTCCCCTTTTCATCCTTATACATACATATCATAATGATATGCATGATGTCACAGCTGTAAGCTTCAATACGATCTTCTGAGATCTCAAAGTGTGTGTCAGTGGATACACTGGAAGAGACTGACGGGAGACAGATGTGCCTACGCTCTTACAGTTAGGACCTGCTGTTGGAGATTTAGCCGAAGTAGCCTTTCATTAGCTCCCCCTTTTTATCGCTTTATAATCGCTGATGAGAATCGCTTTTCATGGCACTTACATTACCATACCTGCTTGGAGTAGCACATGCACTGTAGCTGTGATCATACACACTTCATCCTGATCATTCATTTTTATGGTACAAACGACATATTGAATGGAGTCTTTAGCTGTGTTAATTTATTTTTATATTAACCGCTACATACGATTTGGGATTGTAACCACAGAAGTTTTATTTATTTTAAAATAGACTATGTATTTTTACTTGCTTTGTTTTAGCTGACATAAAAACCTCATAATTTTGATTCTTTTTTTCATCTCAACAAAATGAAGTTCTAATTTTTTCCACTATAGCATCTTTGGTGGAACTTAATGCTCAGACCTTTAGGGGGTGAATAGAAATAGGAAGAATAACTTGCTATTTTCCAAACTGTGAATATCTTTGCATTTCTAAAGGAGACCATATATCTATGAGCACCTGCTTTGAGAGACATAGAAATGGGCTTTTAAGCATTATCATTCATGTGTCAATTTCTCTTTTTGATAATGAGCTTGCCAGATAAATCTTAAGGTATAGATTTGTACTGAAATTGTCAGTATTTTCTTATTAGTACTACATGATGTAAATTTGTTTCACATAATGAAACTTTTAAAATGATAAATACTATATTAAGACATAGATGCACATGTATTATACTCAAGTCTTGGATGAAATAAACTAATATGTAGAAAATCACTGATGCTTTTCCTTGCTTGGTGTGTTGGTCATGAAAAATTCTTTTTATCTGTGATAACCAGAGCGTGTCAGTTTGAAATATACGCTGAAGAATCAGCCTTAGCTTGATCAGTCAAGTTTATTTGTAAAGAGCTTTTTACAATACACACAAAACCACTTTATGTCTTTAGGACTAGTGAACTGCTTTAAAGAAAACATGCTTTAAAATAACATAACAGGAATGAAATAGGATGGGTTTAAATGTCTTATGCAACTTCTACCTTTGCTAAATTATTGGAATTAGACATACTGTATTTATGCTTTTGTTTTGTTTTGTTTAGTTTTGTTTTGTCTTTTAGAGGATTTGAACAAGAACTTTTGTAAAAAAAAAAAAAGAACTATTTAGCCTCATGTTAAAACATCATTATTGCAGCCAGTGGTTAAAAAAAAAAAGCTTGACATTGCTGTTTCAGTGCTACTTTAAAAACTCTTAAACAACTGGAAACTTTATATAAGATTTATTTGATCTATATCATAAATTGAACATTATATGTTAAGTTACACCATAGTGCTGAGAGATGTAGGGCAGTAAAACTCAATGCCTGAACTCTGATGTCAGGAGGCCACCCTGTGGTTAAAGCATGTAACAGCATTCAGTCTTCTGCTTCAACTGTGTAGCTATATCAAACTGATGAAGTTTGATTTTCTCATTTTTATATCGAACTTTGCACAAGTTAAAATACCCATGGTTTATGAATTAATATTTGTAATTTATTAAAAAGCAAGTAAATGTCAATGTTATTCCATAAGAACCTTGTTGAGTATTGTACTATAAATACTGTACAGTTTGTAACAACTGTTACAACACCTGAATTCGGTTTATAAAATTATATTCTACTTTACACCATTATTGAGAGATTCTTTATTGGGATTTACATTCACAATTAGTTGTTTAGAAGATGCTTTTATCCAAAGCAACTTACAAATGATGACAATAGAAGCAATCAAAACCAAGAAAAGAGCAATAATATGCAACTGCTATAACAAGTCTCGGTTAGCCTAACGCAGTACATGTAGCATGGTTTATATATATATATATATATATATATATATATATATATATGTATATACATATTATACATATGACAAAAAGAAAACAAGTAGATAATAGAAAAAGGAAAGAGACGATTTTAATAAATAATGGTTTTGTACACTAACAAAATAAAATAATCATAAGGCAATAGCAAAATAAAAATATACCACACCATATTTGAGCTATTCATATCTGTTTGTTATTATAAATATACTCATAAAAACACAGTTGATACAAGGAAGGCCACATGATGACTTCATAATAATGCAGTAAACATAATATATATGTTTGTTTGAAGCTTTTAGCTGAGTGCGAGTCCCTCAGTTGTCATCAGTATGAAAAGATGAATCTCAGAATCATACAGTCACTGCTGGAAAGGGTTCAAATATGCAAAACATGCTGGAAAACAGAACCAATTTGTGGGAAGGATTTTTCTGAAGGGCAGTTTAACTGTACAGGACAAACAAGGGACTCATGAAAAGCCATCACAAAACAAGTCATGGATCATCTAGGTAACAACACAGAATCAAGTGTGTATATAAACTTTTGAACAGGGACATTTTTTATAAATTCAGCTATAATTTTGTCTTGTTGACTACATGTAAACATTTTATATAAAATAAACACAAATAAAGGACAGTACTAAATAAAAAATAACATGCATTTTGTATGATCCCTCTTATTTTGATAAAATAATTAACAATTTGCAGATTCTGCAAGGTGTGTGTAAACTTTTGACCACAATGATTTTAAATTATCCTCTCCAGCATCTGTGGCCCAATATGTAGCCTACAACTGGAAGACAGAGCACACATAACACTAAAATAATGCAGTAAAATAATAAAAGTATATTTAGCCTATATATTGTTAGTTCATGTTCTGTAATTGTAATCGTAATTGTTTTAAACCTTTTTTAAATGTGTTATCTTTTTAAAATATATACTCCATAATCAACAATGATCAATATGTTATGATTATTAGGCTACTTAGTATGTAGCTATATGATTTCAAATGACTATTTATAGACACCTAGAACCAAATATAATCACACATTTTTTTATAATAATCAGTTATTGAAAATAATATGTATTAATTATTTATTTGTTGGCGTTTCATTTGAGAAGTTTTTTCACCACGACTTAAATAAATTATATACTGGTGATCACACTGTTTAAAATGTCTTAAAACTGCATGCCAGCATATATTTTTTTATGAGACCGAACTGTCCACTAAACACATGCCCCATTCATTTCCACCTCAGCCAAACCGAGCTCGAGCGATGAATGTACGCGTCAGCGCCTGCGGGTCACGTGATGTGATGTGATGTGACGTGCGGCCAACATGGCGACGCAGTGCTGAGATAGCAGCGTCCAACCGAACTAGCGACAACCTCGGCCCGCTCCTGGCACCCTCACACCCCTGCCAAACCGCAGGGAACGGGCCAGAGATGACGGCCTGACGGACTACTTTAACACGTCGACCGAGAGATGAAAGAGCAGGAAGAGCTGGAAACCCATCGACGGCATACGCAGACAGAAAGCCTGAGCACTAAGAGCATGTTTCTGTCTCGGGCGCTGGAGAAAATCCTCGCGGATAAGGAGGTGAAGCGGAGCCAACACAGCCAGCTGCGCAAGGCCTGTCAAGTGGCGCTGGGTGAGCTTCTTTTATTCATTACCCGTCAGGCCTCAAACACACCACTGAGGTCCTCCTCTGCCCCTGATATCCTAAATTAACGTAACGTATAAGTCTGGTTAGCGAGCTAACGTCATTCCAGCACGCGTCTGTGTGTCAAGACTCCGTTGTTTCATTTTGCCTTAAGTTGGCGTTGTCATGCTATATAATGTTACAGTATTATGAATAAGATGTTGGCGGCTGAGTAAATGACATGTCTTGGTGACCAGCACCTCTTGTTGTGGTTATCCCGAGCTGTTAGCATGTGTTAGCTGGAATCAACTGCTATCCGACAAGCTGCAGATTTTGTTGCTGTTATATCGACTTTGACAGATTCGTGATTTACTGCTCCCTTATTGATTAAATATCACTCACTGATTTACAGAATCGATCTGTATTGTGAGTAACATCTAAGGAACAGTTCACTCTAAAATTAAAATTGTTTCATTTACTCACACTAAAAGAGTTGGCTTGATCAGTCACCATTCATTTTTATTACATCTTTCAATGGCATTAAATGGTGACTTGAGGCTTTCTGTCTCAGGCATCAGGCCTATTTTACTGCTGTTATTAAACGCTGATCCAGAAATTAAAATTCTGTTATAATTTTCTCACTTGTGTCATTCCAAACATGTCATTTTGTTCTGTTGTACAAAAAGATGAAGAATGTTGGTATCCAAATTGTTTTGGTCATCATTGACTTCCATTGTATGGACACAAAAAGGGGGTGAGCAAATGATGACAGAGTTTTTAAGAACTATCCTTTTAATTTGATGATTTTTCTAGTGACATATGTGATTAGCATTAGCTGCTCACTCTGTGTTCCCATTTTTATTCAATAACTTCCCGGAATATCCATCCCTTTTTTTATGTGTAAGCTGGATATGCAGGTTAGACTCATTTGATTCATCCCGCCTGCGCTGCATTACTTATTTACAAAGTTAATGAGCACATGTGGAGACTGGAGGATCTAGTTTCTTAGTGAGCTTTTCCGAACTCTAACCTTTGTTCTGAAGTGTCAATCTAAAAATAGTTCAATCTGAACAAAAAAACTCCATGTATTTTATTGTAAACTTCTGTTGTTTGTCTTTTGGTATGTTTGAAGTTTGATCCTGAAAGTCTATAGTGTTGTTCAGCCATTTGGCTGTTAATGTAATGCAACTTCCTAGTGGGTTTGTTTGAATGCTCTCAGAAGCATGTCATTCAAACAGACACTCCCTCATTACCCTGTCATGTGAGTGAATGAGGCTGATTAACATACAGACCTATTTACACAGTCCACTGGCCACCCGGATACACTGCTAGGCAATGGCTTAGTTTGCTGTGCTGCTTGGATACATGTAACACTTTTGAGTATTACAGGTTGCCAGATTAAAAACAGTTCATAAAATGCGCATCTTATGAAATGTGTTGTTGCTTAACATCAGTTTCCTGTACCTTCTTGTGAGTAGATGGCTAAGTCTAAATGAATAAGGATTAATTTGTAGATTGTTCTTGAATATCAGAGGCACGGAAAACTGTATCAATATGACACTTTAAGCAACTTGCTCATCCCAGTAACCTTGTTTATTTATTTTAAAGTAATAGTTCATAGTAAAAGTATCATTTATATATTTGTTCTATGTGACTTCCTTTCTTCTGTGAAAGACAGAATGGGTTGTAATTTTTGAAGAATGTAATTGCTTGTGGTTTTCCAGTTATTCGAATGTGGTAAAAATAGTTTTGTGTGAGAATGAAATCTAAACTGTTATGCACTGAGAATTTTCCCCTTCAGTGAGCTGCTAACTGCATTGATCACTGAATCAGTGAGCTGAACTCGAGAACTAGATCTGTCCGATTACATAATATATGAATGTGTACTAGGGCTGTGCAATTAATCGCATGCGATTGTCATGCGCATCTCGTCAGTAAAGCCGGTTCCGTGATTGGTAGTAAATCGCCATCATCTGCTTTCAGATGGAGCGGCATTTACTACACAGAGCCGTAGTTCACTGACAAGCTAGGCAATATCGCGTTCATAATCGCAGATGAATCGCATTCGATTATGAATGCGATATTGCCTAATTGTGCTTTATATCGGCTTTACTGACGAGATGCGCATGACAATCACATGCGATTTAATTGCACAGCAATTTATTTTGGATACGATTAATCACGATTAATTGTTTGACAGCACTGATAGACACACTTTTCCAACAAATAGTCTCATTACTACCAAGCACAACCAGTACTGGATCACTGCTGTATCTTGCTGAGTAGTCAGTGTTTTTTATTAGGGATAGTGTGTGCATTTTTTGCTTTGGCAGTATTAGGGTACGTATTCCTGCTGCTGCGCTGTAGATGTAATTTCCTCCCCATCGCCCGGTTCACTTTGATGTCCAACTGAATGCATAATCTGAAAACCTAGAGTCCAGACAGCCTAATACTCTAATACCCTAATGTAAATGTAAATACCAAGACACTGTTGTAGTAGTTTTCTGAATTAGCACTCACTCCGCTTTGAGAGAGATGTGAAAAATAGACATGAGTTGATGTGTTAATTTGTCTCTCTCTCTCTTTTTTTTTGTTGTTTTTAGATGAAATCAAGCATGAACTGGAAAAGCAGAAGTAAGTTTACATCTCATTTACCAACATGCACCACCCATGCAAATGTCTCCTGTGATCTACATTGATGTAACATTAAAGGGGACATCGGATGCCCATTTTCCACAAATTGGTATGATTCTTTAGGGTTTTCATGAAATATACTTTGGTTAAAATTCCACAATGGCCGTGTAAAAAAACACTCTTTTTACCTTGTCAAAAACAGCTCCCGACCCGTTTTGATGCATGTCCCTTTAAATGCTAATGAGCTACTGCTCACTCTGCCCCTTTGCCATTTTTTTTGTGTGTATTCGATGGCGCGTTACCATCAAAAACTAATCCACTGCATCCTCAGTGGCTCTGATGTTGGGAGAAAATGAAGACTTGTGTTCACTTTTACATCCAACTACAAAACACCTGCATTGCTTACAAGACATTGTTGTCACTACAGCTGCTTGAGCACAGAGAAAATGTCGTACAACTTGGCGGACGGCTCCAAACGGCTTGATAATTGAGACTATTTAGGTTTTTTGGGGGTAAAATGGATTTTTATCATTGTAGGGGGGTTGTGTCCACACACTGCTAAGACACAATTAAAGTGAATTTTGCATCCGATATATAAATAAAAATAAATGATAAAAATAATGCTTGTGTTTTTATGAAAAGGCTCTCTGGAGCTTAATCCTCTTCATTCTGAACCATCATGGTTATGTAATAATTTCAGATACTGGCCACATTCATTTCTATAAAAACCCATAATGCTTAAAGGGGTCATATGATGCTATTTCAATTTTTCCTTTCTCTTTGGAGTGTTACAAGCTCTTGGTGCATAAAGAAGATCTGTAAAGTTGCAAAGACTAAAGACTAAAATATTCTTTATAAAAGTTAAGAGTCAACCACGCCTACCTAAAACGGCTCGTTCTTGTGAGAAGATTTGCATAACGCCGCCCAAATGTTCACTTAAAGAAAGAAGGCATAACTTTTATTCTCGCTGTAGTATTGCTGCCGCTGCCATGTCGTGAAGGAGCTGTGTTTCGTTGTGAAAGCGAAACTACTTTGTTTGGCCTTCCAAAAGAGGATGATATCTGCTTCGTCATGCCTGGAGCTGATCCGTGCTGGGCGCTGAGGAACTACATCAACTTTGCGCTGTGGATCGCCGGATCGGCTTTCACCATGGACGAAGCGGAGTCCAGCCCGGGGTCGTCACATGTGGTTGCCGCAAGCCCGCGGGACGCTCCTTCGTCGAATCCGCCGGCCACGCCGTTCTCAAGCCCGCCCGCCGCCACTCACTCAAGCCGGCCTCTGCATACTCTAGACCGCGGCTCACTCTAGGCCTCCGGCCTCCACTCACTCAACCTTTTTCGCCTCCGATACCGATTTCGATACCTAGGGTTCGGTATTGGCCAATACAGATTTAGACAATCCGATCCGATACCAGTGAAGTTTTTTTCCCTCATTTAAATAAATGTAGAATTTATATATCGCTGTGTGTGGAACTGATAATCATTCTTTCACAATCTAGTAGATACAGACTACTTCATTATAAAGAAAAATTAAATAACCAATAAATATGAAAAAATATAGGCCTATGTATATTTATAATCTATGACAAAAATGTATCATAAACTAGGTTAGTGGATAATTCGGCAGCAAAAGTTATTCTAGAAAAATCCGTGCACAATAATTTTAGAAATCCAAACATTTAGTGAAAAAACAATATTTTGTGGGGAACAAATAAAAGTGTTGCACTAAATATGGTAAAATGTTACACATTGCTATTTGTATTATTATAAAATCCATTCATTAAAAACATTCATATATATATATAAGTATATACTATACAATTTTAATACATTTCTTTTGAATGTATAGCATATTTTTTAATAAGGCAACAACATGTGATAGATACGATAGGACAAAACAAATACAGTGCAGCACTGTTTTTATACAGTCTATGAGCACGAAGCGCTTACAGTGTGCGCATCCGGTGTGCAGAATGATGTGCTTGAAGCAACATGTTCTCACAGCCTGACGCTGTGTTGCTTCAAGCGCATCATTCTGCACACCGGATGCGCACATTGTAAGCGCGGATTTGGATCTGCCCTCTCTGACCGATACCCGATCCGAGAAAAATGGCACTATCGGGAGTCGATACCCAATATGAATATCGGATCGGCGCATCCCTAGTTCCAGAACAGTTTAACCCAAATATTCAGATGTGCCCAGCGCATTTTATGGAGGACTGTTTCCTGATCCTGGTAGAGTAGACTACAATGCCGGCTGTTCTGACTCACAGACTGTAAGTAAGTTTTTTATATTTAAAGAATTTGCCACTGACGATTCAAACGCGAGTTTTATGGGCAGTGTAGAGTAGCACTTGTTGTTTGTCATTTCTCCGATCACAAATGCAGACATGGTTTTATGTTACGCTCCGGCCAGACAGGGCATCACAATATGGTAAGGGGCGTAACATTTCCGTCACATGCTTGAGGTAATCGGCCAATCACAATGCACTGGATAGCTGGCCAATCACAGCACACCTCGCTTTTCAGACCGATGAGCTTTGTAAAAATCAACGCGTTTCAGAAAGGCGGGGCATAGAGGAGAAACAATAATGTACAGTATGTGGAAAATAACGTGTTTTTTTGAACCTTAAACCGCATAAACACATTGCATTACACCAAATACACAACATAATGTTCTTTTTAGCAGCATCATATGACCTCTTTAAGGGCTACTGACATGATGTTCTGAATGTTTGTTGCTGTGTAATATTCAGTGAATGAAGTATGTTTCAATGCTGCATGGTTATTACCACATACTGACCTGTGCTGTGAATTTTGTGTGTGCCAGGGATGGCACTGTTGTTCCTCCCAGAGCCAATTACATTGAGGCTGACAAGTACGTCCTGCCTTTCGAACTGGCATGTCAGTCCAAGTCTCCACGTATTGTCAGTACGTCTCTCGACTGCTTACAGGTATGGAGTTCTCAGTACAGGAGTTCTCATTCACCTCACTCTAATGCAGTGCTTCATCATACTCAATATTAATGCATTTAAAACACCAGTTTAGTGTTTCAGTTTAGTTTTTAATTCTTGTAAAAAGGAGTTTTTTTACATGTGTGACTCAGATGTATTTGTTTATAGTCTGCACAGGAAAACTGATTGTGAAATCCCTAAGATCATGAAGCTTATGCAACCTGATAGTTACGAATATTGAATGAATTTAAACACTGTATGAATTAATGTGTGTTACACTGTAATACCTCCATTGCGTATGTTGTCTCACGCTACTTTCAGTCATTGCAGAAGGACATCTCTGGCAAACGTCCCATTATTACTACAGAAAATCATGTAGATATTTCAGATATTGACTACACTGTATGAACAACTGGATCTGTTTCTGTTTGTTCAGACAGTGATCATGGATGCTGGATTTCATTACTTGAAAAATTCGGTCTAGTTCATTCTACTTATGTAAATAGCAGTTCAATAGTTTTAATATTTCGATTAATTTAATCATTCCACTCAAACATTTTCTCTCTAACCTTTCTTTTATTCATCACAGAAACTCATTGCATATGGGCACATCACAGGGAACGCCCCTGACAGCGGAGCTCCAGGAAAACGGCTAATTGACCGGCTGGTGGAGACCATCTGTAACTGCTTCCAGGGACCCCAGACTGATGAGGGGGTACAGCTACAGATCATTAAGGTAAAACAACTCTCCATCATACCAGTTCGTTTTTTTCAGACAGGCACTTCTTGATATTAAAATTCATATTTGATGGCTGATGTAATTCAAATATGTGTAATACAGTATATTACATATACATACACTACCGTTCAGAATTTGAGTACGTTTTTTTTTTTTTTTTTAATTAATACTTTTATTCAGCAAGGATATTAGCACATGATGCTTTAAAGACATTTATTATGTTACATTATAATGTAACAAATGTTACTTTATATGCATTTATAATCAGTGTTGGGGAAAGTTACTTTTAAAAGTAATGCATTACAATATTGTGTTACTCCCTAAAAAAGTAATTAATTACGTTACTTAGTTACTTTTTATGGAAAGTAATGCGAAAGTAAATGCAATTACTTATTTGAAAACGTAACTCGGATATTTCCTTCTAAATTAAAAATGCGTTACTTTACTAGTTACTTACAAAAAGTTATCTGATTTCGTAACTTACTGTAATGCGTTACCCCCAACACTGTTTATAATGTTACAGAAAATTCTATTTTAAATGAATGCTGTTTTTTTATTCATCCAAAAAAATAATATTAAGCAAGATAATGGTTTTCAACATTAATAATAATGTTTCTTGAGGAATTCAGCTTTGGAAGTCGACCGATATGGGCTTTTCACTGGCCGATGCCGATATTTAGAAATCAGGGCAGCCGATGGTAAATGATTATTGCAGGGTACAAGACAGTACAGGTGCATCTCAATAAATTAGAATGTCGTGGAAAAGTTCATTTATTTCAGTAATTCAACTCAAATTGTGAAACTTAGTAGGCCAATTTAGAGTAATAATACATGACTCAAAACTTAAGCACCTTTTCAAAACCGTTCTGAAGCATGCTTTTTGTTTATGTTTGTTGACAGACACCAGTGCTTCCCAGACTTGCAAATGCAAATTCATTCTCTGGCAGCAGGAGGCGCTGCTGGAGCGGGAGATATAGTGGTTTCCCCAGTAACGGCTGTAATCAAATCAGCGCTGCACTCACAAATGCTACTTTATTAGGCATTACAGGAAAGACGAAATGAAAATGACATCGAAGCTTTTCTGAAGACAGTCGGTTATTTTCAAAGAAACATTCATATAAAAACACCTGCACTGCATTTTAATTTTGAAACTTGCAGTGCTCAGTATATTCAAAGTCTCTTTAAGACAAGTCATGTCACTCATCGGCCATCTTTGAAACACCTCTCGGGCATGCAAGCGCAACTCCTATCTCTTTGAATGGGGAAACATCAAATTCTCCAAAACTGTTCACTAAGCTTACGATAAAATTTTATATTTGAAATCACCAAAGAAATCTGACAACAGCTGTGTCATAAATGTTGTTTATTTTCCTGAAATAGCGTTATAAAAAGCGTATTTTTCAGGCAAGATCAGCCAGTGCGCATGCGCAGTCCTAAGCGCACGTCTCAGAGCGCTGACTGTTTCTATAGCAACCGGGACTTCTAACGGCAGCTGCAGTGACTTGCTGACTTTACCGATTAGCAATTGGCTCTTTCATTCAGAAGGCGTGGCTTCCTGCAATTGAGCGGCAATATTGATCGTTGCATTTTTCCCCATTCAAAACTATACGCGTGACACGTCTTGGGTATTCTATAGTCTTTG
>NW_015555711.1:1287907-1288862 GCF_001515605.1 Sinocyclocheilus anshuiensis
CGCAGAACGCTGACTGTTTCTATAGCAACCGGGGCTTCTAACCGCAGCTGCAGTGACTTGCTGACTTTACCGATTAGCAATTGGCTCTTTCATTCAGAAGGCGTGGCTTCCTGCAATTGAGCGGCAATATTGATCGTTGCATTTTTCCCCATTCAAAACTATACGCGTGACACGTCTTGGGTATTCTATAGTCTTTGGTTTATTCAACGAAGTATAAGCCTTTTGGAAAATCTATTTGTGGCGGTCAGTTTTGATATTGTGATGAGCCGCCACAAATAACTCAATGTATGGGAAGCACTGTACACTGCTATAAGTCAAATGTACGGAGGCCGAGAAGTGCTAAACCAATCACAATTCTGAAAACAAAATAACAAATTACAAACGCAAATGCAAGTCTAAAAAACAAAATAACAATTCAGAAAAATTGCATGAATTGGCCTTACTATGGAATAAAAAATACGGGGTGTCTATTTACATTTAGTTAAAAGTGGCTGTAATTCATCGTCTCCAGTGGCGCAGATGGATAAACATGGGTCGTTGACTTTTTGACGCAATCGACCCGGGTTCGATCCCGTCTTTTGCCTAAATTTTTTTTCCTCCCTTTTCAAATCTCCTATTAGCGCTGCTGCTCATAACTGCTTTAGAGTGCACTGGCCACGAGTGATGACATCGTGGAGGCTATTGTCGGACCCACACACACATTTCATGAGGAAAGTTAACATGCATGTTTTAGCCAGCCCCGAAGTTTCGTCTGAATTGAACAGGTTTCTACTTTCACATGCAAATGACTTGTTGCACTTATGAATATGATAACTTTCCGGCATCAATTCTAGTAGGAGTAAACTCACAGGTGCAACGATACCCCTAAAAGGGAGCATATTAGTACCATACAAGTATGCGTGCTTTTAAGGGTAGATAAGTTACAAAGGTGCACCTTTGAGGGTACCTCATGAAA
>NW_015555711.1:1288872-1336723 GCF_001515605.1 Sinocyclocheilus anshuiensis
AACACAATCCATTTGAACTTTTAACAACCAGTTTAAATAAATTTACTTGCACAAACTAGTCAATTTAAAATAAATATTACATGTACACAAAAGTTTGGGGTCAGTAAGATTTTGTAATTTTTTTTAAAGTCTCATGCTCACCAAGGCTGCACTTATTTGGGGGAAAAAGAAAAAAAAAACAGTAAAAGCAGCAATATTGTGAAATATAACAATTAAAAATAACTATTTTCTATTTTAATATATTTTAAAATGTAATTTGAAATGCATCTGTGATCAAAGCTGAATTTTCAACATTACTCCAGTCTTCAGTGTCACATGATCCTTCAGAAATCATTGTCATGCATTTTTCAGAATTAATTTTATATATAGTAACAAAGTTATGTAATGTAATAATGTGGCAGTGGTTTCTATAGATCTACTTGTGCTTCTGATGCTTTTGGGAAATGCAGCCCTATTTGAACAAGCACTGTGAGCCATGCGTCAGCAGCGAACGCTGTCTGTGATTGATTGGTTCTGTCTTTCAGCAATTGCGTGTGTTCCGATGAGCAGGAGAAATGGTTCTATCCAACACAATTATTCGCTGATATAGTCTATTTTTCCACTTAGAAGCTTATTTTATGCAGTGAATTTCTTGATAAATAAATAAAATTAATGGTTAAAAAAATGCTCTTTAGAGTCGATACTTTTATGCGAGGATCGATCCTTTCGATAATAATTAAGTTACAATTACTTCAGTTAGTTTTTTTTTTAAATGTACACATTTCAATAGTGGCTGTCATAAAAACTATAATTATAATGAATGTTATATGGTGCATATATTTAGCAAAATTATCGTCTCTACAGTTTATTTTTCTAGCTGACTAACGAGTTTATGGTCACTGAATATGCTTGTAAATGTGATGTTACATGAATAGTTTACAAGCTGTTATATTGACGTCTTTGCGTGGCTGAAACACTGATTGAGCGATTACATGAGACAGGATACGGATTGTAAAGTTGTACTCTTTCTTTTAACTTACCTTCGGATGTTTAGTCATGTTTATTTTGATATTAAAAGTACCAACGCACAATGCTTATTGCGATGGATGGGAGGTGCGCTTCAATATTCCATCATGAAAACAGGCTAGACTAATCGATTCTTGGGATTTAAGAATCGATATCGTTTCGTAAAAATTTAAATCGATTAAAATCGAGATATCGATATTTTTTTACCCAGCCCTACTATTTTTGCTGTTTCTGATTAAATAAATGCAGCCTTGGTGAGCATCAGAGACTTCTTTCAAAACAGTACAATATATTTAATATAGCCATTAAATTAATAATTATTTTAAACAATGTTCACTCTAAGTTTACTTCAATAAAATTTTCGTTGGTTTTAATTAATCTAAATATTTTGGGAAGAAAAGTTGCAACATAGTATCAATTCATAGTTTTATCATTCATAACACATATCGGTTTGACCTTGCAGTAAGTTCACCGCGGACGCAGCCTCCGTGTTGCCAGATCCAGCTATTATAAGGGTTTTTGGACTTGTCTTTTCCACTTAATTTGACACTTTAGAAAGTTAATAAAGTAGGAAGTTGCATTTTACGTCAGCGATATCTTTATGTTATCTTATTTGGAAAAGATTTGAAATAATTTTGGTTTATTTTTATTTATTTTTCGGTTTTTGTTTGTTAAAGTGGGATGTTGCAGTTTAGAGTCAGCTATATCTTTATTTTATCTCATTTGCAAAGATTTGAAATAATTTCGGTTTATTGTTTATTTATTTTTCGGTTTTTATTTGTTTTTATAGCAATATCTGGCAACACTGTATCGGCACTTACACTGACAGTAATAAAAAAAAAACACGGACAGGTTATTGCTGACAGGATAGCATGTTCGGTTAGGGAAATGCAAAAATATAATATTATCTGTCAGAAACGTTATCAATGCTGTCAGAAACAGTAGCATTTAACATTAGTACACAGATATGTTGAACAAGTAGGTTACGGAATGAAATGAAATAGCCTACGCAAACACTAGCCATGAAGAAGTCTATGCTGTGTCATTCAGTATAGTAGTTAAATTTTCACAAATCATGCTAAAACATTCATAAGAGCACTAGACAAAGTTATCATCTATATAGCAATGATTGTTAATGAAAACTATAACAGTAATATGTATTGTTGCATGATCAATAAACAACTGATAAAATTATCCACCTCTTGCATTTGATGCAATAAATAGGGTACAGTTTAACAGTGTGCATCCCTCCAAAACAGAGAAAACATTTTTCACAAACATCTACATCTCTGTCTCTTTTAAAGTGTTTAGTGTATATAATGAGTTGTATTTGTAGGGGTTATTATAGCACAATTCTTAACCTCACTAATTTTCAAACCCTGGCTATGGCCTTGAGTTCACCTGGTCACTGCAGTGAAGCTCATGCCAAAGTAATCAAAGCTGCTTCTGTATTCAGCACCTATGTCAACAAACTTGAGTCATACAAGACATTATGGGTGAAATTTAGTTAACAGGTAGCTAAACGATCATACAAGTTGAGAAAACCATGATTACCTTACAACATTTGCAACATAAGCTGAGCATTAATGTACAACGTCTTTTCTTTTACTCTTATTTTAGATAAGCATGCAGTGTGAAAGATTTTCTTATATTCTATTCTCTATAAAAGGAGAGCAAGCAGTAGAGAATAGTAGTTTGCACAAAGAGGTTGGGCAGTTTTACCACCAAGATGTGTACATAAGATCACATGATTATCTGAGAGGGCTGCCCATTAAAGATCTCGTTTTCATCAATGTCATTATTTACCTGCATAATGCTTCAAGCCATAAACTTGTCAATGCATAAATTGCCATAATCTGTGATTTCATAATGCATTGTGTTACTCTATAGGCTCTGCTGACTGCTGTGACATCACCACACATAGAGATCCACGAGGGAACGATTCTCCTCACTGTCCGCACCTGCTACAACATCTACCTGGCCAGCCGCAACCTGATCAACCAGACCACGGCCAAGGCCACTCTCACACAGATGCTCAGTGTCATCTTCACCCGTATGGAGAACCAGGCGGTTAGTAACAACTCTGTTTAGATGTGAGGTGTCACCCTAGTGAAACTATGGGCGCCATTATAGTTTGGGAAAATTAGACTAAAACTGGGAAACTACGTTTGAATTTCTAATTCTAATGACTCTCTTGTAGGCTCTGGAAGCTCAGGAAGCAGAGAAGGAAAGACAACGTCTGCAGCTGCGCAATCCTTCTCCAGTATCCAGTAACCCTTCACCTGTGGCCCAAAACCCTTCCCCTACTCCTGGTCGGGGGTCTGGATCGCCATGGCTCAGACGAGCCTGCTCAGAACAGAACGGACCCCCATCTCCCTCTCTCAGCCCCCCTGGGGTCCCCTCCACTCCTTCCACCCCCCAGGACTCATCCTCCATCAATGGCCAGCCAGAAGAGTCAAAGTCAGAGGAGGAGTTTGCCACAGATAAACAGAGCACAAAGGAAATTGCACACCCAGGTACGGGGAATCACTGGTGTCGGAATATATGAGAAATTACTCCAAATTATAAGGTTCTGGCAATTTCCTGTTATCTTTCAGAAAGCAGTTTTGATGCACTTTATTTTATTTAATTTGACTGTTTTTAAAGATGAAGAGATCCAGGAGTCAGACCAGACGACTTCATCAGTGGCAGGAGGTGTTGAGGGAGAGGAGGCCCATCCGCAGCCTGAGACAGAAGCAGGCACTGAGGTTCATGAAGAGACTGAGCCAGACAGTGGACTGGGAGATAGCTCTGTGGAAGGAGGTGTGTCACACTGGAAATAGCTGACTGTAGCTTTATGTGAACCTATGGCATAGTAGTCACTCCTGCGTCTGTTTCTACCACAGGCTTAGATCAACATTCTGACTCAGAAACCAAAGTGCCACCCCCTGTTGTTCGAGTCGACACACAGCAGATGAATGGAATGGTGGACGATCGTGGCTCAGAGTCCTCCATAGACATTCTGGTGTGTTTCTTACTTTAGGGTTTTCTGATGGAGGGCAAGTGAATACAATTTAATTTATTTTTCATTTGTTTAATAAGACATACATGACCATTCAAAAATGGGGTCAGTATTTTTTATTTTATTTTACTATTTACTATTTAGTCAGCTAATTAAAGTGATTAAATTGAGCAAAAGCAACAATTTTATTGATTAAAAAATTGAAAAAAGTAGCATGGTTTTCAGGAAATTATTAAGCAGTAAAACGGTTTTAAATATTGTTATTAAAAAGAAATATTTTTTAAGCAGCAAATCTGCATATTAGAAGACTTCAAAAACAAAAAAAATCTTAGAGACTTTTAAACGGAAGTGTATAAAGACATTGTCTATAAAGACACATAATTAGACTATTGCTTATATATTTACACTATACCTTTTTACTTGTGGCCTGACTGGTATTTTGTTTCTTTTCTGAACAGGATGCAGAAACCATTCAGGGCAGTCAGACAGCTGCTCATTTTTCGCACATCCTTCAGAAAGACGCCTTCCTTGTGTTCCGCTCCCTCTGCAAGCTTTCCATGAAGCCCCTGGCTGATGGACCACCCGACCCAAAGTAAGAACCTGGAGAGGAAATTTATTTGCTGTAGATGAAATATTAGATGACTAATCAGTCAAGCAAATATTTTTCAACTTCTTTTATGTGGAAGACCAGTAAATGATGAATCGTGTCAGTAGTGTGATCATAAAAACTGAGATGTTGCTGGAGGAGATCTGAGTGCTCTGGTTCCACAATGGACACTCCCTGTAGAATGATTTGGAATTAATTTGCTATTATTTGGAAATGTGTTCAGTTTCATGCTGCCGTCATTTTTCACTTTCAGGTCCCATGAGTTACGCTCTAAGGTGGTTTCCCTGCAGCTGTTGCTGTCAGTGCTGCAGGGAGCTGGACCTGTTTTCCGAACCCACGAGATGTTTGTGAACGCCATCAAACAGTACCTGTGTGTGGCGCTCTCCAAAAACGGGGTCTCCTCTGTGCCTGAAGTATTTGAACTGTCTCTTGCCATCTTCCTTACCTTGCTCTCCCACTTCAAAGTGCACCTTAAGATGCAGATTGAGGTAAAAAAAATCAGATGTTCAGATACACAGTCAGGCTGTTTGTACACACTTGACTAAATTTGTTTCTCATGATCTTCAAAACTTGTGCTTGAATGTATTAAATTAGTTTTACAGACGAATATAAATTGTTCCTACATGATTTTTCAACTAAAATATTATTTCTTAATTTCCATTTCTTCTTTTTTTTTGTCTCTTTTCTTTCAGGTGTTCTTCAGGGAGATCTTTCTAACAATCCTGGAGACGTCATCCAGCTCCTTCGAGCACAAGTGGATGGTCATTCAGACTCTAACTCGAATATGTGCAGGTTGGCACACCTCAGTGTACACTTGCACACAATATGGGCGCACACACACAAACTTCTCACACATTATTGGCTCAAATATCAAACCAAATGGTGAACGAGTCTGCTGCTCTTCTCACAGATGCACAATGTGTGGTGGACATTTATGTGAACTATGACTGTGATCTCAACGCTGCCAATATTTTTGAGCGGCTGGTAAATGACCTGTCTAAAATCGCCCAGGGAAGGAGTGGACAGGAGCTCGGCATGACTCCATTACAGGTAGCAGTCATCATCTTCAAATTATAACATTAGCATTCATTACATGGCATGGTATTATTTTTAATTGTACATAATACAGCATATAATTTATAATATATGCATTTAGCAGACGCAAGCGACTTACAGTGCATTCAGGCTATACATTTTTTACCAGTATGTGTGTTCCCTGGGAGTCGAACCCACGACCTTTTGCGCTGCTAACGCAATGCTCTACCACTGCCATATGCCATAAAATTTAGCATTTAGCATATTCTTTGATCTGAAACAACTTAAATTAGTTAATTTAACTTCAATAAAATTAATCATGAAAAACAACATTAACAGTGGCAAAAAAAATTTTTTCAAAAGGGTACAAACATCTCTAGTAAAAACAGGTGACATGTTATTTGATATCACAGTATGTCATATAATGTAGATTTAAAGCAGATTCTTTAATCTGAAATTACTTAAAATGTGGTTTTATTTTTTCATCTTTTTATTATAATATAAAAAGATGATGTGGTTCACAATGTGCCAACAATATTAGCAATGCCACAATACTACATTTTAAAAATAATTCTAGAACAGTACAAACTTCTCCAGTAAAAACAAGTGCATGATTCACTGCAGGGAAAATCTTCCCCAACCACACTGTTAGTGTGTAATAATTAATTCAGAGTTGATCGGTTAATGATTCATTTGCAGGAGCTGAGTTTGAGAAAGAAAGGGCTGGAGTGTCTGGTGTCCATTTTGAAGTGCATGGTGGAATGGAGCAGAGACATGTACGTCAACCCCAACCTGCAGGCGAATCTTGGTAAGACAACACTGAGATCTGTTTGAATCGTCTGTGTCATCAGAATTTTCTAAGTCTAGACTTTTGTTGCGCTGCAGGTCAGGAACGTCCAGCAGAGGGCGACAGTGCAGATGTGAAGCTCCATGAGAATCTTTCCTCTCGCAGAGATAGTGTGAGCTCTCTGGACTCCACTGTGTCGTCTGGAGTTCAGCAGTCTCAGCTAGATCACCCCGAGCAGTATGAGGTCATCAAGCAGCAGAAAGAGATCATCGAGCATGGCATTGAGCTGTAAGCTGTCTTTTTTGAAGTGTCTTTATTTTTTCTTCCATATTTTTCTTTGACCATTTCTGTTTCTTAAAGGTTTAACAAGAAACCAAAAAGGGGATTGCAGTACCTGCAGGAGCAAGGCATGCTGGGCACCACACCAGAGGACATCGCACAGTTCCTGCAACAGGAGGAGCGACTGGACACAGTAAGTTCTTGCTTGTTATCACACATGGATAAATTAGTGCACCAAGACTTAGGCTCTGCTGTGTCATGTGATCAGACTCAGGTTGGCGAGTTCCTGGGAGAGAATGTGAAGTTTAATAAAGAAGTGATGTACTGCTATGTGGACCGGCTGGACTTTTGTGGCAAAGACTTTGTGTCAGCACTCCGTGCCTTCCTGGAAGGCTTCAGGCTTCCAGGTGAAGCCCAGAAAATCGATAGGCTCATGGAGAAGTTTGCCGCCCGATACCTGGAGTGCAATCAGGGGTAGGTTTTGTAGTCTGAAGAAGAGTTATATATTTGTGAGGCTCGCTGGCGTTTGTGTATGTGCTGACCTGTCTGTTGTTCTGTAGGCAGACTCTGTTTGCCAGCGCAGACACAGCTTACGTTCTGGCCTACTCCATCATCATGTTAACCACCGACCTGCACAGTCCACAGGTAAGACTACTTGCTTATATTTTTTGCTCACTTATCTCCCTTCTCTCCTTTTGCTTTGCTTTGTATTTGCTAAGAGACCTTGGCAACTAACCAGAACCTTGGTAACTGCAAAACCAGTCTTGCAACCATCCAGCATTTAGGAACATTCTAAAAAAGCAAGCATGTTTTTATTTCCATGAAATGTAAAAATCTAGTTTTGTTTTTGTTTTCACTTCTCTTCAGGTGAAGAACAAAATGACGAAGGAGCAGTATATAAAAATGAACCGTGGCATTAATGACAGTAAGGACCTGCCCGAGGAGTATCTCTCCTCCATCTACGATGAAATTGCAGGAAAGAAGATTGCTTTGAAGGAGAGCAAAGAATACTCCATCACTCCCAAATCCAGCAAACAGAGTAAGAGCCTCTCAACAAAATGCCTGTAATTTCCTTTGATGGAATTGAATAAAACCCAGTTGAATGCTGACGTGAGCTGTTTGTCTTCCTGTTAGATGTAGCCAATGAGAAGCAGAGAAGGCTGCTGTATAACATGGAGATGGAGCAGATGGCCAAAACGGCTAAAGCTCTGATGGAGGCTGTAAGTCACGCTCAGGCTCCCTTCTTCAGTGCTACTCACCTAGAGCACGTCCGGCCCATGTTCAAGGTAATGGCACATGTCCAATAAACCACAGTTCAATGCCAGCTGGGTACTGGAACAGAAAGTCATTGTTAGGTCAAAAGGATCATGAGCAGGTCATGGAGGAGACATGATCTGATACTGTTCCAGGATGTTGTGGTTTCACTCATCAGTCTGTAAAGGTTGAAAGGAAGTTCAACTTTGAAAGTATGTTATCTGTGGGTTCATTTTTCAGTATGTATGTCTCTGTGTTTTGATGTATGTAAAATAGCTGGCCTGGACTCCTCTGTTGGCGGCGTTCAGCGTAGGACTCCAGGATTGTGACGATCAGGACGTGGCATCTCTTTGTCTGGAGGGGATCCGATGTGCAATCAGGATCGCCTGCATCTTCAACATGCAGGTTTGTGTTTTTACACTTTTCACGTGACAAATCATACTCAAGCCTTTTTTATTTAGTTCTTATTTTTTTCTGTTTCACAGTTGGAGAGAGATGCCTACATCCAGGCCTTGGCCCGGTTTACGCTGCTCACCGCGAGCTCAAGTATCACAGAGATGAAGCAGAAGAACATTGATACCATAAAGACTCTCATCATGGTCGCCCACACCGACGGAAACTACTTGGGAAACTCCTGGCATGAGGTGGGCATCAGAGCGTGTGAATAGAGTTGAGCGTAATGTCAGCAATGTCCTCAAAGTGTGCTGTAATTACCCCAAATCAACTCCTGGTTTTCCATTAAAGGTTTAGTTCACTCCTGAATTAAAATTTCCTGAAAATGTACTCATCCCCATGTCATCCAAGATGTTCATGTTTTTCTTTTTTCAGTCGAAAAAGAAACTGAGGTTTTCGAGGAACACGTTTCAGGATTTTTCTCCATATAGTGGACTTCAATGGGGATCAATGGGTTGACATTGCAGTTTCAATGCAGGTTCAAAGGGCTCTACATGATCCCAGTCGAGAAATAAGGGTCTTATCTAGCGAAAAGATTGTTTAAAAATTAGAATTTATATACTTTTTAACCACAAATGCTCGTCTTGCACTAGCTCTGTGATGCGCGTCCACGACTTCACGCATTACGTAATCACGTTGGAAACGTTAGTTCTCTGTCTGTGTACTCTGGTTCAAAAAGTTAGGGTAGGGCGAAAAACTCCATTTAATTTTCTCCTCAAATTTCTAAATTGTCCGACAACGTTGTTTTACCATTTTTTGTAAGGGGCGTTTTATTTTCTTTGCATGTTCGCTTTGTAAACACTAGGTGGGTACTTCCATCTACGTCACAACTTTCCAACGTGATTACGTAATGCGTGACGTCAAGCTAGTGCAAGATGAATATTTGTGGTTAAAAAGTAGGGATGCACCGATATCACTTTTTCCAGTACTCGCCCGATACCGATACTTTTATTTTTGGTACTTGCCGATACAGAGTACCGATACCAATATTTTTATTGCATTTGTAAATTTTTAAAATATTGGGTACAGAAACCAAAAGAGTATGTATAATGTTAGTTGGTTAGCTTCATTTATCAAATAGATACAGTCAAACCTAAATTTATTCAGACACCTTCAACATTTCTCACATTATCACAGTTTATTTGCTATAGTTTAGAAAATGGTAATAAATATGACAAGAACTCAGAGTTAAACTGTGTCAGAACAAATTCAGCTTGATAATGTCAGATAACTTTGATAGAAAGGTATGTAATAGATTACAATAAACCAAAAATTATTCATATGCTTCAGTATGACAGTATTTACACAACCATCAATACTAAGTCGGGCAGCCCTTAGCCTTAATGACAGCCTGTAGTCTCCTGGGCATGCTGTCACCCAGCTTCATGCAAACCTTATATTCACTCGACAAGCTCGCGCATCTGCGCCGCTGCGCGCTCAATTTGCTTATCAGCTCGCGCACATCAGCTATACAGGCATTAATACTGAATGTTTAACATTATATTCATTGCATACATATACTTCGTATACATCCTTAATCTCTAATAACTCCATTCTGTTGTCTGTTGTTTTGTTGTCGGTGTTTCTTTGTCTGAATATGGCACTTATCACATGCTGTGTGGTATCGGCGTTTGGTATCGGGGCATTTTAACGAGTACGAATACAAGAGCTCAGTATCGGGCCCGATACCGATACCAGTATCGGTATCGGTGCATCCCTTTTAAAAAGTATATACTTTTTTTTTTTTTAGAAAATGACCGATCGTTTTGGTAGATCAGACCCTTATTCCTCGGCTGGGATCGTGTAGAGCCCTTTGAAGCTGCATTTAAACTGCAGTTTGGACCTTCAACCCGTTGGTCCCCATTGAAGTCCACTATAGGGAGAAAAATACTGGAATATTTTCCTCAAAAACCTTAATTTCTTTTCGACTGAAGATAGAAAGACATGAACGTCTTGGATGACATGGGGGTGAGTAAATTATCAGGAAATTTAAATTCTTGATCTAATCCTTTAAAAGAAATGTAGAATACATAGTAGAAAACTGGCCTAAAACACTTTCACACTCACCCCAGACCAGCTGGTCATCCAGGTCATTTTGTTGAGCCCCGCAAAGTCATGCAACTCAACTCCGCTGGTGGCCATAAACCCCTGCTCTCCTCCAAAACTATTGATTTGCTAAAGTTTCTTTCCAGCCTCTACACATCTGCCTGCTCTTTGTTTAGATTCTGAGGTGTATCAGTCAGCTGGAGTTGGCCCAGTTGATTGGGACAGGGGTGAAGACGCGTTATATCTCCGGTGTTGTCCGGGACCAGGGAGGCAGCATAAAGGGCTTCCCATCAGGGGGAGAGGAATTCATGCCCCTTGGCTTAGGTAGGCTATTGTACGACTGCAGTTAATAGCTCATGGATGCGGCCGAAGTGTTCAGTCTGTTTATTGTTTGTTTATTGGTGTGTGTGGACGATGTTCCTTATGGAGCAAAACAGTATTATTGGTCTCCTGCAGGTACTCTGGTTGGAGGTCCAGACAAGCGTCAGATGGCTCATATCCAGGAGTCAGTGGGGGAGACCAGCTCTCAGAGTGTTGTGGTGGCTGTGGACAGGTGCATTAAAATCACAGGACAATACAAACATACAGTGTTCTTACGGTTTATGCTTCCTTGTCTGACCTTCCGTCTCTCTTTTGTGTGCCAGAATCTTCACTGGATCCACCAGGCTTGATGGAAATGCAATTGGTAGGGTTTTTGTTTCACTGTAACAACATTAGCGTTGAATTTTTTTAAGGGGGGAAATATATTTTAAACATATATGCTACCATTCAAAAGTATGTGGTTGGTGAGTTGTTTTTTTTAATAGTGTTGAAATAAATCTCTTATACTCACTTAAGCTTTATATATTCTATCAAAATACAGTAAAACCGTAATATTGTGAGATATTGATACAATTTAAAGTAACTTTTCTATTTTAATATATTTTAAAATGTAATTTATTCCTGTGATGAAAAAATTATTTTTTTTCTGCAGCCATTATTAAAGTTTTTAGTGTAACATGATCCTTTAGAAATCATTCTAATATGCTGATTTGCTGCTCAAGAAACATTTATTATTATCAGTTTTGAAAACAGTTGTGCTGCAAACTATGATGGATTTGTTTAGGATTTTCTGATCAGCAGCAAGTTCAAAAGAACAGCATTCATTTGAAATAGAAATGTTTCTTTACTGTCACTTTTGGTCAATTTAATGCAGTCTTTTTTTTTTTAAATCTTACAGACACCAAACCTTTGAACGATAGTGTAACTATGAGGTTATATAATTAATTTATTACTACAGCACTATTTATCTAGCAGAAAATTAGCTACAGGACGTGACCGCAAAAACTTGAACAAATAAACTGACATTAATTTAAATGCTGTAATTTCATTCGAAAACATGGTGATGAATGTTCCCCAATGCTGCAAATGCTAGGGGTTTGATATATAGAGCAGTTCAGTTTGTAGATGTAAAACATGAAAAATAATTAGCATGGATTCCCCCAGGAATGATAGGGTTTTTAAGTAGCAGTTGTGAGTTTTTGTGCAGAATAAGGTCTATATTTAACAATATATGAAAACTTTTTGATCTACAGCATTAATTAAATTGAGTCAAACTTTAAATATAAATTTTGAAGTAGTTGTGTTGCTAAATAAGGACTACTGCTACTACAAGGATGTGAGTTTGCACACGTCACACTACACTATTACTCACTGGGAAAAAAATAGCTTGTTACTGGAAAAACAACACTATTTTAAAAACAATTGAGCTGCTGTCATGCTACTGAAAAGTGTAGCTAGGTTATTCATGTAGTAAGTTAATCCCCAACACTGTTTGAGAGCATATCTGTGTGGGTTGATTATGTGGAAATAGATACATTTAATTTTACTCGGGTAAACTTGAGTCAGTGTGTCCTGTTTTTGTTTTTTTTGTATTTAGCAAGAAATTAACAGGAACAGCTGCATTCTTAACATATCATTATTAGCTCTATGAGCAATGGAAAATCAGTTTTATGTTTTTAGTGTGTAAGTGGGCGTTCCATGCTATTACCCTTTTCACCATAGCTTGGGTTTGTTCTTATGGTCTGAGATTCAGTCATTTGGTCCATTACATCAGGAAGTGACTTACAAGGTGTGGGCTGTGGGGTTGTTCTGTCTGTATTGCTTCTGGATCTCTGTTAAACAGGGTTGCCAAGTCCACAGTTTAATTTTATTTGGCTGAAATTATTGCATTTATTTTACTTTCAACCAATAATAAAACTATGCTAGTTTGTGGATATTTGAGGGAGGGGCTCTGGTTTATCTCCTTTATGAAAACAGATGTGTTTGATGACTACTATATAGTGATTTTTAAAGTAAAAATTGTGTATAATGCATAACAGTGACTGTAAAGTATGTATTTTAGGTATGGGAGTGGCATATTTTAAGTTTTGATATGATTTTGATATGTGATAGGGTCTAGTTTTGGGATTGGGATTATTTTGATTGGCCATAGGCAACCAAGCTGGTAAGCTTTCCGGAGGGTTCAAATCATCTGGAAACTGAAATTGTGATCATATTTTCTCCCCTATTGTGACGTATATCCAGGTGAACTGCATATTAAATGAGAAAAAAATGTAGAGTGTAACTTTATATGTTCATTAGGAAATGATTGATTCGTTGACAGGGTCTTTGATTAAAGATTATGTAGGCACATAATTAAATAAATAATGTAATAAACCATTTATGATAAAAACGTCAATATTCCATTAATAAATAAAGAATTGTCCATTTTAATTTCACGTTGACCTTCAGGTAATGTTTTAAATGACATTTACACTCAATTTGTACATGATATTGAAATTACCTGCTTCCAACCCACGTTGATTTACTTGCACAGATACTCTGTTCTGTTCTAAACGATTGTGTTCTGCCAGTAGACAGTGGATGTGTAGATAATGTATTTGGGTGCAAAATGTCTCTGAGATTTGTGTTAATTGTAAACTCTGCTCCATCCCCAGTGGACTTTGTGCATTGGCTCTGTGCGGTGTCCATGGACGAGCTGGCTTCTGCTCACCAGCCGCGCATGTTCAGTCTGCAGAAGATAGTGGAGATCTCCTACTACAACATGAACCGGTAACTTTATATGTTCATTAGGAAATTATTGATTCGTTGACAGGGTCTTTGATTAAAGATTATGTAGGCACATAATTAAATAAATAATTTAATAAACCATTTATGATAAAAACGTCAATATTCCATTAATAAATAAAGAATTGTCCATTTTAATTTCACGTTGACCTTCAGGTAATGTTTTAAATGACATTTACACTCAATTTGTACATGATATTGAAATTACCTGCTTCCAACCCACGTTGATTTACTTGCACAGATACTCTGTTCTGTTCTAAACGATTGTGTTCTGCCAGTAGACAGTGGATGTGTAGATAATGTATTTGGGTGCAAAATGTCTCTGAGATTTGTGTTAATTGTAAACTCTGCTCCATCCCCAGTGGACTTTGTGCATTGGCTCTGTGCGGTGTCCATGGACGAGCTGGCTTCTGCTCACCAGCCGCGCATGTTCAGTCTGCAGAAGATAGTGGAGATCTCCTACTACAACATGAACCGCATCCGTTTGCAGTGGTCACGCATTTGGCAGGTCATCGGAGATCACTTCAACAAGGTCTGTAGCCTTACCTAAAGGTGCAGTCAAATTTTGCTAATGTGACCGCACCTTCAAGCTGCCGGTGAAATGTTTTTTCCAGATTTAATAAAGTCTGATTGTGTGATTTCTGATTTGGCAGGTGGGTTGTAATCCTAATGAGGATGTGGCCATCTTTGCTGTGGACTCCCTGAGACAACTCTCTATGAAGTTTCTGGAGAAGGGAGAACTTGCCAATTTCCGCTTCCAGAAGGACTTTTTAAGGCCATTTGAACACATCGTGAAGAAGAATAGGTGAGGAGAGAGGAGTTAGAAATGTGAATGGTTGGAGAGCTAAAGAAATGATGCAATCTGATGCATCATGATGAAACATGTTAACTTTAAACACTTGAGGAGAAACGTGTAATATTCAGAGGTAAAATATTTTGTTATCCCAACTTATTATGCAACAAGAACTATAAGTAGGCCATTTGCAGGTTGTTTTCCTAAAAAACACTCACTGGAGCTGCATGATTTGGGGGAAAAAAATCTTATTGTGAATCTCCTGATAAAAGTTGAGATTGATTTTAAAATGCAATTTAAAAAAAATGACAGGTTTGCTGTGCTAGATTGACAGTTTGGCCAAAATGTTGTAATTATATATCAATATGGCATATATCAATTATTATTATTATTAAATAGAAATAGAAAAATTACAAAAATAAAAACTTAAATTATATTATTGTAATATTTCACTGTAAATGAAAACGTGAATATTTAAGAAAAATATAATTATTTTACAATATTACATTTACATTAAAACTAATATGAAATTACTATTATTCAAATATTCAAAACATATTTAATATTGTTTTTTTTTTATTCATACATTTAATTTCCAAATGTTAAACCATCAAACTTTTATTTTGATGGAAAACCGCTGACAGCCCTAACACAGTGCATATATTTATTTAAATAAATCACAGCCTTTGCCTTTCAAATAAAAGTTCCTTTTAAATAAATGTATGATTTCAGCTTTATTTTGGTTAATCATGCAATAGTCATTATTTTAGCATATTTTTTTTAATTTTGAAGCCATGCATTTCAGTTACTAATACAATAACTTCATCTATTTTAAAGGTCGCCCACTATCCGGGACATGGTGATACGATGTGTGGCCCAGATGGTGAACTCCCAGGCTGCTAATATTCGCTCTGGCTGGAAGAACATCTTCTCTGTGTTCCATCAAGCAGCATCAGATCATGATGAGAACATTGTGGACCTCGCGTTTCAAACCACAGGACACATTGTTAGTAAGTACCGTAAAATTCAAACTATTTTAAAACTTTCATCTTGAACATTTAAAAACAAAACATCATTCTCATGTCTATCCTTTCTGTTTCCTCACAGTGAATACATTTCAGCAGCATTTTGCCGCAGCCATCGACTCTTTCCAGGACGCAGTCAAGTGTTTGTCAGAGTTTGTGTGTAACGCTGCATTTCCTGACACCAGTATGGAAGCCATTCGTCTCATACGCCACTGCGCTAAATACGTGTCTGACAGGCCACAGGTGAGTGCTGTCACCTCAGCCTTTGTTACTCATGACGACTGCGCTTCAAAAATGACATTTTAGTCACTCTTCCCCTTTCCAGGCACTGAGGGAATACACTAGTGATGACATGAATGTGGCCCCTGGTGACCGCGTTTGGGTGCGAGGCTGGTTCCCCATCCTGTTTGAGCTTTCCTGCATCATCAACCGCTGCAAACTAGACGTCAGGACCAGGTGGGTCCGCATCTTCACTTCCATACAAAGAAACTATGTGGATGTTTGGAGCTTATTCTGAGAGGGCTTGTGTCATGCAGGGGTCTGACTGTCATGTTTGAGATCATGAAGAGTTACGGACACACCTTTGAAAAGCACTGGTGGCATGACCTCTTTCGGATCATCTTCCGAATATTCGACAACATGAAGCTCCCTGAGCAGCAAACTGAAGTGAGTATCAATCACAACTTTAATTCTACCAACTTTAGCAACGCTGCTAACCTATCTACATTTTCAATAATGTGATAGTAGCTCAACTGTATTCAAAATACTTCAGCTTGTCCAATAACAGGCCACTTTTTCCCACTAGTAGCAGGACAAAATGTTACCGATATTGTCACGTTATTTTGTGCATGCAACCTTCAAATTGAGGGATCTGAAGTAATAATCAAAGATGCTTCACTAACATGCCTACTAGAGTAGTAGCACTGGGAAGTTTGATTCATTTCAGGTAGGGTTGCAAAGGGGTGGAAAATTTCCTGAAACTTTGCAAAAATCCCTGGAATAAATAATATTTATTAAGTATATCTTAATAAATATTGATATTTTCAACTGATTCATATAATCTGATCTAATTTATAAGATACTTCCTCCTTATATAACCTGAATGTAGCTAGCTGATTTTTATTAGTTGTATCAACCTTATTTTTAATGTAGGAGTAGGGATGTAACGATTTACTCGATTTACGATTTTTTTGAACAAATTTAGATTTAAAACAAATGATAAAAGGTATCCTTTTATTATTTCAAAATGCTGCACATTTCTTTGTGAAATTGAAATATGCCAAATTGAAATCTAAATTGAAATTTTAAAACAAATCCCAAATCAAATAAATAAATAATACAACTGAAAGAAATCTCTCTGAAATCTTAAGCCAAGGCTTTGCCTGTGCTCTTTCTATTTAAAATTAGAGGCAACCACTGCGTTTTAATTACAATCCAAACAAAGATGCTACATGCATGAGCATTTTTTTCAGATTGCATAATTTTCTAAATTTGAAGTAAAAACAGAATGGTCTGACTGTAGCTTTGTAAAATTGTTACATAAAACATCTGAACAAAACAAAAACAGCAGACGAGCTGAATTAGAGTGCAGATTCACTCTCTGACAGCAGGTGGCGCTTATGGAGCAGCAGATATAGTGTTTCCTCGGTTACTGCTGTAAACAAAACAGCACTGTACTTATGAACACTACTTTAATATGCATTACACAGAGGCAAGATGAACAGAAAACGCCATATAACCTTTCCGAAGATGGTCAGTTCTCTTCAGAAACACAATCATATTAAACCTCACCCACAAATGTTTCGCGATTCATTTAACAACTGCTGTAAACAAAACAGCACTGTGCTTATGAACACTACTTTAATATGCATTACACAGAGGCAAGATGAAAAGAAAACGCCATATAACCTTTCCGAAGATGGTCAGTTCTCTTCAGAAACACAATCATATTAAACCTCACCCACAAATGTTTCGCGATTCATTTAACATCTCGACCAACTTCAATAATCACACATTTTTATCAATTTTCAACCGGCTCAGGGTACATCGTTACATCCCTACGTAAGAGTAGATGCAGTCATTTGTAGCTTCTAGCTTTATTCTTCTAGCTACAGTGGCTAAAAAATCGTAAGGCTTGCACATTGATAGAAAATGTCTTACTTCCACATTGTAAAATAAGATGGATGCATCACATACATGTTTTTTCTTTTCATAGAAAACAGAGTGGATGACAACGACATGTAACCATGCCCTCTACGCTATCTGCGATGTGTTCACGCAATTCTACGAGCCTCTCAGCGAGGTGCTTCTGGCGGATATTTTCGCACAGCTGCAGTGGTGTGTGAAACAAGGTGGGGATTTCGCTCATCTGTTGTGCTAATCATGAGGGAGAGTTTAGGAATTTTAAGACATTGCCCTGCTACTTGCTGTACTTCATTCCCGATGGACATTTCAAATGTGACGCCTACACATGTCACATTTGGAGAAACATATTGGCCCTGTGGGTGGTAGTGTTTTAAATCAGCAGGGTGTGGTAATACAGGGAAAGTGTTAGTGTGTTACACTCACAACTCCGCCTCTGTTCTCAGATAATGAGCAGCTGGCGCGGTCAGGCACAAACTGTCTGGAGAACCTGGTGATCCTGAATGGGGAGAAGTTCAGTCCGGAGGTGTGGGACGTCACCTGCGCCTGCATGCTGGATATCTTCCAGACCACCAGCCCTCATGTGTATGACACTCTTGCACACCACCATCTGTTTCAATGACACTTAACGGCCTTCCATCTGGATTTGTTTTGATGAGAGTTGTCGATCGATCTCTAAAAAACAAATAGACAAAAACAATCAAATAAATGACATGATATGCTAATTAATCTAAATGAATTCAAATCACACTTTAGAATTTTTGGTATTTTCTAGCTAAATCTAGAAAATACTTTTTTGGGTTGTCAGATGCGCCAATATATTCCAACTCTTGACAGGTGTTGACATGACCGCTGATATTGAAATCGAAGAGTGTTTGAAAAGGCTGTTCGGGCTCTGCTTATGAAATGCTCTCTCAGTTTGGTTCTGACTTTGCTCTTAACAGCTTGCTGACATGGCGACCAGCTGGACAGGAAGAGGAGGTGGGAGAAGGGAAACACATGGTGAGATCACAATAACATAAATATTGTGAATACACACACAAATAATAAGCCACAATCAAGCACGTATAAGCCTTTATTCTGTCATACACTGTGTCCTACACTCTGCTAACACTAAGACACACCCACCATGCTTTGCTTGCTATTTATATTGGACATTTGCATATTAGGCTCTGATTTTCATATGTGTGTGTGTGTTTGTCTGTGTTTTAGGACGCTGAGGTTGATTCTCAGTCGCAGAGCAGCTTTGAGAGGACTCTTTCAGAGAGAGGACACAGTCAGATGTCCACTGCCAGTGATGAAACATGGAAAGGAAAATCCCAAACCAGTATGTACAGCTGCAATGCAAATTGACAGTTAAGACTTTGTTACAAAAGATTTCTACTTCTAATAAATGAAGTTATTTTAAACTTCATTAAAGAATCCTCAATTCCACAAATATTAAGCAGCACAACTATTTTCAATTTTAATGTTTAAATGTTTTTTGAGCAGCAGATTAGAATGATTTCTGAAGGATCATATGACACTAAAGACTGGAGATTGACTGGAGATGCTGAAAATTCATCACAAGAATAACTTCCATTTTAAAATATATGCAAATATAAATCAGTTCTTTTAAAATGTAATGAAATGTTAAAATTTTATACAATTTACAATTTACGATTATGCTTAGTAAACCGAAAACGCATGTGGTCATGTAAACGCGGTAACCCGTTTTCTTTTATCGGAGTAAGGTCATAAACGGCATAAGCATAAACCTCTTACCCCGATTTCACGCGGCATGTAAACGCAATAACCTGCTTTCTGTCGGCTTATTGAAGTGCGCATGTGTGATACGTGACAGGAACGCATCGTTAGTGCAGATTTAAGCGCATCTAGACCGAGCAAACGTTTTGCAGTAAAGAAAGAAAGAAATACATCACAAAAGCAGACTCTTTCATGACTCAGAAAATGATATGTGTTCTCATCTCGTGCAGCAGAAGTAGAAGTGGTTCAGTCAAAACGCTGCATTTATAACTGCATGAGAGGATATGAGCTGTAAGTTTCGCGCTGACATGCAAGCTTTATTTAACATCACAACTGACAAACATATGGAATACTAGGAGTCAGTTATGCAAATGATTATATTTTGACGTCACTAAAGGGAAATAACCAGATTTATAAATTTAATAAAGTCATGTAAACGCAGCTTACTTGCTTTGTCAGGTTACTGATGTGCATGCAAACGGGGAAACCTGATTATTTTAATAAGCTGATATTTGTGAGTTATCAGCTTACTGGTGTGCATGTAAACGTGCTCATTGTAAAAAGTATTACTGATCCCAAACTTTTGAATGGTAGTGTATATCACTCTAAAATCAAAAGAAAAAAATCTAAAGTTAGATTTGACTAAAGAAAATGAAGTCTCCATTTCCCTGTTACCATAATGCAAAAAAATCTATTACAGAACAAAAAAATCCCTTTGAAGTTTCAATGGGATTTACCCTTGTACTGAAGTTGACATTTATCCATGTGAAAGTGCTCATTGAACAAGCGAAAATTATATGGATGTGATTTTGTCCATTGAGAACGTATTGGAAAGAAATTGCAGATTGAATGGAGGCTGATCTGAATGTGAAATAAAACAACACTGGACAACCTTGTTGCCCAATCCTCGTACCACTTTACAGATCAGCTTTCTGAGTTCTTCTGTGAATTTGAACATGTTACTCTCTTACTCTGATCTAGGGGTCTCAGACCACAGGCTGTTTGCAGGGCTGCTTATAAAGTGTGTCGTACAGCTGGAGTTGATTCAGACCATAGACAACATTGTATTCTACCCGGCTACCAGCAAGAGGGAGGATGCTGAGAACATGGCGGCTGCTCGGGTGTGTTCACATAACCTCTGTTTGAAAGTAAACTCCATAAAACCTTATGAATTACAACTAATAACTGTGAGAATGCAGCCTGTGTGAACAGCCCTTTATGATGTTGATACCATGGCTTAGTGCTAAATTTAAGTGTCTTTTGTTCTGTCTCTGTCTGTTTCCCAATAGCGAGATGCACTTGAGCAAGCAGAAGAGGGAGAGACCGAGGCCGATCAGGGCATGTACAGACACCTGTCATCACAACACCTCTTCAAACTGCTTGACTGCCTCCTTGAGTCCCACAGGTTTGCCAAGGACTTCAACTCCAACAATGAGCAGAGGACAGCGCTCTGGAGAGCAGGTCCGCACTCTTTTATTTCCTCGTCTGGGTTGTGGTAATGCTGTCATTTATAGGAGACTGTCTTTTCTTATTGTGCGTGTCTTTTATTAATCTTGCATGTAGGCTTTAAGGGGAAGTCAAAACCGAATCTTCTGAAGCAGGAGACCAGCAGCCTGGCCTGCAGTCTGAGGATCCTCTTTCGCATGTACTCCGACACGCAGCTGCGAGACTCCTGGCCAGACATCCAGACACGCCTGCTGCAGTGAGTGCAGTCGTCTGCCTCATTCATTAATCACGCTCGCTCACCAAGCTCAACACAACGACAGCTGCTTTTATACAATACAATCTGTGCTACGTGTTCAGATGCACCTATTGTTGGAAGAAATTGCACTTGAGTTGATTCATTATTATTTTGTATTATTATTGACATTATGAACATGATTTGAAAGCACTAAAAATATAGGTGCTGCACTCATTGCTGGATGTGTAATAATCAGATCAATTGTATGACTCAAAAAAAAAAAAAAAAAGCAGTAGGAACTGTTTTATGTAAAACATTGAGGGATGAGTCTCATAATCAAGGTCTGATTTACATATGCTGTACGGGAAGGTATTGGGACAGTAACAATATATGTGTGTGTTTGTTTGATTTAGGGTGTGTAGTGAAGCCCTGGCTTACTTCATCAGTCTTACCTCAGAGAGCCACCGGGAAGCCTGGACAAGTCTCCTGCTGCTGCTCCTCACCCGGACACTCAGACTGCCTGATGACAAAGTAATAACATACATAAACAAACACACCCGCTCACTGAACCAGAACATTACATGCAGGGCCCAAAATGAACTTTTTGTCTCAACAGCCAATACATATTTCTTACCAGCCATGAAAAAGTTTTTTTGTTTTGGTTTTTTGTTTGATTAAAATATATTTCTTTTTTCTTTTTAAATGTGGAATATTCAATATATTTGGCACCATGTGGAGTTTATGAATGATGTTACATTTTTCTAAACGTAAGAGTCACAACAACACAGGTTGTGTCTTTTTTACAATTCAACTTGAGCTCCTTGATCAGATGGTTAAAGACAGTGGTCAACCTTTCATGTTGATTCAGACATTAAGTAGACATCCGGCTGGGTTCAGCCACTAGATCTTGGTTTTATATTGTAAAATATTGACATGTTCCACGTTAAGAGCAAGAAAAACGGAAGGCAAAAATAGTGTCCTTATTAACCAGACAGGTGAGTCTGATAATTAGCCAATGGGTGTTATTTCCTGTAGGAGAGACTTGTTTTGGATATCTCTCTTAACCTTCAGGGGTCTGAGTTAAGGCTTTTATTACAGGAAGCACCCTGCTGAAACACCAGCTTGCAGGTGTGTGATGACCTTTATATGTAAAAGAGACCTGTGCTATTACGCAGACAATCTACTGGCAGCCCTGGGGATTTTCCTTGTCCATAACTAAAATACACTTTTCCATTCATCACTCCTCTGATAATATCAGGTTTTCCCAGCGGCATTCCACTCCAGATTGACACTCTGCCAAAAGGTCTTTAAGGGAAACCCCTAACTGAAAAGACAAAGGGATAGTTCACACAAAAATGAAAATTACCCCATGATTTACTCACCCTTAATCCATCCTAGATGTACTTTATGACTTTCGTCTTTTAGACGAACACAGTCAGAGTTATATTAAAAATGTGCTGGCTCTTCCAAGCTTAATAATGGCAGTGAATGGTGGTCAAAATTTTAAAGCCCAAAAAAGTGCATTCATCCATCATAAAAAGTGCTTCACACAGCTCCTGGGGGTTAATAATGGCCTCCTGATGCAAATCGATGTGTTTTATATCCATATTTAAAACTTCATAAACCGTAATCTCTAGCTTCCTCTGTCATACTCGTGTTCACGAGAGAGTGGTGTTCCAGCGGATGACGTAGGTAGGATGTAGCGGAAGTGCAGAGGAGAGAGCAAAACAAACGTTCTTTAACGTTCTGCCTTGAAATAAAGATGCCGTGGCACCAAACCCCCTCATGGAAGAAGAAAGCCGTCATGTTTCCAGCTATGATGATGAGCACTTTTTAGGATCAACTACAAGCTGGATTTTCAAAAGTATGTGAAATATCTAAAGTGCACGGCATAGAATGTTTCAAATATGTCCAAGAGTTTTACACACTGGTCTGTTACTGTGGGGTAACGCCCATAAACTAGGGTTGCGACCCTAATCGACGTGTGACAACACCGGTATTACCGGTATCACCGCGGGGGCGGGGTGTGCCCTCTTTTCCTCGCTTTCCTTTGCTTTTAAATAGCTTGTAAAAGCGGCGTGCACATTTTACTTTCACTTTCAAATAGCGGCAATTCGGAGTAAAACAATTGTTCGTTTTTAGTTCGTTTGAATTTTCCCTCTTTTCCTCGCTTTCCTTCGCTTTTAAATAGCTTAAATAGCTTATACCGGGTGATGGGCGCCATCATGTTAGTTCGCGCTGCATCCGAGCTGTGGGATTTACAACACGCAAATTCATCCTCTCCTCCCGAAACACGTTAAAGTAGGTCTCCGGTAAACTGGGAGAAGAGCAGAGTAAACTTTATAGTTACCTACACAATCTGTATATGATATCAATAAAAACATGTCGTCAGATTATATTTGTAAGGATCATTATTGCCGTTTCCATAAACATCAGCGTGCATTTTACAAACTGTAAATGTATGGTTTTGCTAGTACTTATGTGTATTTAAATGTCTGAAACCTAAAATAAGTATTATATGGTTGAAAACACTGAATATTTGTGATAATATGACAAGCGCTCAGCGCGTCCAATCTGACTCCGCGCCAGGCAAAGCGTGAAAGCGGATTTAAATTCAGCAGTTGATGACGTGACGCACTGAAAGTTCTAATCACACTGGTGAGATCGTACGCTTCAAAGGGTTAAATAAGAAACGAATGTTTAAAAAAACTACCAAAATCTCCTTAGATTATCGGCAAAATCAACAGGTTTTTCAAAATCCAAAATATTGCCAAACAGGCGCTTTTTCATCTAGTTTCGAAACTAAATCATCCGTGATCGTCTTGTCTGTCTCACCCACTCTTTTTGTCAGTCAGCTCGACTCACTCTCCTCACTGGAGAAATTAAATCTGATCTGTGATGCGACTGTCGTTCGGCACGCTGCATTGAGCAGCCGCGTTCAGTTTTTAATTGTAGTGTCTGTTCTTTTACTGAACTAAATGATTTTTATTACTATAAAAAATCAAAACGACGGTGGGGGTCGGTGACGCGGTGGGCAAGTGACGTAACTGGTGTTGCGGCTTAACACCGGTATCACCGTCAGCACCGTCTATCGCGGCAAGCCTACCATAAACATGACGTGGCACAAAAGAAAACGTTACTGGTTGCTTTAGCTGTCAGTCATATGGCCTCTTGGGCGGGTCTTGGCCATTCAAAGTGGCCAAGGTTCCCAGACCTTCTGCCGTCAGTCTGAAGGTCTGGCTACGCGAGGTTTAATTATGGATATTTTTCTTACACAAACGCATAAATTCACTTCAGAAGGCCTTGATTAACCCCCCGGAGTGTGTGGAGTATTTTTTGATGGATGGACGCACTTTTTTGTGCTTCAAAATCTCAACCACCATTCACTGACATTATAAATCTTGGAAGAGCCACAACATTTTTTAATGCAACTCTGATTATATTTGTCTGAAAGAAGGAAGTCATATAAGGGTGGCTTGAGGGTGAGTAAATCATGGGGTAATTTTCATTTTTGGGAGAACTATCCCTTTAAGACTTAAATTAAATGTAATTAAATTTCAAATAAAACAATATCAAATAAAATGATGTCAGCCCGTGAATGCCTAACATTGTCATCTCTCTTTCAGTTCAAGCCTCATGCCTCCTGCTACTACCACCATCTGTGTGAGATGATGCAGTTCGACCTCATTCCGGAGCTTCGCGCTGCTTTGCGGCGATTTTTCCTTCGCATCGGTTCCGTCTTCCTCATCGCCGCTCCTGAATTGGGCAGAGCGCAGCCTTCACCATCATCATAACGCGGATCAGAACTGGGAATACAGCTCAGAGATGAACTGGGAAGAAAGCGAGGCTGTAAAGTGGATGGATGGTCTGCGTGTATAAGCCTCTGCTGTGATTTGAAGGACTGTACGGGAACGCAGAATGACTGTGTGTGACTGTCCCATACTTTCCCCTGCCGTTCCTGACTCACGCCGTCAGTCTCTCCCCTATGAGAGAACAGCACTGTGACCCAGCAGGGTGACGCTTCTGCTGTGTCATTCGTCTGTGTTGTTAGAGTCATGAGTCATTTGTTTATTTTTATTTTGACTTTCTTTTGGATGGCTGAGAAAATAATTTATTACCAGTACTGCTGTATATCTGGTTTTTGATTGTCTGTTGATTTCATTGTTTTGCCTTTTGTCCTATCTGTAAAATTGTGTCTGTTTTAAAGGCTGAAGAAAGAGACATACAGAAATGAAATCATCCCGTTACTAAGAGCTTGTAAAAGACACCTGATGTGCAATGAGTTTGCGCCAGTGAATAATGGTATATTTAAGGATTTAAGGTCCAACAATGGCCCATTTTCATTGTCCCTTATTGATTCATCATACAATTAAAAAATCATCTCTGATTTAAATTCATTCAAGCAGGTTTTTGCATTTAAATGCTTTTAGTTTGTGGTAAAAGACTTTAATTTGGTTTCGATGTGTTCACACTAAACTCCAAATTGTCCTAAGAATGTAACGGTTGCCTTCAAAGCATTGTGTTTATTTTACATGTGTCAAAACTTACACTTGCTAATCCAGGCCAGGCCGACACTACCATTCCTTACATGACACACATCATGCTCATTTGGTTTCCATCATATTCAAATTTATTGCATTTATTGAAGGTTTTTTTTTTTCATTCTTTATATATATATATATATAGAGAGAGAGAGAGATTGATCATTGAAATCTTAAGACATCTAATGAATATTTAATTTTAGTGCACTAAAGTTTGCTTTTTTTAATATTTCATTTTTGCAAGTGCTGTTCGCTCTTGATTTGGAGTTAGACTGAATCAGCAAGTTTATGTGATGGATGCCAGTCACATTATCATAAAACAATTGAAGTGGGGGAAATACAGGAATACAAATGTACCTTATAATCCAGGTATGTCTTCATTAAACCCCTGCAGCATATGACTTACTAGTGTATTACCAGTGCAGATTCAACTCCCAATTCATTTTCATTATGTATTTCATTCTTGAAGTGCATTTAAATATTTTCTGAAAAGCATTCCTTTCCTTGCAACTATGGATGTCTACTTTGCCTCCCATTGAGACTGGGAAATATAAATATATATAGTATATGAAGAAATACGATGTGTAAAGTTTTCATGTAAAATATACAGAATAATGTTCGACTCTATACATACTGTGATGTTATCTTACAAGCATTTGGTGAAGTAATCATTAAAGTTTGAAGTCTGAACCATTGAATTTTCTCCAACTGTACATGTTGTTTCTTCCAGGTTTTCAATGAGGGGAACTGAGTTTCCTTATATTTTTATGACATTTCCCTTACCGAATTTCTAACTTTGTCTAACGATCTAAAATGCATAAATAATGTAGTAATGTTTGTTCTTTTATAATAGGGGTCTATTGTTTGACAGAGTCTTGGATGGAGGCTCCTTGAATCTTTAAAGATAGAAAACAAATGCTTTATATCACGACAACACCAGCATATGAAATGAATGATTTCATTCTAATTAAAAAAGCGAAGATTTGTACTCGTTTACATGCGCCACAGGGTGTCGCTGTCACAGACGCATCACGCGCGTTTTGGGGTAACAAAGGTTACCATAGTAATTCTGCCACTCTTTGTTTAGTGAGCTCAAACCGTTTACGGTTATTTAAAATGCCCATTATTACCGCCCGTTAAGTATACATATCCAAATATTTGTAGTTAGACGAAGAAAACTACTGAGCAGAATTTATATCAGTAATTTAAGACCACATAATGTGTAAAAGTTGCGAGTTTGTGAAGATTAAGTCATCAGTATTAGTAGCAGTTACACTGAATGGCGCGTCTCAGCGTTTTAAAACATAACAGAATGTTGCTTTTTAAATGACATTAAGCTTTAATGAACGACTTTGGAGTGAGTAAAGTAGTTACTCCGTAAGCCAGCATACTCAGTCCACATCTGATGTACTGTAATATATGAATAGGCCCTTAGTTTAAGAGCAGCTCTGAAGGGGTGGAACTGAGCCAGCGCCGCTAAGTGCTCACTGCTCAGAGCACCGAAGCCCTGCCGACAGCGGCTCTATACCGACTGCGCTCTGGTCGAGGAGAAACACGCCGACATCGATCATGTGGGAGATCAGGAATTTGCCTTTCCAAATATACGAGTAAGTACCAAAGGTCTGCGATGCGTTTTTGAAACGGGAGCGTTATCTTTACACCCGCATCCAAATGATTTCGCGTTTCCCTGTACAGCCAGTCCATCTTCCATGACGATAGCTACACGGCTAACTAGCCGAAGGGGGAAAGATTGACGTAGTTGGCTTGGATTTTACAGGAAATGCATTCTTGGCTAGCAAGAACCATCAATTATATAGGGCTTGTTATTAATTTGCTCTGTTGCTTGCATACGGTGTTTCTCATCATGACTTAAATGCGTGCAGAAATGCATTAAATGTATTGCATTCATTCGTAAATAAAACATAACGGGATGTTAGATTTCACTTACATGCGTAAATGCTAGTTGTATGCTGACCTATAAAATATTAAGAAATGCTATAATAATCTACATCCAGTGTTTCTTCCGGTTTCTCCTCAGCATAGACAGGGCGACATTTGGAGAGCTCTCGCCCTCTGCTTGTGATCAGCGGACATATATGGCTAATAATTATGAATTTGGTCCTTTTATGTTCGTTTTCTCGGACTGAAGTGATTCTGTGCGATCGCTTCTCTGAAAGTGATACGTCTTGCCCAACAGAACTGACCGGTTGTTTCCGCTCGGCCTCTGTTGTGGGCCCTAGAACGGAGCCTTTATTACGTAATGGTTGGGTTAGGCAGCGTGACCGTCATTTAGGTGATCATATCCTATCACAGAGAGGGGAGGTCTGCTTTGAAGAGAAATATCCAGCACTGGCTCGTTTTTTTCCTCACACACGCAGTATTATTACGTTTGATCTGCCGCAGTTTCTATTTGATATTGTTGCTTAATCTATAACTATAATTATTCACATAACCTCTCTGGAGCTGTTTCTTGGTTGACTTAATCTACGAGGAGTGAGCAGACTGTGTTTTGGTAAGCTGAGTGCTTTTTAACTCTCCGTGTTGTCATTATCTTAAACGTTGTCAATAAGCACGATAACGTGAGACACAGTAGAAAAATGTTGACGTTAGACTTTGTTTTAGGTCATTTCTAACAAGTTGGTCGGTAAAAGCTTTGGTCTAAATGCAAATCTATATTTTAGCCACTACTGTATGTAGACTTTCCTTTAAGAAAAATGTTGTTTCTTGAGAACACTGACATAAAACACTGAATAGCTTTGTCTGGGAGGTATTCACACACGCTCGTTCGCGGTTGTGGGAATGTGTGTTGTGCTGTGCGTTGACATTGTGTTTGTAAACACACCGAGTGTCTCCTTATTAGAATCTTAAATAATTCATTCATTGGAAGTGTCTGCTGATCAATCCAGCGAATCAGTAAGTGCGACCACATCATGTACTATATATGTAAATGTTATGTATATTACATGTGGAATAAAGCAATGACAATACGTGTCATATTCGGACAGAGAATGAGTGTCCGAATTTCTTAAGTAACAAAATACATATATTTTTTGGTAATTTTTCCGCGACAAAATGAGCAGCCTCTGAAATGGCCATGTGTTGTGCTCTGAGCCTCGTTGTTGTCAGCACGTGTTTGGCTGATCCAGTGTTTCCTGAGAACTCTCGCGCTTTTCCCAGGAGCGGTCAGATAATGCCCCGCGTGAACACCCCGCGCTCGTGATGTCGTACAAAAGACGAAATCAGCAAAAAAGTCACTTAATCAATTTATTTAATAATACAGTTTTTTAAAAATCTCTTTACTGGTTCTGTCTATCTATCTATCTATCTATCTATCTATCTATCTATCTATCGTTCGTATCCAGATATATAGTCGCAGAATGATTGATTCTCTTGATCAGACGTTTTAATTCCAAAACATTGTATAGATTTGATCTGTAATAACGCATATATGTAATTATAAATGAATGCACAGATTGATAAATTAATGTATTAATTTTAGTCTATTCTATTTAGCAAAGGTTATACAAATACATTAAGATTCATTAAGATTATACTTGAGTTGTCAACATTTTAAAGCACTTGGGTATCTTTTGTCTGTGACTCTTGGCTGGATCTTCTGGCACCACAATTGAGGTCCGTTATAGATTTGTTGAAATGAGGGAATCATAATTCTAGCCACGCTGGCTGTTCTTGCCCCCTGCTGCTTAAATTCACTCATGTCAAGGTCAGTGTACATTTAGCCATGTCTTGGACAGGTGGAGAGAGGACATTGTCCATGTTTTTCATAGGAGGCAGGTGATGAGAGGCTACCATCTGTTCCTTTGATCAAGCCTCTACATTAAGTAAGAGGGCTTTAGAGGGTGAAAAAAAACCTGTTTATCTTCAGTGCCCCTTAACCTCTTCCAAAGTTTCACCCTGACCCCCTCCTCTCCCTGTTTGTGAAAATGATTGCGTATTTACGGATCAATTCATTGCACTGTTGTCTTACCACAGGGTATGAGCCATTGCACCATCCCTGAGCGTCGGCAGAAGCCTGAGAAGGACGCAAGGGTGTGCACTGTGTTCTAAGAACGAGTGAGTGGATATTCAGACATCGGAGAACGACGAGCAACGACGTGAATCATGTCTTACTATAACCGAGAACTGGTGGTATTTTTTATTAAATATAAACTCTCACAGAGGAACTACCCCTACAATCACATTGAATTTACAGAAGACACAAATCGGACTGATGCGGCGGAAGGGAATGATGATGAGGAGGCAGCAGGAACGACGACCCTCGTTAATGGCTCCCTGAACGGAACAAGTACTGGTTCCACTGGGACCCCACCAAGGTCCCCCGCTTCAACCCCCCAGCGTCAGACAAACGGGACTGGGGGTCTGGATGCAGTAAAGGAGGCGCTTCGCGATTCTGCCAACGAGTTTGAGCTGCGTTATTCCCAAGCATTCAACGACCTGTCCTCGCAGCTCCACATCACGCCTGCCACAGCGTACCAGAGCTTCGAGAGCGTGATGGATGAGGTGTTCCGCGACGGCGTCAACTGGGGCCGCATCGTGGGACTGTTTGCCTTCGGAGGGGCTCTGTGTGTTGAGTGCGTGGAGAAGGAGATGAGCCCGCTAGTGGGAAACATCGCGGATTGGATGACCGTCTACCTAGACAACAAAATTCAGCCCTGGATCCAGAGCCAAGGAGGATGGGTGAGTTGAAAGTAACTTCTACCTTGTTAGCTTTCTTCAGTTTGATCAAGCAGCCTCTATGTATGTAACCTGTTCAGGTATATAGTTTTGAATTATTTCCATCTCAAATTGTCCTGTTGGATCAGAAGATATCTGTTCATTGCATTTAAACCACCCTTGGCCAATCTTAGAATTTTCATCTCTTTGTTGAGTCCTTTAAAGAGACTTTTTCTATATTATATAGAAAAAGTCTCTTTAAAGGGCTCAACAAAGAGATGAAAATTCTGTCATTTACTCGGCATCATGTTGTTCCAAAACCTGTAAGACTTTGGTTAATCTTCAGAACACTAATGAAGATATATTTAATGAAATCTGAGGTTTCTGTGCCTCCATTGAAAGTCCAGGTAACCAAAAGTGAGCTAGAACATCCAAAAAGGTCATAAAGCTGTTGTAAATCGAATCCACATGAATCCAGAAGATCAAGGATCTTTTAAGTTGTAGTTGCCTGTACTTTCAATGGAGGTACCGAAAACTCTCAGGTTTCATTAAAAATATCTTATTTTTAGTTTTGAAGATTAAGTCCTATGGGTTTGGAACAACATGAGGGTTAGTAAATGACAGAAATTTACATTTTTGGGTAGTCTTTCCTGTTAAGAATTCTGTTGCCATTTGAGATTCAAATACTTTATGAAGCTTTTAACAGACTGTAATAGTCCAGGAAAAGTGGATGTTATTGATGAAAGATCGTGTTTTGCATGGCCAAATCTGCTGGCTCCCTTGGGTCCAGACGGGGCTGTTTTTAGCACCTGCCCTCTCTTGGGCCTGGGTGGGGATGCCGAAACTCTGTGGAGGGGAAAGGAATGGGAGATAAGATAGCAGAACCACAGCTACTGGTCAGCTGATTATTGATTTCTATAGTCTTAATTCCCAATCGAAACTCTACAGAACGGAGCAGAGTCAAAAGCGTGTGGGAGATGAGCACATATGGTTGAGAATGGAGGGGAATGCACTGACAGTTCATTATTTTCCTTTCATCTTTTGCCTTTTTATTGTTTTCATTTTTTTTCTCTGTGTTATTTCCCCTCGATCAGCTGTCCAGTGATGAAAGGCGGGCATGAGTAAAGTCATGTGAAAACCTTTGTGCTGGTTCTCTTCTTTATGTAGGTTGGACGAGTGGCAGGTAATGGAGGGGTCCTGGTCCAGTCAGCTTTTTCTCTTTGTGATCAGGGCTGCGATCTGATTGGGTGAGGGTGAGATATGGAAGTGGATTGTAAAGGTCATTTTTAACAAGGCTGGTTTATTGAATGGTGCAGAGAACAGACTCTGATTAGCAGACTGGTTTTGTTAGTTGTTTTTTGTAGTTTAGATGCTTATTTTCATTTGTCAATGTGTCATTTACAAAATCATGTTTTGTTTTGTTCTAGAGCGTGCATTTTTTTTTCTTCCCTTGACATTACTTTTTTCTGTCTTGTGATGTCTTGATTGCACAAAGAATCCGGAACTGTGTAGAAAGTAAAAGTCAACATGTCATTTTATCTATACATTTGGATCTTGAATCTCTAAGCATGTGACCTTAGGAATGAGAACTTTAAGGCACACAACAGTCACAACAAATCTTAAATGTGTAATTAAAAAAAAAAAAAAGTTTCAAACAATCTTGCTGTCTTCATTGTTAGCATAAACAGAAAGAGCCTCCAGCCTGTTTTTTTTGTTTTTTTTTTAAATTTCAGTCAATATTTCATGTCATTTAATTTTATCCAGTTTTAAGGACTAACATTGCATCTAATTTTTGTCTACAAAAATAACATTTAAATTAAAAGTGTGCAAATTAAACCAAATATTTAAACATTATATATATTAATATTAACATGCCTCAGTATTTTTAATAGCGTTTGAAAACTGTCTTTGAAACCTAGATTTTTCTACTTCAAAAACATTAATGCATTAATCTTGCATATATTCATCAACAGTATGCTTTAAAATAATTCAATTATCTTTTTTGCCTCACCTACGGTATCATTGTCAAAATAAAAAAAAAAACTTTCGCTAAACATTTTTGTCAGTAATTCTGTTAAAGAGATTAGTAGGGCTGCACGATATATCGAAAACACAGAAATATCGCAAATGTGAATATCGCGATATGCATATAGCAACGGCGTGCGATATTTGAATCATTTTAATAATAGGCTACTTAAATCAAAACGTTGCAAAAGGTCAACGTTTTCCACACTGTAAGCAATATCGTATCGCATATCAAATATCGCATTTTTTAATAAGGTATCGCGTATCGCATTTTTTTTCAGTATCGCACAGCCCTAGAGATTAGCACTGTCGGCTACAATCGGAGAATGAACCTATGAAAGACTGCAATCTGTGCAGCTTTAGATGCCCACTGTTGAGGACGATGAAAGTGTTGGCCGATTTATTATGCTGTGTTTTAAGACTTGAATGGCACTACAATGGGCTAATGAATGAATTCTTGAGGTTTCACATCCTGAGGCACCCAGCTGCAGTTTTGGTTCATCTTGAGCAGAAATTGTGGGAGTGTGCTCTTCATGTCACTTCCTCAATGGGGAAGGAAAATGAGGTCTGCGTGTCTGACATACAAAAGACAGACGTGCATGTGTTATGAATGTAGGCCACCTTTCTGCAGACTCCCACTCAACCGTCTTCATCTCCGTCACATTCGGCATCAATTTCAGTCTGAACTTATGCAGCAGTTGTCTTTAGGATGCTCTGTCTCAATCAGGTCAGTGGTGTGGCGTTCATAAGCACACATGCACGCTCGATTTCATGGTCGAACTCTCTCTAGTGAGCATTTTTCCACACCTCGACGCATTTTGATGGTGGGTGGGGGGTTCTCATGCTATTTATTCATCTCAGTGTCTGCTTTGTAGTGAGATTTAAAAGCAGCTGACGCAAAAACCGAAGGGTGCCAGCAATTATTGTTCTATGCACTGGGACGTCCCCTTGCTGGGGGAGAAGCTGGGAATGCCCATTTCATGTTTCACTCTCACTCATACACTTCTCGCATACTCAAGATTATTTTGTGCATGCTAGTTTTCCCCTCCCACACAGCCACAGTTTCAACTTCCTTTTTGTATCATTTTCTTTGCCTACGCAGTTGCTGGCAGCTGTATGATGCAGGTGTATTACAGTACCTGCATGTCAGGCTGTTATTCTCTCTCCTGCTCTGGGGAGATCTGCAGTGATACAGTAATAATGCCCAGAGGTGCGGTCACATCAGGTCTTTTTCCTTGTGCATGATCACCATGATGGTTTGGGTTAAAAATCATTAATCATTTATTAACTGTTTGCATCTATAGAAGAATGCATGAGCAAGTCATTCAGTTCTAGTATTTTTAAAGAATTGTTTCCTATTCAATAGAGGGACTGGGAAAGGGAATGACTGACGTGAATGAGTCGCCACTATAGGAGTCCTGTGCCTGAGGGGGTGGGGTCGTGGGGATATTACCAATTAGGCTTGAATTATATGTGAATGTGCTCAGGGTAACCGCCTTTGTTCGAATAGGCTAGTACAGGATAAATTATTTGCAGTTGATGAGAGTTGGAGGGCAAAATAACAATACAGAGGGAGGGGGGATCCATACTTTTTCACTCTTATTACACCTGCTTTGTTCATTACTCCTATTTTAGTGTCTGTGTGTGTGTTGTGTTAGTCCCTCTGAAACCCTCATTAGCGTCCAGCGAGGTTCCTTCACTATCACTCTGCTCCTAACTAGAACAGTGACTTCCAAACACAACCAATCATTAATTACATACCTCTCTCTCTCACACACACACACACACACACACACACACACACCTAGTAGTAATGCGCTCATGCATGCTGATAAACAAAGGCCCGCCTTTAGCACGTTTTAATCACTGTCACCACAACAGAAGTCTTTGTGTGACGTATGGCTGTTACCGAGAGTTTCATCAAACGTATACGCATGCGAATGCAAACACACATACCATATACACACACACGCCCTCATCCCATTGTCTATCATGTTTGCACAAGGAACACCCATGGGACCACCCCCTACTCCCCATCCTCCATCACTTTTACTTTTAGAACCGCCTCCATCTCGTGTCCTTCCTTCATTTCGATTCTCTGTTTCTTTCTTTTGGTCTATCTCCCCCGCCTTTCCCTCGCTCTCACGTGGGTGGACGTGTTGCAGATCAGACATGCAACAACATGACCACGTCACCGCCGTTAGTGTCCCCGTTCACCCCTTCATTCTGTCTCGTTCGTTCTGCGTTCATCCGTTCATCCATCATCCCTCCACCTTACTGGTCATCTCTATCGATTTGGCAGGCGCGATGGCCATGCGTGTTTGCGGCCTGCCTCCCGCAATCATTCGTCAAGCTCCGATACATCAGCGCCGCCCACTCTGTGCCTGTGTGTCGCATGACTGACTATACGTCTGCTTTTGTGCTCCTGGTCAATTGTGTCTGGGTTTGGACCGCGTGTGTCGCATCTTAAATGCAATATGTGCATTATTGTTCCATTTCATGCGTTTACACACACGTGCCTCTCATTTGCGCGATTATTTCAAGGTATAGCACACGCTGAGCATGTGATTACCTTAAACAAAGGAGCTGCGGGTGTGCACACACACATGCACGCCTGCAGCGTCCAGGTGAGTAGCTTGGCTGTAAACACACAGTGACAGCAGCAGTGGAGACACTGATCCAGATGTGATGTTGTCCTCCATAGACACTGGAACAGATCTCATTGTCATTTCATGCTTAAGCTTCAGCAAATGTTTTTGTTGCTGTTGGCAGTGGCGCTGAACATTGCTATTCTCAAGGTCATAGTTCAGCCCTGACCTTTTGACTCAGTTCATCGCCACAATTTGAAATTCTTTTTATATTTCACAAGGTGACTTCATTTTTTAACTATATCATGCACATGCCTTTATGTGTGTGCTTGGTTTGTGTGTGCTGACTGAGTGAAAATGGCAGTAAACAGATGGTGTGATTCAGTCTGTTCCTGCAGCCTTGTCACCAGCGAGTGAGAGAGAAAGAGGGGGAAGAGAGATGGAGAAAACGACTAACGCTATGCTAGTGTACTCCTCTTATGTCACAGGCAGGGGGGAGACGGGGTTCTGGCCTCACCTTCAAAGAAGGTTGGGCTGATCCATTCTGCCAGGGTCACCGGGGGGAAACGGAGCGTCCCAAACACGGAAAGAATTGTTTTGGTCCATGTAGCTGGAACGGTAGAGGTTGGAAATGTAGATTTGTTTTTTTTTACAGATTTTGAAAAGGTTGTTCACCTAAAAAATAAAAGTTTGTCATTTATTTGTTCCAAACCCATGTGACTCTCACCAATCAAGAGCAGCATCAACATTCTTCGAAATTTCTTCTCTTTTCCTCCATGGAGGAAAGTCGGAGTTTAAAATAATATAAGGTTGAGTAAATTACAGAATTTTTTATTTATTTATTTTTTGTTGAAACATCCTTTAAATGCATGCACATATGCCCAACTAAAGCACATTTTTGTCTGTTAGCAGTGATGTCGCTAGTTTCTCTCGCCTAAGTGTTTGTGAATACACCTAGTGTATTTTTAGCTAACTTTTTCCCACACGTTTTTTCTCGTCTTGTTCCAGTGTTTTTGTACGCATGTTCAACTCCAGTGGATTTAGCTTCTTAGCTGAAGCTCCTCTTTGCTAATTAAAAATTTCCAGACACACACAAACACACACATTTCTCTGTGTGTTGGTCAGTGGTGCGAAAGAGTGATCTGCACCGTTAAGCCCAGCTCTCCTAATGCACTTTAGCCAAGATTATCCAGCATCATCGAACCGCACTGCAATTAGCCCCTAATAACACAAATAACAGCCCACTGAAAGGACCCGCTAACCTTTTAGCGGCTCTGTCGCCGTTCCACAGAGCAGTGGACCACATTATGCTCCTTGTCCATTTGACAGAATTACGACTTTAAAAAAGCAAATGTGCTTTGTTTTCATAAAGGGTCATCTGCGCTTCACTTTTGCTCCTAATGTGCTGTGCTGAACAGCCTCTAGCTATGCAGAGAATGTAGGGGGATTTTTTTGGTGTATGTATTTTATTACTGTACATCATTTTTCCTATGTAAATCAAGCATTGTTTTTAAGCATTTTAGTGTGCTTGTGTTTGAATTTATAAGTGTGTTTGCACTTTTGAAATGAAGTCATAAAGAGATGGTGTCATTCGAGACCAGAGCTCAACACGGTTTTTCCAGAGATGACCGTCTCAGGTAGGACTGAGAAAGTGGCCTGACTCAGAATGTAAGCTCAGTCTGAGTGTGTGATGCCTGGCTGATACCAGATTAGGAACGGGGTAGAGATCAGATCGGCTTTCTCGCCTGTGCCGCTCTGGACATAACATGACTGTTGCTCTGCTTCAACAGAACTGGCTTATGCTGGAAAATCAGGTCATGAGCAATTTCCCCCCTCTCTCTCTTTCTCACTCATTATTCATTCTGTATGTTTTATATTCTGTCCGGCCCTTTCAGTAAAGCCCCTCTTTTTCTATCTAGTTTTCCCTCATTCCCATATAGCTTCTTGTTAAAATCAGATTATGGAGAAAAAACTGAGGCCCCATCTGTAGGATTAGAATCAGCCATGAATAAAAGGCTATGACGATGTAGGCGCAGTGACTGATAAAGTGTGTTGATATCATCTCTGAGTGTCATCAGTCATATTGTTATGAGTCTCTTTCTAGGTTCCACCTTGTTCTACTCCTCAGAAATATATTTTCTGCTCCACTAATGTCACCAAATGGAATTTCAAAAATAATGACTGTTTCAAATAAGATTCTTGAACTCCCCTTCGCATGCAAGTGGTCGACAAATCAGCTGAAAATTGGTTGTTTTGGGCTGGTTAGGTTGCCACCAACACATAGTTCATTAAATTTTTTGAGAAGACTGTGGAGCATTTGTGATTTAAAAAGCATGACTATATCTTGGCATCACACCATTCTTGTACTTGCATGCATGCTCTGTTTCAGCATCATCCAATATGCATAAGTCTTACAGTCTGTTTCTTGACAAATATCCCCAGAGGCTATGTCTGCCTGTAAGAGCAGGTTTAGGTCAGAAAATCTGGCTGCATATGTGTGTCCAAATATCTGTATGTATATGGACGTATGTAGTCTGCGTGTGTCCCGGCTCATTGGGATTTGGCTGACAGAATGGAAGCTGATGGTGATGTCTCCCCGGTGAGATGCGGAACAGATTGGAGTCTGAGCCCCACTCTCCTGACTCATTAATCTTTTCTTTAATTCATTTACGGTACGCACAAACATGGCCACATTGCCAGGCAAGCACAAAGAACACCTCCCACAGACAGATCCTCCAGATATACGACCTAAAATAAAACGGGGAGGTGTGCCGCTCAGACTATTTTGCATGCTGTGATCTGATTGGATGTTTGTGGTCTAAATTTCATTTGGGCCGTGGGTTTAGTGGAGTCTGTTTTGTTGCTCTAATTGTCAGCTAAATGTGAGGCGTGGGGTTTCAGACCTGTGTTATGTTTCAGGTGTCATCACCTCTTGCTAAACCGTTACATAATGAAACACTAATGATGTTTCAGGGCAAAGACTGATGTAATTGGGAAAACTGGATGTAACCGTTAGTGCGGTTACTGTGAATGAGGCAACAGAGTTGCTGGAAAAATCATCTGTCCAGGCCAGTGTTGCTGTGGTTTCAAGGTGACTGTACTTTCTGTGCTTGGGAAACTGATGTTTGGTTTTCATCAAGGGCGCTGCTTCCTGTATTTGGATTACTGAAATGTTAAACAGTTAGAGAACCTTTCCGTTGGTGTCCGTTTTGCCAAATTATAAGTGTTTAGAAGTGGCTGATATTAGTGTTTTTTTTTTATTATTATTATTATTATTATTCATTTATTTGTCAATATTATATATTTTATTTTGCTTTTGTCACCATTTTACATTTTACACAATTTTAATAACACTGTTAAATGTAATCTTCTCTAACTACATCATAATATGATGCCTAAATTCCCATGTAAAACATTTAAAATGATCATTTTTCATTTATTCAGTCAAAATAATATATAATTTTAATATCAGCCATAGCATAAAAATAATTACCTTGTCATATTAGCTGAAATGTTAAAATGGGTGGATCCATATTTAGAACTTGATCTTTTGGGCTAAAAAATGTTAGGGTTTGGCCCATTTGAACTAAATAATTATGTAGTTTATGATTGGTAGTCTGTCAATAAACTCGCTCAACAATATGAATAGCATTATTTCACATTGTACATCAGGCAACACAATTTAGGATTGGCACTTCAAAGTCAGATTGAAAGGGGTGATAACATGTATCTTAACCCAGGGATAAATATATCGTTTTAATGAGATTTAAGGTACATAGGCCTATTCCATAGGAAGCTGGCAGTACCATTGTGTCTGTACCATTAAGGAGGTGACTCAGAATGAGCTACTCTAACTGTGAACCACTAAACCCACAGGCCATAAACCAGACAGAGCTCTCTATAAAAAGTGATAGACTATAAATGTTTGCCTGGCCTGTAGGTGCGTGCTGATGTCATTGACAGCTAAAATGGTAAATACCAGGCTGACATCAGAAATCCCATTTGCTGTAAAACGCCTTTACAGCATCACCCTCTTATGGCGCTTTTCCACTGCATGGTACGGCTCGGTACAGTTCACTTTTGGGGGGGTTTCCGACGTTCCTCTCGTTGATAGCAGAGGAGCGGATCCAGTGAGAGCTTGATGGGGCGACGCGGAATGAAAAAGTTTTTTAGGAGTCGCGGCAGTAGAGGCGGCGCAACTATAATGACATGTGAATAATCCCGCCCACTCTAAAGCGATACTAAACTGCAGTGGAAACGCAAACCGAGCCGAACCGAGCCGTGCCGTACCGTACTGAGCCGTACCGAGCCGAGTCGTACCACGCAGTGGAAAAGCGCCATTAGAGTAAGTGACATCACATTGTTGACCTGAACTGAAGAGTTAATGACCATCATTTTGATCAGAAATTAAGTAACTGTGGCAAACCCAGTCTTTGGCCTTGTTGTTGTTTATTTTGACCCTAAAAATGTTGCAATGCAATTTCACCTTCTTAAAAAAACTGACATCCTGTTTGTTTTGCAACATTTGTGTAATTCTCAAATGACCATGGCTGTCACATATCCTGCCTTGTGATGGTTTAGGTGGGTTTGTTTTGCTTCGGTCCTCTTTTTCCCTCTTTTCTTTTTTTTTCTTACTCTTTCCACCATCTCTGCAGTAGTGGACTGGAAATTTCCGGTTTCAGCTTGACGTCTGAGTGACTCAGCAGAGATTGAGCGAGAAACGGCAAGGCCGGTTGTTGATGCCGCACAGTTGGAATTCAATTTGTTTTCCTCCCTCAAAGCATGTTTCCTATCAGCTGATTTCCACACAGGAATGAGGGTGTCCAGCATTCCTCAGCGATCGTGAGGAAATCCTGCCCTTCCGGCCTCTCTGTAATTGTTCTGCTCAGTGCTGGTGTGCGGGCTTCACGGCAGAAAAGAATCCCACTGGTTTCCTCTTGTCTCACCACTCAGGTTCAGTGCATTTTAGAGAGGCCAGAAAGTATCTCAGAGCGAGAGCCTATTTTGTTTTGCTAGGAAACCTCTTTAACATTCCAGGTTAGAATTCTCATTTGCTGGGAACTCGGCTGCTTTGTTTGGTTGCCAGCCTTGGGCTGTAGATATCCAGGATGAGCTCTTTCAGTGGTGGTGTTTCCTAGGAATAGTTATTACTATTGCTTAGGGTTAGGGATTTGAACAAACCCATAATCCTAAGGATTAAACTTTGTAACTCGACCTGCATTGTTTATGCTTTGGACATCAATGATACCTCAAATGTGGTTTGCTGAGAAGACTATTATTAATGCTATTATTTTTCTAAGTGATCAGACAATTTACATTATTAAATTTGGGGGGAAAGTCTCAGCGCTTTACGTTGGCCAAGAGATGGGAGTCATATTGAGGAACCAGTATATCATAGGGAATAAGTTGTTGGGTCTTTTGACTTTGGAAGAGACCAAGGCTCCGTCTGAATATGCGTACTTCCTACAATATAAAAAACAGTATGTGAAACGAGTAGTATGTCTGAATTCACAGTATTCATAAAACAGTAGCCAAAAAGTACCTGAATGACCTACTGCTTCAGGCAAGATTCTGAAGTGCGCATGCAATGTACACTTCACAATCCCATGAGGCCATTGGAGAGGAGTTGTGAATGGCAGTAAAGCAACTTAACTGACGTCTATAGGTCACATTACGATAACATCACAAACGTATTATGTCTGGATTACATTCATGATATATAAAGCATACTTCTTATTCAAAAGGATTTAGTATTAGTAGTTTATTTACTCTATAACATGCGTCCATATTACTGGACCAGGCTGCAAAAGAGATTTTTAGTGTTATTTGAGCTAAAGATGCATTTATGAGGCAAGTTAGAAACATAATTTAAATGTAGTTTTGACTGACATTTTTAGAGATTTTCGGCACGGTTCTATTCAAATGTATTAACAGTACAGCTCCTGTAACCCAAAATGATTACAGCTGTCTGGGAACTTTTCCAAAATGGCAAATAAGCAACCATACAGAACACCCTAGCATAGAGGCTTGCATGGGTATTTTCTTGAGGATATGTACAGATGTAGTTATTCTCATTTTTTCTCAGAGGAGAGAAAAAAGCGAGAAAAGGCTGAAACAGAAGTATCGATAAGAAAGGTGATGGAGGATGGTGAACCATCACACCTATCCCTCACTAGCTTCTGTACAGACACACCAGTGTTCTCTAATCAGTACAGAAGAGCGGCCACGTTGTGTTTCTGTGAAACGTGTTATGTTCTAAGTGTGCTCATCATCAATCATCTGGCTGAAACAGAACAAGCTGTTCTGGAAAGCAAGTGACTGGCTTCACTAACGCCATGGCAAGGGTTAAAGGGTCAGGATGGTGTAACAGTGGAGAAACCCAGTGCTCTGACTCGACCGAACCAAACTGAACTCTCTGTACGATACTCTCATAATCTCCCAAACACACACACACACACTCTCTCTCTCTTTCATGAATAAATTGCTCCTCTTCAAACAGGATGAGGCTGGGCTTGATGTAATACACTGATGTCAACAGAGTAGCTCAGTAGCGTTATTGTAACTGTAGCAATATAGTGGTGAGGATGACTTTGTGTTTCTGTGGTCTCATCATCTGTGCCAGCTTATATACCCCTCTAGTACCTCTCCTTCACAGTGTTCCTTTCAGAAACAAAATTGGCCCCTTTCTTGGCCTCTATTTGGATATTAGCCTATACTAACTAACAAAACGCAGACACCTTGCACCTGGTTTCACTCTCTCCTGTAGGGCCTGGTTTGTATGTGCTCTTTGTTCAGATAGGGCTATGGAACACGCCTGGCAGTCACCGCTGCCTAGCAGCCGGTATCTCTTGGGAGCGTTCGCACAACCTCAGTGCTGTTTGGAGCCAGTAAAAAATCAGGTTTTCTTGACAGATTGTGTTTGTGTATAAATGCTTTCTTACTCAGTCACACCTACAGTGGATCAGTGGGAGTTTGGGAGTGGATCTTTCAAGGTGTTGTTGCAAGATATACAAAGAGTCACGTTGGTTAATGATCTGTTTAAAAAGCGAGTCACAAATGCTGTCATGATGGTCAGGCATATTACACCGTGTTGTTAGAGACATGTCAGGACATGTGCTGTACCTGGCTTGGTGGGCTTGGGATTATTAAGCCCCTACATTTTGTTAAAGGGGTCCTATTATGCTTTTTCACTTTTTCAACTTTAGTTAGTCTGTAATGTTGCTGTTTGAGCATAAAAAAGATATGCAAAGTTACAAAGCTCAAAGTCCACTTCAAAAGGAGATATTTTATTTGAACAGAAATCACTTTTTAAAAACAACGAACGACTCGTTTGGACTACAAAGCATATTTTCCCGGGATTTGTGATATCACAAAGATCGACGAATGGGACGAGACCTGGTTGAGCTGCACTAGAGAAGGCAATGAGTTAGGGATGCACCGAATGTTCGGCAACCGAAATTATTCGGCCGAAAATAGCAAAAAAACTTTCGGTGTTTGGCCGAATAAGCAAAAAGACAGAATAAATTGTATCGAACAAAGACGTGACGCGATCAAATAGAGGCGCGCGCTAATGCAGCAAACATGACGGCAGTGTGGAAACATTTAAAGCTGTCTGAGAAAGACGCAAAAATCATTACAAGCACTGACAGCGAGAGACTGTTTAGTACTGCATCGCATGTCTTCGATGAGAAGAGGAAGGGTGGTTGTTGCTGGTTACTCTATGATGATTAAAATCGCGAAATGCCCTTAAACAATTAAATAAACTGCAGAATGATATGTTTTCTAATACACGCAGGAATTGCACATGTTCAAACAGCACTGCACGAGCTCGCGGTGGCAGGGTTCAAAGTCCAAAGTGCGAGGGAAATCTGTGCTGAAACTGTGTTACTCGTCAGCTGCTCGGTCAAATTTTTATGAATTTTTACAAGACCTGTGACAATGCGATACGTGCAACAAACGTCTTCCCAAATTCGTAATGAGAATCATTTGTCAACAAAAAGAAGCACTGAGGTCTTTCCTTGAAAAAACGTGTTCGGTAGTCGGCCTTCGGCCCAGTGTTTAATTTTGTTCAGCTTCGGCCAAGAATTTTCATTTCGGTGCATCCCTACAACGAGTGTTATCATCACCATGTCGGAGACACGCTAGCTTTCCCAAGGCAGACGAACTTAGAGTTGGTACAATCATCCGGGTTTAAATTGCGCTCAAATTTATTTGATTTTGACTCAATATTTACACTGAAGCTTGCAGGCAGCTATGGTAAGGGGCATGACATTTCCTGACCAGGCGCCGAGTGGTGCCAATCACAACACACACTGGCCCAGCTAACCAATCACAGCACATTTCGTATTTCAGAAGGCGGGCCTTCATTTGATACAGGAACTATTCGAGCCGTTCATGCCAGACTGGGGAGAGAGGTGTTGTAATAATGTAAAATATGTGAAAAATAATGTGTTTTTCGAACAACCAAGTATGAGAGCCTGTTCTAGTACACCCCCAAAACAAAATCAAGACTTTGTAAAAGAGCATAATAGGAGCACTTTAAAGGGTTAGTTCACCCAAAAATGAAAGTTCTGTCATCAGTTACTCATCCTCATGTCATTCCAAACCCATAAGACTTTAGTTCATTTTCAAGAAATGAAGACAACCCGAGATTTGTCTGTTACTCCACTGAAAGTCTAAAGAACTGAAACATTCTTGCTCTAAAAACTCTAGAAAAAGATTGTAAAAGAAATCCATATGAATCTCGCATCAAGAAAGCACATTTGAGCCTCCGTTTACCATATTCAGTGTGCTCTATGTATTGTGCACTGATCAATGTTTATATATAAATAAAAGCTGAAATTAAACATGTTCATCATATAAAACAATTCTCTTCAGAAAACTTGGATTAAACTGCTCAATTAATATAGATTTATTTTATGATCTTTTTTGAATTTTTTTTAAAGCAGTTGAGCTGATTACAGATTCAATGTTCACTTTCGATAGTAAACATAAGAAAATATCGAAAATGCCTGGTGAAATAGAAACTAAGGAACTGAAATTGTAGTTGCCTGTTGTTTGCCGGTTAGCACAAAATGAAGATGATTATGGAATTGGAGTGAACATGAAAGAAATACATATAATATATAACAAATAATATTATATGCATGACACAGAGATATTTTGCTTACTAACTTCAGCATGAAAGATGTCAGCTCAAAAGGTAAAGCCACACCTCCATATCTGCCCCTCCTGGATCCACCTATCACATGTACTGCCTGTGCCTATACTCGATTGTACATAAAACACTGTAGGATGTGTACTGCTGTGTGTTGCACCATAATCTTACTGCCAACAAGCATGCCTTAACATGTCTTAGATTTATGACTTGGACTGTAATCAAAGAGTCACATTCTTGTCATACCAATCTACATTGTTCTCACCTTGTTCTCACAGTTTCACAGACTGATACTTATTAATGCGTGTGTGCATTAGGCTTGGTTCTGCTTTCAGGGACATACTGTTAGCATTCCTGCAGGGGTTACTCATGTACCTGTTAAAGGGTGATGCAAAATCATGCCATCTGACTGCATTGACTGCAGCACGCCCTCTCTGTTCGCCATTCATGATGAGGTCAGCGTGGGTCATGTTTAAACTACCTATGGTTGACAAAGGCGTGCCTGAGGAAGTGCATGAGAGAAATTATATTTACTCTTCACTGTGCGTTGACACCGAAGTTCACTTTTATACTAGATTGTTCTCATAGGCTAGTAAACGTTCTGTAGGATTGTACAGTACAGTGTGTTGGGTTCGTTTTTTTAAGTGGAGTTTTGCTCAACTTGAGCTTGACTGTCGTATTGCTGTTGAGTTTTTTTTTTTTCACTGTTTGTTACAGATATGAGTCAAACATCAAATTATGTGGCTTGTATGCAGTTATTTTTCTAAGCAATCATTTTTTACAGAATAGTAAAAGTCCAGTTGTTAGTTCGATAATTAATAATAAAGCAATATAACTACTGGAGAAATTGTAATCATTATTATTATTATTATTATTATTATTATTATTAATGATGTTGTTTATCATAGATTTGTGCATATATGAGGTGTTTTTGTGGGTGTTTTTGGGTATCTGTGTCAAGTGAGTTCTGGACTCGACTTGTCATGTGCCGCGTCACTGTTTGTGATAACCTCTCTGCTCTGGAACTGCTGGTCTGTTATCAGCCCCCACCACTCCCATCACCCCTCCCTCACACTTACGAAATCAATTCCTACGAATTTCATCTTGTTCCTATGTAAATCACTCTGCTTTTTTACTTCACTGCACACATCTATGCAACGGACATCTCCTTGACTACACCTGTCACACATTTCATATCCAAACACTCTCCACCTACTTGACTGTCTCTTACAGGTGCATCTCAATAAATAAGAATGTCGTGGAGAAGTTCATTTATTTCAGTAATTCAACTCAAATTTGAGTTGAATTACTGAAATAAATGAAAAAAAAACTTTTCCACGACATTCTAATTTGAGATGCACCTGTACTTCCTTCTCCTCATCCAGCTCTTTCAGGCTCTTTGTCAGTTAAAACAAAGTACCTGTCAATAAATTTGACCGTTCCACCCCAGATTATATAACCGAGGCTTATCAGTTGTATTTCGATTGTCCATTGTCCTTCCATCAGACACTCATATGACGACATCTAGCTGTTGCTTTTTTGTATTATTGCACGTTATATTTTTAGTGCATTGATGTAAAGATATTTGTAATGATTAACAATTCACAATCCATCTCAGATTCTATGAAACATGAGTTTAGTGTAGTTGCTAGAATAGATTATGATGAGTATTAATATGCAGAACTATGGTGACAAAGCACTGGAGCTATGGCCTAGTGGTTAAAGGGTTAGTTCACCCAAAAATGAAAATTCTGTCATTAATTACTCGCCCTCATGTCGTTCCAAACCCATAAGACCTTCGTTCATCTTCAGAACACAAATTAAGATATTTTTGATGAAATCCGAGAGCTCTCAGATCCTGCGTAGACAGCAATGCAACTGAAATGTTCCCACACCCAGAAACGTAGAAAGGACATCGTTAAAATAGTCCATGTGACATCAGTGGTTAAACCGTAATTTTTACGAAGCTGCGAGAATACTTTTTGTGCGCAAAAAAAACAAAAACAAAACAAAAATAACTTTATTCAACAATTCTTCTCCTTCGCGTCACCCTAGGACGCACGCCATTATAGATTATCACGACACATGCGCGTACGTTCCTTTGCATGTAAACAAGGCTTAGCGTTGTTTATGTGCAGAGGTACTCTTGATAATGGCGGAAGACGTGATTTGGAGGAGAAGAAATGTTAAAGTTGTTATTTTTGTTTTCTTTGCGCACAAAAAGCGTTCTCGCTGCTTTGTAAAATTACGGTTGAACCACTGATGTCACATGGACTGTTTTAACGATGTCCTTACTACGTTTCTGGGCCTGGGAACATTTGCATTGTTGTCTATGCCAGTGTTTCCCAACCGGGGTGCCGCGGCAATATTTTTAAATTGCTAAAATGTTCAAAAATGTGCTATTATATAATACCCATTTCTGATGTCGCCAATAATTAGAGATGTTTTCATTTTGGGTGAACTAACAATTTAACACATTCTCTGATTTACTGAACTGCTATGCATATGAAACTATATGCAGAGTTTTGAGTCAAGCCTGTGTCACAAGACTCCCATATCCTCTTCTCCCCATCATTTCTTTTCCATCTCCTGATTGTGCTTTTTAATTAGCAATAGCTGATAACTGGTTAATATATTTGGTCTGCTTGGCCATATACCAAAGTTTGTTCTCAGTGTTTTATAATATATTTTCAAATTTTAACTTGTATAATAGTATCACAGACTAAAAATATATCAGTATTACACCAGCCATCAGCCACCTGCCCCTTTTTACTCTGAAAAATCCCAAAATAAACAGTCAAATAAACTTCTTCCTGCTACATGCTGTGACATCTCCTCCCGTTTTGTTTCATTGTAAAGAGAAACGCTGATAAATTACTGATAAGTGTTGAGACAGTGCACGTTTTGAACTCGTCGGATGGTTTCATTTAAGTCCTCCACATTCTTCTTCCCATATTTTCAAGCTTGTGTAGATAACTAGGGCAAAGGGAAAGACTGGAGGATGACATCAGTCTTCTTGAGTGGAAAACAGGGGTGGGCGTCTGAGGGTTGTGTGTGTGTGTGTGTGTGTGTGTGTGTGTTGTAATTGGCTACATGCACAGAATATTTTCGGCTTGATCACTGCATTGCTCTAATACCTTTGACAAAAATTCGATACCAGTGAAACAAATTGTATTGTCTCTGAATCCGAAGATCCAACTGAGAAAACGTTGAAGAAAAAAAATGCTTCTGTCCTAACAGAAATTGTCTGGGTTATATGGAAGCATACATGTTTATGAGTCATATTAGATTTTTACTGCAGTGCTTCGGTTGAGTTATTTCAGCCTCCGTCTGGAGTTGGTGTGCTCTAATTCTGTGTGTTCCCTGAGGAAACAGGTTACGTTATAAAGCCTGAAATCCCCTTTCAGCTTTTCAGATAAAATTGGGCTTGCTACAGAATCCTGCTGAGAAATGAGGTTAGTGAAGTCTTAGAAACAGGCATGGTAAATCTCGCCCCCTGGTGGTCATTGTATGAACTCACTGTGCACGCAAACTTGTCACAGGAAGGGTGGGATTATTGGAGGGCCTGGGGGGGAGGGGCACTGAAGGAGTTCAACGGTTGGCTGAAATGAGCTTGTCAGTTATTGGATGGTTGAGTGTGGTAATATTTTCCTCCTATGAATAGCTTGTGACAGTATTTGTTACAGTGCTTAAATGTTACCTTCACTGTACTACTGATGGGGCCGTGGTAATTGTTTATTTCAAGTAATTATTATAATTTATATGTGTTCATGTTTTTATAAAATTTACTGGTTTATGAGTCTGTTCCTATAGAAATAAATCTCATTCTAAGCTGTTTTTTGTGTGTGTGTGTGTGTGTGTGTGTGTGTGTGTGTGGGTGTGTGTGTGTGTGTGTGTGTGTGTG
>NW_015555711.1:1337338-1354785 GCF_001515605.1 Sinocyclocheilus anshuiensis
GTGTGTGTGTGTGTGTGTGTGTGTGTGCAGGAACGCTTCGCAGAGATCTTTGGAAAAGATGCAGCGGCAGAGAGCAGAAAATCACAAGAAAACTTCAAGAAGTGGTTGCTGGCGGGAATGACCTTGCTCACGGGGGTCGTGGGCGGGTCACTCATTGCACAGAAACGCCTGTGAGGATCAGGATAACTGAAAATCCAAATACACCCACTGCTTCATTTAGACCTCCTGCTAACATGAAGGAACTTCAAAAATACATTTGTTTCGGATTTATTTGTTTCCCTTTTATTGCCAAGAAATGTCATGTTTACATCCCACATCCCACCGTGTACTGTTGACTGAGTGGAGCGCATCTGTGATGTGATATCACATGATCCAGACTGCATGAGGGTGCTTTGCTTTTTAGCTGACTAGGATCAAGCTAACCCATCTCTCCTTAAACCCTGTTTAACAAAATGAGAAAAATGACAAAAAAAAAGTCTAGGAAAAATGACTAAAAAAGAAGAACATTTGACCAAACCTTCATTCTTTGTGTCTGTAATTATTATTTTTTGTTGTTATAAATAATCATTTTCAGCTTTATCATCAGTCTTTTTAAGTATCCTTATTATTCTCTCGTTTTCAAAGAGACTGGCAAAACTGACAAGGATACAAACATTTTATCTTTGAATCTAATTTAAGCTAATTTGTGATTCTTGAGTTAATGACCCAATGAGAGAGAAGTTGAATCCAAACTGAATCAGAAGCATGCAGTCATTAAGTCGGCACTGACATTTCTAAGGAAAGTTGTTGCTGTCTGGAGTGCCAGATATCAGCTCGAGAACAGAGAGGCACCTTTTTGGGCCCGGCACTACATTTGAGGGCCTGCTTCCTCTGTGATCTCTCTATCATTAGAGGACAGTGTGGAGAACAGATGAAACATGTCTGTGTGTGTGTGTGTGTGTGTGTGTTTTCCCCCAATTATTGTTCTGTTCTTTTTTCCCATGCAAATTTGATGAGGGTTAAATGTGTGTGACTACCTGCATGGACAGGTTTGAAATCCTCTGGAGCATCTAAATTAAAGGACCAACAGTTATGAGAAATTGTTTTGTTGTGAAAGAAAGTTCTGTATGTTCATTGCAGTTTGATGTTTGATTTATTAAACCTAACTTCAGCTTCAGATGAAACTCTTTATACCTTTGAGATTGTTGTAACTAGAGCTAGAGGAGACACGGACACACAAGAAGTGAGCAGGTCACTCCTGATGTATGTGTGGCTACCTTTCACTGTGTACACAGAAAATGTATCAGAAAACAGCAGAAAGAAATTAGATTTAACCATATTGCCACAAGAGCGCTCGGTGTCTTGTATAGTCTTGAGAATGAGGATCTAACTAGAATACTGGGGCATGTTGCATAAACTGCTTAGACTAGTCTTAAAAAGTTAGCCGTTTTCTTCTAGACTGGTCATAACTGTTTATGTTACAAAAACGTAGATTGGCCCAATTTTAATCAGAAAAGTGAGACTGATTATCTCTTGGCTAACTGCTAATTGGTCAAACTAGCTCTTAAGACACAGTCTTTATGCAACTGGCCCCAGGATTGAAAATGTCACTGGAATAAAAGGTTCAGTGGACAAACCAGATCAGAAAAAAGTTAAATTGAGTGGTAGTACATTTTATTATTAATCCTATATAATATTCAAAACTCATTATTTCAATTTTTTTAAATAGTTTTTTAAATGATTAAATGCACATTTAAACAGTGTAAAATATATGTAGTAAATGCTACATCAAAAAGTTACTTTACCATGTACAATGAAAAGCTTAAATGGTTTAACATTGCATTATATGTTATATATATATATATATTTGTAAGTAAAAACTATGCTGATTATCTCTTAGCTAACTGCTAGTTGGTCATTAGTTCTTAAGACACAGAAAGAAAGAGCTTTATTGCCAAGTATGTTTGCACATACAAGGAATTTGTTATAGTGTCACAAGCTTCCAGTAACATGTGCCGCTGCCGCGCGATTTCCCGTTGATTCTGCATCGCGATCTGCTCTAAACAGCTGAAAGCCCGTGAGACTCAACGCGCTGTCCGGAATGGCGTCATTCAGCCAGGTTTCCGTGAAACACAGAGCAGAAGAGTGTGAAAAATCCTTATTTTTCCGGGAGAGCAGAAGTTCGTCCGTTTTGTTGGGTAGGGAGCGGAGATTCGCCATATGGATGCTCGGCAACGGCGTTCTGAATCTGCGCTTCCTGAGCTTCACGAGCACTCCGGCTCGCTTCCCCCGTCTGCGCGTCCTGAAGCGCTTGATCAAAAAAACAGGAAAAACTAACAAAAACAGTACAAACACTGGAGAGCCAACCACTGAGGCTGCCGTCTGCGGTGCCATCGCATGCATGAACAGTCTTAACATAGTGGCTATGTTTATGCAACCGGCCCCTGGTCTAGCATTTGTGACAAGCTAATACTAGTCATTGAGTTTTTGTTTCACTTCCGTATGAAATGTCATTTGCAGTTGTTTTGTTAGTAAGCAGAAGTTTAAGACTTGCAGCACACTTAACTTTACAGAGCCAAGCTAAAATGCTAATCTCACATTTGGTCTCTTAGCATTCACATTTCCAAGTGTAAATGTTGCTTCAACACAGATATTTGAGCATTCTTTGATTTGTTGAGTTGACCCTTACCGTGTAATGGTCCACGATGTTTTGAATCCTGGCTGACAGACATATATTAGGTAACGTTAGGTCAGATAACATCATGGTGCTGCTGCAAAAAAACTAAAACCTTAGTGTTTGACTGAAATTATTTTTTGTAACACATTTTTCTTCTTCAAATTACAATTCTTCATGCTTTTGAAAGCAAACCTCAGAATAGTTGGGATAAATCTCTCCGTCTCCTCACAGCTCCTGATTCCTGCCGATTCTCATTTTAAACGCTTTGCTGTTAGAGCGGTTAAGCGCGAATGTCAGTCCGCGTGCGCACCTGCTGCTTTACGCTCAGCTCGTGTCAAACTCGTTAAAGCGCCCGGAGAAGTGGAGAAATGATCTTTAGGCTTCAAACCATCATTAATTCAAATAGGACGTCAAGTTGAATATTCTTCGCCTTTTCTGAGTTGTAATGATTGACGAGCGGGTTAATTCAAACAGAAGCGATGAAAGCTATGGTGGTACAGGTGTGTTTCAAGCCTTCAACCCCAGTTGGAGATCTCATGGGGAAGCTGAGATCTTTTGGTGTCAATCAAAACATACCAATCATAAGCGTAGCATCCTTTGAGACCTAACCCAGAAAAGAGACGTCTAGTGTGCCGCGGATCGTTAAGCAGGTCTGGAATAAAGATTTTTAGACTACTCCCTGATCCGCTCTCGGAAGAACTATGAAATTAAATTCCCAGAGCTCGAGTGTTTTGTCTTAAAGTCAACATCGAATCAAAATGTACCCCATTAACTACTACATTTTATTGTTAACGATTCATCAATCTGTGTAAATCCAAACAGGAAAAAATCTTTTAATCTTCCAATGATATAGTAGGCTATAACGTGCTTCGCTTTCTCTTTTCTTAAATGCAGCCTTTCTGAAATATTGCTAATAGTTTAATGATTTAATGCAGTTAATGTAATAAAAACACACTGCAATAACAATACATTTGAAAGTCGTTACAATCCGGATGGGATGGTTACTTATTTCAACTGTCATGATTCCAAGTTCATTCAGAGGTAGGCCTACATCACATTGCGCAAGTAAAATGGGTTGTAAATTTAGTTTCATGTTGACTTCAAGTTTGAAATGAAGAAATCTGACAATTTTGACATTCAATCCAATAACCCCCTTTTAAACTTCTAAGTTGCGAGTGAAGTGTTTAATAACCATGTACAAATTATAGTTGGTGAGTCTCCGCAGATTCAAATTGCCGACATTTACACTTTTTGCTGCTCTGTAGACACTGATTTCACACAATACATTCCGTGTTATGAAATTTGCTGCTTGCATGCTTCGTCTGTGTCTGTTTGTCATGTTGCAGAGTGTGTGTGTGTGTGTGTGTGTGTGTGTGTGTGTGTGTGTGTTTGAGAGAGATGCTGTGTGGTTACTGAGTTTGACAGTATGCTTAAGAGTGAAATGTACCAGCATTGGCACGACACTATGTATAACACTAAACTAGTTAACTTAAATGACTATTAGACTAGCTCATCATAGCTTAGTGAAAATATTTAAGGCATTTGATAATTTGAAAATTATTTATGATATTTGGTGTAAATGCATATTGTTCCTTCCTATGGCCTTAAACTCCCATTATAATTTCTTTTGACGTGTATTTGTTTCTTGTTGTGTTTATATTTAGCCAACTTATCCTAAACAAGAGGACAAAAAAGAAAACTATTTTTTTAATGTTTTGGGTTTATTTAAACAGCTTCACCCCTGAATAATTGTTTTATGTCTTAGGACTTTTTTAAATGTCTGATATAATTTAAATGAAATAAAAACCCATCTGAATTCACAAGTCATCGCTTGTGGCTATTATGTGTGTTGAATGAATACAACGATACACAAGATGTTATTTCAAGTTTTACTTCCATCAGTCAAGAGGGAACACTTGTGATTCATTCAGTGTTGTGGACATTTTCTCTCTTGTTCAAATTTTACATGGTTGCCCATTGGATAATTTTCAAATGTTCACATAAAGGACGGCATAGTAATGCATGAAGACTGCCAAAGGAGAATTGCAGATAAGTAGCAAGGCTTTGACGTGTTGCTCACAGCTGCATTTCCCTTCATCTATTTCCACTGGCCCTTCTCATAGTCCCATTTGGCTGAAAAACCCTCCACAGGGTTCACCCGCATGTCCAGCATCCGCTTCACCTGCATAGCCTGCCATTCATCATCAAGGGTACGAGGATGAGGGGGATACACTGAGAGAGCACAGAAGATTCACCTATTTTAATTCAGACATAAATCACTGAATTAAAAAACAAAAATGTAAGACGATCCCTTACCATAGTACCTTTGCCAGAGAACAACCAGGCCAGTGAACCCAATGAAGAAAAAGATGCCGCCCAACACCGTCTTCCACTCACCAGTTGGTTTCTTCATCTCGGCGTATGTCTCATTAAACATAATCCTGTACACTGCCACCAAGAACCACAGCAGATAAAGATTGCAGCATACAGTATTTTAGTTTTTTTCCCCATGATTTTGTCTCTGCTTTGTCCTGTTAGATAAAAATCCTGTCCAATTGTTGACATATTTCTTGAAGTTGGGGTGGGACAAATCATAGGGATTGTCCTGTTTATTTTATTTAAATTAGCCAATAATTTACTTGTTATTGCTAGTCAGAGGTAGATGGTATGAAGGGGAGTATCTTAATTTAGTGAGCATTTAATAGAACATTAATTTGGACAAACCTATTAATGCAACGAGACATCAATAGTTTTGGTCCATTTTCTCGTAAGAAAGGATAGATTTTAAATGTCAATACCTGCTAAATGTAAATTTGCCAACTTTTAGCACTAGAAAATTTCAAAGCCACAAAACTCTTTAATTTGACTGTATTGCTCATATAAACATATTTGGACTCTCTAATAAGTACTTAATAAAAGAGACATAGGAGCATTAGCAGTACTAACAGGCAAGTTTCTCCTCTTTGGAAAGGCTGTTCCAGGGGCCTTTCTCCTTCTGCTTCAGGCTCTTGTCTGCAGCACTGAGGGTGTCTTTGTATGGTCTGTCAGGCAGAGGAGTGTCCAGACGGTCGCAGTACAGGGGTACAGACATGTCCGTCTGTTCTGTCACCCCACCTGTGAGAACAAGAGGAAATGATCAATTGACTAATGAGAGAAAAATACAAACATGAAATGGAAAATGCAGGAACAAAAGGAACAACAACAAAAAAAAAAGTGTAATTTATATAAATATTGTTATAATGATGTAATGCTGCTCACTGGTCATCCTTGTTTACATAGTCAAAATATGAAATTTTATGCTGTTCTTTAAAATAACGTTTAACATTACCATGCCCATGACTGGCCATCTTGACACCACTGGAGCTGAATGCAGCCACTCCCCGTCTGGACAAAAGCCCCGCTACACGTCCGGCTGTCAAGTGCAGCATCTGATCCACAAAAGAAAATAAAAACACATACAAAACCTCTCAGAAAGAACACAATACCTGGCAGACTAAGGTGAAATACAGTCAAACCAAAATTCAACGTTTCTCACATTATCACAGTTTATTCGCTATAAATTAAAATGGTAATAAAATATGGCAAGATCTCAAGAGTTAAACTGTCAGAACAAATTCATCTTGATAACGTCAGATAACTTTGATAGAAAGGTATGTAATGAATTAGGCTGAATAGCTGTCAGCTGTTAAATTTAAGTACAAAATTAGATAATACCAATTTAGGTCAACCAATTACCAAGCAATATTTAATTCTGTTCAGTCTGTGGTGTAAAAAGGTTGCGTTAACAATAAAAGAAAAAACACTTAAGCAACACATGGTCAGATCAAAGTGTCTGAAGAATTTTTGGTCCCAAATTTGTATCAATTTTACTGGTAGTCCACTGTATGAAGAATTATTGGGTATAATATGTCACAGTTCACTTTATTTTGCTATCCTCACTTACATTTCTGAACTATAGTGTCCTGCACCCACTAGTAAAAAAAAAAAATCAAAAATTATATCTGGTGTCTGAATAATTTTTGGTTTGACTGTATAACGCAAATGGTGGTGTAACTACTTTTATGTGATCTACACTATGGAAACTGTTGCTGTTCCTAAAGCCAAGTTGAACGCCATCCTCTTAATGTAAGTACCTCAATATGCTTGTGTATTATGCATTCAGTTCTGGTGTTGTTTAGTACTAAATGATTACAACGTAAAAAGGGAAAAACCTTGATTTGAGGACTTTTTGCAATTTTACTATGCATGTATACTTAAAGGTACATAACCCCCCTGATGCTTTAGTTCCTTCTTCTGTTCTGGATCAAATCCAAATCCCTGCTTGTTTAGTCTATAGTCACATAATCATCTTTTGCTGTTAATTACAGTAAGTCTCCACCATCCACAGGTTGTGTCTATGATACAAAGATCTGGGAAATTTGGTGTTTTGTTGAACAAAACCCCATTAAAATATTTAATTATTTTTATTTTTTTTTTACAAAGAAAATTGGACATTTGCTGTCATAAAACATTCTTTACTTATCTGTGCAAAGCACTTTCTGCACCCTCCATGTGCAGCAAGAGAGAGACAAAAATACTGTCATTAAAATGGACGAAACTGGCAAAAGCCCAAACCAAGAGTTCACAATGACCCCTGTACACTCTCCAACTCTCCAACAAATTAACAAAACATTTATAAAAGTGATTATTTACATATGGCTAGCTCTATACATTGTTATTCTACTGTAAAGATACGGACAGTACAATCATGTACAACAGTAAGTACAAGTAAAGAAGTCATTATGTAAATGCATTAAACTCAAGTGTATGCTTATCAGTTTTGCGACACTGTTAAATGCTGACCAATTCATCCATTTCTCTCTAAGCATAAAGATTATGCTGGATCTCTTTCTCTTGCTGCAGAATTTTTAAACATTTCATCTTTGGAACTATTTGAAGTATTGTTTCAAATGTGCTTTTAAGTGCACAGATGCATTTTCTTTCAGTTTTTAGTCCATGCTTATTATCCTTCTCCCCCTGCTACTTCTAGAAAGTTCCCTCATCGTACTCACAGCTTTCCTGAGAGACAAGATGATAAGGATGACAAAAATCACAATAAGAAATTACTGGGGAAAAAAAGAAAAAAGTGCACACTTGCTTCGGTTTATGCGTATGTCCCTACTTGGGCTGTTGGCACTAACTGACCATGAAAACACAGGGGTGGGTGGAGAAAGGAAGGAGAGAGAGAGAGAGAGCTAGTGGGAGGTATTGGCTTTAGTAGGGATTTTAAACTGTGAGAGACTGTGCAAGTAAACATCTGAGACAACCATGTGACTTCACTGTTCACTGGGACGTCTGTGCTGAAGTTTAACTCTTCACATATCAAATGCTCAGTACTGGTTTTGTTGTTTATTTTTATGGCAGTTTTTCCCCTTCTTTTTCATATTTAGTTTTGATCCCATAAAGACTTGTTTTTGAATCCGCAGATCATTTTATTTATGATTACAGTTCTTGGAAGCAAACTTTCAGAGAACAGAGGAAATGGAAGCAGTCATAAAGAAGATGCCAGAAAAAAAAAGGGGAAAAGAGGAGGGGGAGAAAGGCATGGAGTTTATTTGGCTCATGTCCAGTCCTGATCTGGGTTTAGCCCAATGCAACCTGAACTAAAGTCTGCCTCAGAAGTCTGGCAGTGAGTCTGCATGTGGGAATATGTTTCACCGCTCAACCAGAAGTGAAAGACAGAGAAATATTGAGGAATTCTCAGTGTTAAGGGTCAAATAAGGACAAACCTGCTGTGAAATATTCCAGCTGCTCCAGCACAAAGTGTCAGATATATTTAAAGAGAGATCAGACAATCATACATGGTTAAATCCTGTTTTTAAATGTAATTTCTTCGGATTCTCAGATCTCTCTGCTTTACTGTAACTAAGTGTTTTAGAAAAGTGAGAATTTCTCAACAATAACTTCAGGTGTCATGCTCTTCTTCTTTATGAACAACATATTTGTTGCCACACATTTGAATGATTTCATATCTCAGTGCCCTGAAGGAATGTTAAAAACAAGCCTCCAACAAATCTCTATCAACACCATCTTTCACATGCTGTTGAGTATCACAAAAAACAAACATACAAAAAAACTTCAGTTTATACAAAAGAGAAAAAATACTGTATACTAAGTATACCACAAGATTAAAATAGTAAAATCATTTTCAACTCATGATCATTTAAAGTCCATAACATTGAAACTTATGATACACACTAGAAGGAAATGGACGTGATGAAAGTGCAATCTTAAATATGATAATTTAAACTGAATAAAAACCTATTTAATTAAATATCTGATTCCATATCATTGCTGTTTTTATATTATAAATGTATAAAAGAATATTAAAAAGAAGATTTGTTATCTGAAATAAAAGTAACAAAAAGTAACCAAAAGATAGTTGCCAAGGAAACATCTCTCATTTCCGTTAATAGTGTAACTTACTGTACTAAAATAACTAAAACTACAATGGAAATAAAATGAATAAAATTTACACACACACACACACACACACACACACAAACACGGGGTTAAACCAAAACTAAAACCATTTTAAAAAATAGTTATTTGAAATAAAACTAACATTAACTGAAATAAAATAAGTTTTTTTTTTTCCGTTAGCCACCAAGGCAAAATGTTTCAATTTCATCAAATTTATAATTAAAAGTAAAATTAAAAATATCATACAGACTTTAAAACGTTAAACTAATACAAATGACAAAACACAATAAAACTAAAACTTTACCTAAAATTAAAATGAAAACAAAAATTATAAAAATAAAAAACCCGTAAAAACCCTACAGTAAGTTGTTTTAACCTAAAATGTTGCTTTAACAGGGCCTGTCTAACTTGTCTACTTTTACTAGTCTACTTGTCACTTTTAAAATGTTGCTTTAACAGGGCCTGGCTTACTTGTCTACTTTTACTAGTCTATTTTCATGACCATTCTGTGTTAGATACAAGAACCTGAAGTGCAACCTTTACGCATTAACTCTGATGTACCCAGAATGACCTGCTCAGTACTTATCTCTTCCCATAAGCATTTGTGTATACAACTGAATTTTATCTGTTTTCATCAGCCATTCAATCATGCTGAAACAGGGCTACATGTGTAGATGACAACACCTTCAGTTGTCACTGTCACTTTTTTTCTCAAACTAACAACAAAAAATGCAGGACAAGTTGGGACAGTTTTCTTTGGATGCAACTCAAACTAAAGCTGTCACACCAGCTGTAAACAAGGCCTAAAGTGGACTAAACAATCTAAACAGACTCTCACTGGTTGTGTATCAGTGAATAAATGAAAAAGAACAGGACATAAATGTCTTTTTGAAAAGCAACAGCAAGAGCTGAGCTCATTTGTGTGAATGTACAAACCTTCAGAAGCATCTAGGTGGCAGCAGTAAGCCTCACACGGTGCCAAAAACCGATCTTCAATCATTCTTAGTTTATACAGGAGACAGCAGTGAGTCTGACAGAGCATATGTCTTAAAACGTGATAAAGACTGCACATTTCACAAGCTCGACCGTTATGTAGGCCTACAAGTCAGGCTTTTGTTGGTGATGTGAATACTAAGGCTTGCTTTGCTTTAAAACGGGAATAAAGGCCAGACTGGAAGTCTAATTCACCAAAGTCCTCTGGAATTCACAATGGGTTTTTAGAATAGTTATTTCTGAGAAAAATAAGGTCTGTGGTGAACTACTTGAAGAGACATTTTGTTCTATAACATAACACAATGTCAAATGTGAATTTTAAAACTGTTATACAGGTGCTGTTAGTGTTAAGTTACTATGAAATGACTACACTGGTTGTCTGATTTGTCAAGCTAGCATATACTGACACTGATGTGGTAGTTACTTAGCAACTTACTTTTTTAATAATTGCAAAATTCACACTTGAGGTATAACTGCCTAATTTTTGTTACAATAAAAAGTTACCATCTCTTCAAGTAATGATAAGGACAGACCTTATTTCACTCATAAATCAAAACTGCTGTTCTAAAAACCCATAGGAAATTCCTGAGGGAAATCCATGGCTGGAAAATGTTAACACTCTTCATGGTTTTATGACTGCAAACTGAACAGCTCTATATGATACCTCCATTTCATTAAAAGTTTTGTGTGTGTATAAAACTGCCACTTACCAAGTCCTAAACTCCTCTTTTGCTTTCCATTTAACAGTAATTATAAAACAGTTAATAATTTAACAACTTTTATAGTTTACTATTATATCTAAAAGCACGAAAACCTATAAGCCTACAGCAAATGCTACATTTAGGTCATTATTTAGTGAAGTGAAAAACTCCAGATGATGCTTTTTTTCTCTGTTATTACATTGTAATCTCTGTTTGAATGAGTGCTGGAGAGAGAATAAGACAAATGGATTCTGTCTTACACAACTATTTGCTAACAAAGTACATTTCCTGTAAACTTTCTTCTGAACTTTATAATATAAATGTATTTTCACGCTAGATGGATAATCAGTATTAAATTAAAGCAGCACCACAAATCTTCGGCATCACTATCGCCATCTGTGTTTGAAATATACAATTGCAAGCTTGCACAACAGTTTTGAATAATGGTTTCTTTTTGTTTGTACACGAGCAACCAAAGATTTGGAATAATTAAGACTTTTTAATGTTTTTGAAAGTTTCTTATTCTCACCAAGGCAGCAAAAATACGGTAAAACAGTAATATTGTGAAATATTATTATTATTAATACAATTTAAAATAATTGTTTTATCTGAATATATTTTAAAATGTAATTTATTCCTCTGATGGCAAAGCTGAATTTTCAGTCTTCAGTGTCACATGATCCTTTAGAAATCAATAGCTCAATAATGGAGTTTCATTATTTTTTTTATTTTTTTTTTACCGGAAGCATCTTCAGCTTTAATAAAACATTTATGTCTGATCTTTTTTTTAGTTGAAAGCCTCACTATTTCAACATCAATCCACCCCTCTCTATCAGAGAACTGTGTTAGTGTATTAAGGTGGTGTCTGTCCCACTGCTTCTCGGGTGTTGACTGTGACACCAACAGCTGGCAGAACAAAGCGGAGGGCCGGATCGGGCACCACTGGCTGTGCTCCCTCAATTCTATCCTGTCCCCTCCCACCAAGAGTGGCACGTGTCCCTGCCCACCCCCAATTAAACACAGCTTAAACTGAGCGTACACAACCCCCTGCTTCTGTCGTTACACCCATTGTTATCTAGACCCCTTCCTCCAGCTCAGTCCTATTCTATGCTTACATTTTGCAATTTTTGCTAGAGGAAACTCATATGCCATTTGTCTTCGCCCTCCCCACTCCAGGCGTCTTGCTTTGTCTTGTCCCTTCACAAAGCCACAAAAAGCCAGAGATAAAGACAAGAAATTACCCTCTTGACCGTTAGCTTGAAGTCAGTCTGGTCCCCAATGCAATTTGTCTATGTCCACATCCAAACAACTCGATAATAGTTTATCTGCAAACCATGAGACGCCCACTTCACTGTAAGCACACATGCATGTCAGTTATTTCATAAATCTAATGAGTATTCAGGAAACTGACACACACACATGCACACTGGTTTCCATGTTATATGGGGACATTAGGCGTAATGGTTTTTATACTGTACTGTATTTTTTTATCCCCTATCCCTAAACCTATCCTGCACATGAAGCCATGAATGAATTAAACAGCTCTTACAAGGTCAAAATTTACTGACATTATATCCTTGTGGAGACATTTGGTCCCCATAATGTAGGGAATACCAGGACCACACAGACACAATTAAACAGTTTGAAAAATGAATATTAATTAAATATATATTAATAAATTAATATATATATATATATATTATAATAAAAAAATCGATTTTTTTTTTATTTAATTTAAAGTACTTAACATTGCTTGAGGTTTGTGCAAGGGGTTTGATATAAAAATCATTTTGAACAAGTGAATCTGATTGCAAAATAAGCCTATTAACAAATAACAATATTTAAAAATAGCAAAATAAATACATGTAAAAAAAATGAGGTTTTAACTACAGTACTTGTACTTGACATTAATTGACACACTTTACGGATAGTCAAAACAATCATTTGTAGCATATATATATATATATATATGTGTGTGTGTGTGTGTATAGTAAGTTACAGTACATACAGTATGTTAAAGCCAAAAGTGTTACTCTCTCATCCCTTATTTCAACTGCAAGATAACCACAGACTTCACCATGCTGAAAGATGGACCTGGCATTGAGATATTTCTGTCACAGAAGTGAAATTTAAAGAGATGCTTCATTACTTTCTGCCTATGTGTGGTTAATTTAGCCTTCTAGGGAAATGCCTTCTCATGCCAAAATCTGAAAGAGCACTACTTTAGTGATAGTATTTAATTCACTCTCTTTACACTAACGCTTGTAGGGCCATAAATATGAGGGTGAACCTAAGACTTAAGAAGCCCTGCCCTCAAAAATATGACCAAGGGCAGATGCCATACATACAGTGCCAGCTTTGACCTAGACCTTCTTCTGCCAGTGTCCTGGTTCACTGTGCCACCTCTCTCACTCTTCCTTTCCTTTTTCCATTCACATCCAACCTACTTTGCATACTGGCACTATAAGACAGTCTTTTTCTTTCAGTCCCCCGGGGCATGCTGGGTAAATGGGTCACTCTCCCACTGCCTTTCGTTAGAAGTGTGACTGCTCTTTTTGTTGCTCATTTTATGTGTGGTTACAGTTTTGTGTTTGATCTGGACCCTCTCCTCCTCTGCTGGCTCTTGTTCAATGAGGTTATGCTTGTGAGCAGAGAATGGGATGTCAGATGATGCACTCCATGATGGCCCTGATGGATGATGGGACACTGACCTGCATTACACAGCAATTAGAGCTTCTCACTGTTTGTTTTTCTCTATTCAAAGTGGCACTGCCAAACGTTTGGCAATAATAATAGCACTCAGTGTTATCGTCGTGACCGGATTATCAGGCTGAGCTACCTTGCTTAGAGTTTTCCATATTATCTGCAGTGCTGGCAGGATATGTAATGAGGCAAATGAGGTTAAGCATTTGGCTTCAGGGTGTAACATCGGTGCCCTTCCCCCCTAAACAACCACTGTAAACATAGGCAACAAGTTCAACATTATACCAAAGATTTCATTCATGCATATTTATTCAAATTATTTCCACATCTTAAAATCCTGATGTCTTGTGTACTAAAACATTCCATAAAGACAAGATGAGATACATCTGAGATATATATCTCATCTGTTAGTCTTTATGCACCATTTGCTGGTCCAACAAGTTTCTCTGCCAAACACGATAAGTAAACATAGAATGTGTTACTTTTACTACCTTTACTTTTACTTCGTTACATTCCAACGCATAATATCTGTCTTTTTTTTTCTCTACGTTACAGAACAAACATGCCTCTCCTCGTTCGTGCGCAAATAATTCGAGTCGATTCTTTTTCGATGAACCGGTTGAACCCGTTGGAACCCGGAACTATTTTACGTTTTGGCAAATCGCCGTCTAATTCGTAGTCTTGTTAGTAGGCTACGTTTTCGATCGGTTTATGCTCCACTGACACTTACATGTTTAGGGCAGGGTTAGAGGTGAATTTTCATGTTTACTGGTTTCACGATTCACACCTTACGAATTTTTACAAAATAGTCACCTCGAAAAAAAAACATTTTTCTATGATATCTGTAAATTCGAGTGATCTATTCTGATCTGGGCTGCATTTCCCAAAAGCTTCGTAATCCTAAATTTATCGTAAATTGATGATACAATTATTTTAAAAGTCTTTAATGCTGGTGTTATATAGCTGTTAACTTTATGAAATGATCCGCTGCGCTGACGCTCTCCAGACGCGGAGAAAGTCCGCCTTTGTTCATAACCACTCCTCTAGCCCCCGTTGGCCTGCTTTGGCGCAAGGTTTTCGTCGGGCCCAAAAAACCTGGCCGTTGGCCCCGAGGAAGCACCGACGAGGCACGATAAAGCCCCGGAAGTGACAGTGGAAACGCTACTGGCTCTGGCACGCACTAGCACGCCCGTTTTTGGCCCAACAGTGGAAACGCGGCTGAGAAATCTGGAAATAACAGGTTTTAGTGAAGCACAGCGGAGCTTCTGGCCCGACGGTGGAAACGCATCGTGATTTTGGGCTCGGTGCTACAGGTCCGAGGCTATTAGCCCCGCCCGCCCGGCCCGTTTAAAGCACTGGCTTGCACTGGCCCAACAGTGAAAAAAGCCACCAGCCACCATGAATCATGGTCCAACATGCTCTAGATCACATTATTACACCATATTTGCAATATCAAAACATTTTGGAAAATTGAACAGGATTTAAAATAATGTTTTTCATTCTTTGTTAATGAACCGACATCTATGAATTTGGCAAAAGCAGTGATTGATTTAGATGTTGCTAGCACACTGCGCTACTATTTGAGCTGCTGGAAATAAGATATATGGTAAGATATGATGTGTTATTTGTGCATATTGAATTAAATGTTGTTCTCTGAGTTCTAGGGAAGGAATAGACATCGGTCCTCTTGAGTCAGCATTTGTTTGTTTTTTTAGTTTTATGAGGAGCTTCAGTGGAATGGATAGCTGAAGCAAGTGGAGCAAGTATTGCGTGTGCAGGGGTTTTCTTGCTGTTGTTTTTGGGTGGAGAAGGAAATCATTTTCCTTTTCATCAGAAGTGTAAGTACATGTAAAGCTCTACACAAGAAGGAAATCAAAGGGATTTGTGTGTATGTGGGGAAACCATGGAACAGGCCCCACTGTCCCAAATTTACATGTTCAACCCAAATCTGTGAAGCACTTGTGCAAACGCACACACGGCATACACACGTACACGGCTTTTCCAAATAAAGGCAGTTGGGGTGATGACTGTGGTTTTCCACCAAACTGAGTATGAAAGAATATATGTTCATTTATAAATATATAGGGAAAATTCAGGGAAGTCACTGTTCAGCATTGAGATGACTGGAAAAAATGTCCTAATTAATCTGATCTCACCCTGCTATTGTTAAGTGTTACCAAACTTATTTACTGTCAAGTATTACCAATTTTAGCAATATTATAAGGGGATATCATATAGGGGGGAAAATAAAACAATAAAAATGTCTCTTTAAGGGATTGTAAATTCAAGTACTTTACAAACGTATGATAGGCATTAGCTGTATTAAAAATGTGATCTCATGATTATTTAGTATTTATATGTAAAATGTCGTTCTACCACATAGACAATAAACATAAAATATTGACAGCATCTAAATGATTTACATATGAACAACTGTACACATTTACAAATCCTTATTTATAAGTACTGAATTAATGTAATTAATCAACATTGATACTCACATAAAATAACATAAATTAAAAAGCATATAAAAATATGCTGCAGAACACTGCAAATTATCTTAAAGAGTATCTGAAAGAAAGAAACAAGCCAGCTTTAACCACAATGCAGTGTAGAATCAAAACCCTTGTCCTACATCTGCAAGTATCTGAGTCTCATCCCTTTTTGCACAGCTTCAGGACAAAAACATTATCCTGCATTCATTATGATATTCATATTCATAATTCAGCTGAGTGCTTCTGCGCACAGGGATACAGTCACTGAGCAGGAACATGTGCCTCGTGTCATTTTGTCGCTTAATAGCAGCAGGATCAGTGGAGTTTGGAAGGTGGAAAGAGTGTGAAGGGAGTGAGGGAAGGAAGTGTATCTGGGATGGCAGGGATCACACCTCCTCCTCAGGGGCTCTGAGGTCAGCTCCACTGGGCTTTGATCTTTGACAGCAATGAGCGAGTAATGACCCTGTGTGTGTGTGTGTGTGTGTGGGTGTGGGTGTGGGTGTGTGTGGCTGTGCGTTTTAGGGACAGAAAAAGCTGATTTTGTGTGTCTTCTTTTTGTAATGTGCTGCTGCTTAATATGAACAACTGTGTCTGACGTTTTTATGGCCAATTTCACAGTCAATTTGTCTTATAGCATAAGAAGACATAAGAAAGCAGTGAATTTTATCTTTATAGTATTCTAGCCTTATATATATAATACGTGTGTGTGTGTAAAAAAAAAAAAAAAAAAAAAAAAAAAAAAAAAGAATAATTGATACCAGCTTAACACATTCTTCTAAAAACATTGCCAAACCAATAATTTTAATTAATTAATACATTTTTCTTTCATCATGAAGATGCCTTCTTTGGCCTGTCTCACCCCAGTGTTGTTACTGTTAACTAAAACTAAAACTATTCAAAATTGTTTTCACTAATTGAAATAAATAATAAATATATAGATGATAAAATATAAATACTAGATGAAAATCTTAAACTTAAAAACATAAAATTTTTTTTTTTTTTTTTTAAATAAGTTGAAGTACTAAAATTACTAAAACTGACAATTGAAGTTATATAGAAATATAAAAAAAAACAAAAAATTAAATGACAAAAGCACATAAATTACTAAAACTTAACCTAAAATTAAATTAATACAGAAACAAAAGCCAATTTAAAAAAAATCTATAAATACCATAATAGTATAATACAAAAATACCCAGATAAACGGGAAAAGGCAGCAAAGGGGGCGAGGCCATGCTGCGCTGCTTTAGAGAAGAGGAAGAGAAGGAAGAGAAAGCGCGTAAATATCTATTCATATATGAATCGCGATTCTGTCTTCTATCGATTCTAATGGATTCACAAGTTTCAAAATCAATGTTCTAAAGCAGCGGTTCTTAATACTGTTCCTCGTGTCACCCTGCTCTGCATCTCTCTCTCTCTCATTCAGCTCAGCTCCAA
>NW_015555711.1:1355910-1357591 GCF_001515605.1 Sinocyclocheilus anshuiensis
AAAATGAATAATTCGTACCAGCTTAAACAGTCTTCTAAACACACTGACAAACCAGTCAACTAAAACTATTAAAGAGTTTTCATTAATTGAAATAAATCTGAAATAAAATTGCCATGGCTACTATAGAAAAAAAAATTCAAAAATTTCTGTTAAGCACTTATATATATATATTAAAAAAAAAACTAAAACACAAAACCTTAAAATTACAGAAGCATATCAGAATTACAAAAACTAAAATATATAAAAATGAAAGCTTGAAAATATCAATAAAAGCATAATACTAAAATAACATTGCTGCATCCATTTCCATCTTCTCCTTGCTATATTAGTGTATTTTGATGAAAAACATATGGAAATATAAGTTATCAATGTGTCTTTATTCCTTCTTTAGATTTTTTTTTTATTTTAGTTAATATATTGTATTATCTATAAGAAAACCTGTGTTCTCATGTGTGTATATATATATATATATATACGTATATAAAAAAAACAAATACATGTATATTCAATATATAAAACTATATAATAAATAGTTGAAATAGTGACATCCGTGAAGTGTTCAAGAAAAGTTAGTCTCCTCTTTTTTTTATCTCTTTATGTTTGTTTTTTATCTTTCTGAAAGCATAATTTAATCCAGATATATAATAGAATTTATTCATTTATCTTGATATAGCACCATGCAATTTAAGTTGCTAAACACATTAAACATTATGTGTCTGATGTTGTTTAAAATATTGCAAAAATGTACTTTACAAACTGATGACCACCTATAAAAGGACAGAAAAAAGTTTTTTTTAGTGCAGCGTGTGTGTATATGATGATTAGTAGGTGTGTGCACTTGCCTAACTGATGTGCCATATAGAAATCTGGCACATGCAGTCTCGACCTTTGATCTGTAGCGTCTAGTCACACTCATCCTCCATCTCTCCTGGGGCTTTCCATTCAGAGCGAGAAGGACAGCAGCTGCTTGTCTAGATGAAGAAAAGCAAAGAGGATTTGGTGGGATGCGGTATTTGGGAAAAGATGAAAGGAAGGAAACATGAAAAAGCAAAAATGGCATGTGGATTGTATATAACACAGTCCTGCTACAAAATAGTTAACTATTTATTTTAACAGGTTTAAGGTTCAGCTTTAAGGGTTTAAGTTTGTTTTTGTGTGTGAAGACCTGTCATCATCATCATCATCATCATCCATGTTTCTTCTTTGTTATCATTTTTTTTTCACCACACTTTTGCATATTCACACTCAGTGATTATTCTGTATGAACAGATGTTATCTTTGACCTTCCAAGTGACTTGGTCACCAACGCCATCAAAACATGAACATGCCACTCTTCCTCTTTCTACTTCCACATGCACTTATTGTGATACAGTTAACATTAACAATCCTGTCAAGAGGCAGTGGATTTTAATACACTCAAGTACTTCTGAGACACGTGTAATTCAAGCATACCTGAACTCCCTTAACAACAATACGCCAAGCACAATAGTGGTTTGGATTTGTATACACATATGCAAGCTAGTGTATAAAAATAGACAAAAACACACCCAATACTAATGAGCATGAAGCAGCCTTGACTTTGAAAGAACCATTGTTTACATTGTGTCTATTTCCTGATAAAGACTGACAGAGAGTAGGTGGTGCATGTGTGTGCGAGAGAGTTTTTTTTTTGGGGGGGGGG
>NW_015555711.1:1361203-1369837 GCF_001515605.1 Sinocyclocheilus anshuiensis
GTGGTTTTGTTTTGTTGGGGGGGGGGGGGGGGTGGCTTTGTTGGCTGAACCTGTTTAATTCAGTGTGAGTCTCTGCTGCCTGGCATCTGCTGATCCCTCTGTCATGGCCCTGCTGGGTGGACTCACGCACTCACTCACGCACTCACTCCACTGGGAACAGGAGAACACTAGAGAGCAAGGAAAGGAAGTATATTGAGAGACAACATAAGTCAGATAAAGTAGTTAAAGAGACAGTACACCTAAAAAAAAAATCTGTCATTTACTCACAGCATCATATCGTGTTTCTTCTATGAAGAATCTAAAAGAAGATATTTTGAACAATGAAAAAGAAATAGAAAAGATAAACTCATGCACAGTATTACAAGGCTTCTAAAGCCAATAGCTTTGAGGGAGGAAAAAAACGAAATTTAATTGTTATTCACTGAAAATCTTACCTTAAAAATGCACCTGGACACACACCGTGAAAATGTTTGTGTTTTTTTAGAGAAAAACTGTAAAAATGACCTGTTGAATAGTATTACCTGTATGTTACCTTACCATATAAAGTTAAAAACTGTGAATGGTTTAACTTTACATTATATGTAATCAAATTTATGGAGTTTGCCAGTAAAAACTATAGCATATAATTAATGGTGCGGAAACAGTAAAAGGACATTCACAGAGGTCTCAGCGTGAAACATATAATTCAGTTTTATTTAAATAATTTAGTTTCTTTTTATTTGTATTATTAATGTAGAATAGGGAGTTATGTGATGCATTTTATGTTGTTTAGTTAATGTTTATGGCATTATTTTACTGTTGTGTATTAGCCTGATGGTGCTCTGTGTAGCTGATTTTTTAACATTATATTACTTGATTAAATATACAGTTATAAGTTGTAGAATATACAGGCACCAATATGCCAGCCCGCAATACCTAAAACATTGTCACCATATTTCTTTATGGTGAATTTCTGACTTTTTTTTTGTTTTGTTATAGGAGTATTTTTACTGTGCATGCATGGTCAACATTCACTTTTATTATAGAAAAGAATAGCTTGAGCATTTTCTGTCTTGCATGGAAGAAAGAAAGTCATATGAGTTTTGAAAGCTTAAGTGTGAGTAAAGAATGACAGCATGTTCATTTTTGGGTGAACTATTGCTTAAAATACAGTGATAGTGAAGGGAGTGCCTGTGCACTGATAAGACAATGCACTGCTCTTTCTCTTGTAAACGTTATGGAAAGTCAGTAGACTGTGACCTATGCTTAGCCAAAACATTTTCAGAGGTTCGTGTCTCAAAGTAACACATACTAGGCACTTTTCATTCTTTTAAAATCTCTGAAACTGTAATGGATTCTGTGTGGTGCGGTCCAGTATATGGAATGATTTATCACCTATGAAACATCTCACACGCTGATCACGGTTGTCATCTGGTGTTTTCTCATTGTCTGCCTCTGCAGTGGTTTTCTGTTATCCAAAGCTGTTGGCCTTATCTTTCCTGTTTCATCTTGCCACTCTCTATCTGTTTTCACCAGTGGGATAATGAAAGGTAAGAGATAAGAGATCCTTCCCCATCGCCAACAGCATGGAGCCTTTCCCATGGGTCCATCATCCAATGAGTCAGGGTGCTATGAATAGCTGATAGACATGGAAAGGGAGGAAGATGCGGTTGTTAGATGGGGTTTGGGAATATGATAGAAGGACATTAAAAATGTGTATTCATATTTCAATATACAATACAAAACAGTCATGCAGTTGTTTGTCTATCTTTATTAAGATGCTCATATATTATTAAAGTGACAGTTGTTCTCGTGTTGTTCCAAACCTGCATGACTTTGTCTTCTGTGGAACATAAAATAAGTAATTTTGAGATGTTTTTCCCCCATAAAATGGAAGTCAACGTGCACCAAAACTGTTACAGTCATCCTCATTCTTCAAAATATCTGATTGTGTGTTCTGCAGAAGAAGAAAAATTCATTGGAATGACATGAGGCAGAGTAAATGATGACAGAATTTAGTCTCACACACTTGATCATGTCATGTTAATATAATTGAATTATGAGCATATTATGTGTGAGCTACAGATTTAAGATAGAAGGAAACCTTGAATAAAGAGAGATGACAGATAAACAAGTAGCCTATTGTATCAGCCTGACAAAAACTTAACCAACACATATACACAAGACAAGATCTGTGTGAGAGAATGTTTAACACCTCAGCAGTCCTCTGTGGGAAGAGGCTAAATAAAAACATCAGATAAAGCTTTTAGAGTGTGTCACGGTGTGCTTTTCCTCTCCTATAATTATAGTTGATTTTGGACCTAGATTATGCAGAACATGAAGTCCTGGCTCAGTTAACTGGAAGTCATTGAAAACAGACAATAACTTGGCTCTCCACAAGCTTATATAATAAGCTCCAGAGCTTCATCAGGCAGGTTTTCTCAGAAGCTTCTCAGGAACATTTATTCGGAAAGTGGACTACCGCAGACTGCTGACATAATCGCCATTGTTTCATGTCCAAGGGTTATGAATAAAATGGAAACAATTTTCAGAGAGAGAACTCAAAATGGAACTAAAAGAGATAAACAGATGGTATTTTGCTCATATTCTGTATTTAAATCAGGCAAACTGATTTTTCAGGGAAGAAAGTTTTCACTTCTCTTCACAGTCTTTGATAAGTAAATAAAGATAAATGATAAAGCAATAAGCTTACCTAACACTTATGGTGGTACATTTGCTTTAGGCTCTTTTGTTTTGTTTACATGTCAGCATATAAAAACCACATGCTTCTGTTGCAAGTGATAGAGTGAGTATGGAAGTGGAACTGATATACTTCACTTTTTAAATTGTTTATTTTCAATAGAGAGACGGATCAGCCGTAGCTTGGTGTTTAATGAGAAATGCTTGTAATGAGAGAGGATTGACGGTTGAGGTTCATGGCCCAGGGGACGGTGTCTTTGTGTCTCAAGAGTTCTCTGTTTTCCTCTGTCATGGCTAACAGTTAAACCGAACCCTGAACAATGGATGCAAACACCATTTGGCCTCTCAGAGCCCGAGTGGGAGTGAGTAATGAGGGTTTAAAGATCAGGCTGCTGCTTTTTTTCCAAAACGTCTTTCTCATTCTCTGCGTCTCCTCGTTAATTACATCTAGTCTACACAGACCTCATCTTCAATTAGCAGCAGTGTAGAGTTTAATATTGTTTGGGTCATTATATTCCCCTACAATGCCTGTAAATCATATAAAAAAATAAAATATGCACTTTTATATGTGTGTGTGTGTGTGTGTGTGTGTGTATATATATATATATATATATATATACTTTAAAAATATATATATATATGTGTGTGTGTATATATATATATATATATATATATATATGTGTGTGTGTGTATATATATATATATATATATATACCTTAAAAATATTACATAAAAATAAAATCTGTAAATATAACTGAGATTATTTAAAATAATTCCATTATTGCATTCTTTGTCTTCACAATTGCTTCTCAATAGCACATAAAGAAGCCAAAAAGTGAAAGTCTACCTTAAGTTATTTAAATCACTTTGAATTCACCCTCTGCTACTTTAGTTTATCAGCAGCCCCATTGTATACACAGACGAGAACAAACACTGCTATAGTGAATCTGTGCCAGTTAATGAATTAACCCCATCCCCCCATAACACCCCAGTTGGCTGAGCCTCAACACATGAAGTAGTCCATTTAGCACAACTGCTTTAAAGGGGTCATATGATGCGATTTCAAGTTTTCCTTTCTCTTTGGAGTGTTACAAGCTGTTCGTGAATAGATAAGATCCCTGAAGTTGCAAAGACTAAAGTCTCAAAACCAAAGGCAGACTGCGCTTTTCGGAAGGAGGGACTTTGTAGAAAACGAAGCGTTTGAGAGAGGCGGGGCATAGAGGACCTACAATAATGTACAGTATTTGAAAAATAATGTTTTTTGAACATTAAAGCATGTCAACATATTCTGTTACACCAAATACACAAAATAATGATCTTTAAAAAAGCATCATATGACCCCTTTAATGAACAAACTCAAAAAAATGAAGATTTCTCCACTAACTAATTAATATTGTTGTAGTTATGGACCATCATATAACTTTTCTCTTGTCTTACTGGGCTGCAAAAAAATAATTTAGGCCAGAATTTAAATTAAATCCTCTTTTTTTGTATTCAGCTTGCAAAGCCTCCTCTCCTTACAATTTACCGTGTTTTTAGCATTGCTGACGTAACATCACCGTCAAATCACAAGGTTAAAATGTTGGCTAAATGATTCAGGCCTTGACAGAATGGAAAAATGAATGTAAATGCTCCTAAGTAGATGCCAGAATAAAACCCAATGATTTTTCCCCCCAGATATATTTTATTAGTTACTTACCACGAGCTTTTAGGGAGGCAAAACAATTACGTAATACGTAACACATTGAGGGGCGGTTACCTTGGAAACTTTCCTGCGTTTTCCAAACTGGGAAGCGACCAATGGCGGGATTCGGCTCATACTATTATTTGCAGTATTAGGGGTGTTCAAAGGATGTGCAGACACTCTAACCCGCTTTCTTGTCCTAAACAATATTTTTGTTTTACTGTAAGAACATATTAACGTACTACAGGCAAATATTTGTGTGGCAAATTAAAGCATGTGTTACCGTCGACGTCCTATGTTTATAACACAATAACACTACACCCTCATATATTATGGTCTGATAGTGGTATATTCCCCGCAGAAATTCAATCGCCTATCAGGGTTCATGAAAATGTAAAGGTACTCTCACTTTTTCTCTCAGAGACATTTTAGCTCTAAATTCATAAGGTACAGCCTAGTTAGAGTTTTCCTGTTCGAAGTCGACTTTGGAAACGCTGCGGTGTCGCTGCTGAGGTGAGTGCTAAAAACACTCAATGTTTATGATAGTCCAATGATGATCACACTTTGGATTATTCGAAACCAAAAACGATAGCATCAGAGCGTCTAGTTTAAATGCTGAAAAGACATTCTAACGATTTAATCTAGCTTAATGGATATTTAATGTCGACTAAGTGTTAAAAATAGACGATGCTCGCAACGGTCAAAAATGTTAATCACTCACAGTTTGTTTTGTAAAGTTAATATTGAGCAGTTAGATCAAATGTGATTTGTAATGCTTATATCGGTGTAACGTTACGATATGTATCTCAGGAAATTTGCTCTAGCGAATCTTTTGAATCGGTTCACAAATGGTCTGAATGATTCCAAGTGATGTAAATTATTTTTTTAAATATATTATTTAATGTAAACGCAGGTGGTATATGTGTTCTTGAGAATTATGTTTTTATGAGTTGAGTGTTACATTGATAGTATATAATTTGATGTTAGGCACTGCGTGATGATGTAATTCCCTGAATCATTGAATCTTTTCCTTTGAATATTAAAGGGATCATATGATGCGATTTAAATTTTTCCTTTCTCTTTGAAGTGTTACAAGCTATTGGTGCATAAAGAAGATCTGTAAAGTTGCAAAGACTAAAGTCTCAAATCCAAAGAGATATTCTTCATAAAAGTTAAGAGTCAGCCGAATAATGTTCTTTTTAGCAACATCATATGACCCCTTTAACTGTTCGAAAGAATTGATTTGCGGCACACTAATGAAGTAAACTAATAAGTGTGTGGTATATGTGATTGCTAAAGTACTAGATTGCATGTGATGCTAAGATAGACCTGTGTGTTTGGATGTCTGTACATATAGGATATCTTTAGTCACCAATCCAAGTGAAACAGATCATATAACAAGGCAGCTTGGCAGTTTTGTTTTACTGTATACATATAGGCTACTACTCTTCATGTCATTCTGACCTGATTCCACTGCAAAGGAAACTGAAAAGGGATTAGAGTATGATTTTGTTATTCCCTGTTAGTTGATAGCCTGAGCACTATCATTCAGTGTCTGTCTAAATAGGGAATTGCATCACGTTGACCTTTTTGGACATAAGACCTAAAGTATTCAAACAAACGTTAACAGCTATTATATGTCATGTCTATGTATTCTGGCACTTGTGGCCCTTTTCTTAGTGGTATAATGACTAAAGTGTTCATTTTAGATTTTGTCCTAAATTAGAAATATTAATTTAAAGAATCAAGTACATTTGAGGGTACCTTTAATTTTTAGTGTATTTTCATGTATTTTTTCCTAATTATTTTGTTGATAGGATATATAAAGCTATATGTTTTTGTAGAGCTGCACGATTATAACAACAATCATAATTGTCGATCATTCCCTTGAAATTGTAATTGCGATTATTAATTACGATTATCACAATGATGTTTGATGTTTATACCATTGTTTGCTGCAACTGCATGCCGTATTTTTATATGAAAATAAACAAGCTGAAAACACTTTTCTATAGTATTAAGCCTCAAATGTCAACTATACATCGGATTGGTTTCTTCTTTAAATTATAAAAAAAGTAAAAATATAAATGGTATTATAGTGTTATACTAAAACTAAAATTAAAACAATGGAAAAACCCTTAAGATAACATGTAGAAAGAAAAAACGCATCTTAAGCACACAGAATAACATAAGTGTACTTCGAACGATTAATTGCTGCTTTGAACGATTACGTAATTGTGGCATCCATAATTGTAATCGCGATTAGAAATTTGATTAATTGTGCAGCCCTATGTTTTTGTATGTTTTCGCTTGTCCGTGTTTGTTTCGGCTTGTGGACAGTTGTGATGTAATTTTCGTCATCAGCATAGTCCATTTTTTTTTTCAAATGTATTTTTTTTCTTGTTTTTTTTTCTGAATTTAGGTTATTTGATTTTATTTTTTTCACTTTTTTCATTTACAATTTACATTAATTACAAAAATTACATTAAGGCCGTATGAAATCCATTTTATTTTTCTACAAATTCTGCTTTATTTTTCCCAAATTCTGTATTTCCCATTTTAATGGTTTAATTACATTTTATAAGCAATTGAATTCATAAAACTTTAACATAATTTATAAAAACATTTTACAATAATTATGTAATGCTACAATAATGCTATTGTTTAATTTTTTTCAGAAATTCTGTGTGTCTTTTAATTTTTCTGGATTATGATTTAATACAAATTAATTATCAAAATATATGGTAATCAAATGAAGGCATAAAACATTAACAATTTATACTGTAAATTAAATTTTTTAAGATTGGGTTATTACAATTCTGTCTGTATTTTCCCTTTCTGCATTATGGAAATCTTAGGTCGGCTATAGGTAGTGTGCATGCAGTGAATGCATATACTTTGAAGAGTTTGTGTGCTCGGTTGTGCACTCGACATGGAAAATGAAGACTAATCAGGCCTAATATGTATTTGGATAGAGTAAAGTCCCACAGCATCCCACATGTGGCAAAAGATTGTGTACTCTTTGGTTGAGTATTAGTGCTGATGCTGATGTCAGTTTTGTGGAAGTCATCCTCCACAGTGTTGTGAAATGTGGGATCAGACTGAATGTTATAACACAGCCTGAGTCCATGACTTCACTAGCCTGCTCTGTCTCCTCTGCATGTGCTTTGTGGATTTCCAGGATGTGCTGCAAGTCAAATTCCAATTTAGGACCATCAGCGGTGAGTTGAGGTCTATCAGCAGAGATGGAGAATGGGACCTTGTGATTTCTAAGTAGCTGATGGGTTGATAATGGGACACACACACAGGGCCGGATTTACGCATAGGCATTCTAGGCACATGCCTATGCTTGCACGTCCAGGGGGGGCCCAAACACAATGAAGATATATATAATATTTTTGTTATACTATGGGATATCTACAACAGTAAAAGAACCAAAACCCCAGAAGACATTGAGCAAATAAATATAACAAACAATAACTATTACTATTACTATAATAAACTATTTCCATGTCTTCAACCTTTTTTATGTACGGAGATCACGCTTTCTTTCTCCCGTTCTCTCTCACACATGCACACACAGACACGCACTCGCGCACACACGTGGAGACGCGGACAGAAACTTGTCATCAGAGCTGCGGCTGCCCCGCGAATTTATCAATAAAAGAGTTTCGCTGCTGAAAAGCTACGTGACATTTCTCAGTAGTGAGGTTCTTGAAGCAGTTCAACTTAAAGATTCGCTACTAGACGCTGCTGCTGAGTAGGGCTGTCAAAATGACTGAAAAACTAAATTCGAATTTTCTACTTAAATATTATCAAAATTCGAATTCTATTCAAATTTAAAAGGCATATGATAAATATGCATTCTGTGTGAACGGCTTGGTTTCTGTTTTGACGTAAACTACATCTTCTCCACACTGATGCTCTCGTTTTCCACAATATATGAATGAACAACGTAGCAGCGCCGCATCTAGTGGGTTCATCTGGATAGGCAAACAAAAGCATTCAAATGAAATCAATGACACATACATCGTCATCGCATCTCGTGCGCCACTGATAAGGCTGCCTGACGGCTGACGCAGACCTTAATAAAATTTTGTACTTAGATATTATCTATATTCGAATTTAAAAGGCATAATTTCAGTTAGGTGGAAAAAAAGCTTTTGGCTTCTCTCCTGAGGCCCCAAGAGGGCGCATCGAGCAAAATAATATGCACGTTTCTTCAAAGCGTAATAAAATAACACGACTATCTTTGAAAAAAAGTGCATAAT
>NW_015555711.1:1372705-1373515 GCF_001515605.1 Sinocyclocheilus anshuiensis
CTTTTTTATGTACGGAAATCACGCTTTCTTTCTCCTGTTCTCTCTCACACATGCACACACATAGACACTCACTCGCGCACACATGCAGAGACGCGGACAGAAACTTGTCATCAGCGCTGCGGCTGCCCCGCGAATTTATCAATAAAAGAGTTTTGCAGCTGAAAAGGTAACTTACATGGTATTTCTCAGTAGCGAGGTTCTTGAAGCAGTTCAACTTAAAGAGTTTCGCAGCTGAAAAGGTAACTTACATGGTATTTCTCAGTAGCGAGGTTCTTGAAGCAGTTCAACTTAAAGATTCGCTATTAGTAGACGCTGCTGCTGAATACTGCTGAGAGATGCACAGACGCAAGTATTCACACGCACTTAATCTCTCCCTCTCTCTTTCGCGCTCTCTGTCTAATAACTGCGTTAGACTGCATTAATAACTGCGTTAGCCTGCATGTTAATGGCTCAAGCCTCTGTTATTAGCTCTAAAATGGCGTTTTGGAATTTGCAACGGAAGGTTTGGGATGAGGTGTGTAAAAAAATTAGCTAGTTCAACACCCACGAGATTTCAGGACAGAAACATGTTAAATGTCTTGAAACAAATCATCTGAACAATTGATGTGTGATTGTGACTCCAGGCCGTTAAAATTATTAGAGAAATAAATAATGCACTCCCGAAGTGGTTATGTGGCCAGTTCGCTGCGCCTATTAATGGAATGAAATGCAATTTGTTTGAATTCTCAAACAAATTAAGAACCTACTTTCGATTTTATTGACTGAACGCAAGCGCTTATTGCGATAGAAAACACTGTAACGGTTTCACCT
>NW_015555711.1:1373668-1376499 GCF_001515605.1 Sinocyclocheilus anshuiensis
GTAGTCTGTTTTGTGTACTTTTAAAAGCATTGTTTAAAATGCTTATTTGCTTAGGGAGTTTTGTTGTAATAAAAGGCATGTAGGTATACACACACACACACACACACACACACACAAGCCACTGCAGAATGACATGACATTTTTATGTGTAATACTACTGAAAGCTATAAAGTATTTTTTTTTTTAATTGACATTCCTAACGGAGTTTGAAACTTTTATTATAGTGACACACCGTGTGACTCATTTCTCTGACAGAGTCGATTTAACCACAACCCCTGTATTAAGTTTATTATGGGCTTCAGAAATAGTTGCTAATCAACAAATGTTTGTATTTTTAAAGTTGAATTTCTACTGTATACCTGATTACTGAATATTGTTGACTTTTATTATAAAGTTATTGTGATGTTCCTCATTTGTAAATCAACCTGGATAAAAGCATTTGCTAAATGAATAAATATAAATGTTTTATTTTATTTAGAAAAAAAAAACATCTTTACAGTCACATAATATGAGGACTGAAATTCCAGAAAAATGAAATTCTGGCACACTCAACTAATAAATCTAGTCTTATTTTTATCTCTGGATGATGCTTTTGACCCATAAGATGTTTGCCACATCAACCGCCCACATGCGTTTACTAAATACAGCTTCCCCACGTTTGGACTTCAAAACGTGACTGAGCTTTTCTCTTTTCCTAAATTTCCTTTTTTTTTTTTCCCCTGAGGAATGCGAGTTGGCTCTTTCAAGCCTCTCCCTAGAAACTGCCCTCCCAAGATAAACAGCACTAGTCCAGCCAGCCCTCCACCCTTCCTAGAGGGCTGTGTTTCCCTCCAGCATGTGAGAGAGTGGATCTAGCCTCCTCCCCTGTATGGCACTGCGACTGAGAGTGCACTCACCCCTGATCTCCCTCTTTCTCCATGCATTGGTTGGCTAAGGTGCTCTTGTTTTTGTGTAACGTCTCCAAATCTGTGGCGCTCACTCGCCAGGCCTCTTTAACAAACGGTTTAAACTTTTTGTGTGTGTGTGTGTGCACGTGTTAAAGCAGGTTTGACTTCAGACAATCCTTTCAGTGCCACCCACTTGTAACCAGGCCTACACATAATCTCTGCACGGAATTCTGCTGAAAACTCTGTAGATTTCCACGGAATGGAAAGTTCTATTGATGCCCCGCCCCTTGCATGGTTGTTCATCCAGCTAACAGGGAACATCCTCAGAACCTTTGCAAATGTTCTGGCAAGGTTCTCTTAAAGTTATGAACTAACATTCTTCCAGTAATGTTAATAGAAAATTCAATTTTGTAACATTTTTTAGTTTGTCTAATGTTTTTAAAATTTTACTAGTTTCAGAACATTCAGAGCAAAAGTGACATTCCCATAAAGTTTGCAAAATTATTTTTTAAAACCTTTTAAAAAACTTTGTTTTGAAATTGTTTAATAATAAATGGCTTAATGAGAATGTTAGCAACTTGTTGTTAGCTGGGTAGATCCATAGCCTACTGCAGAATTTCATGCAAAAAATAAACAGCAGAGATTCTGTCTGGACGTGTTTATAATGCCACTTTTGAATTCTGAGGGAATTGGATTGGCATTCGTCTCTCTTCTGTCCTCTGGTAAGAAATGTAACCCACATGGAAATTTTAACAGTTTATTTAAATGCAACTGTTAAGTATGTAAACTGCTTGTTGTGATAGTTGACCTCATTGTGACAAACATTTTCATCACTGTTTGACTAATCAGTCGATCATGTTTATGTGTACATGCGCGTTCACAGAGGTGTGTGTGTGTGTGTGTGTATTTGTGATGATTTAGTGGTGTGAAAGCCCGTTTGGACATGTCTGTGTGTAATACGAGTTGTAAAAGGAGATGTCCGTCTGCGAGTCTGACCCTGTGAGTGTGTCTTGTTCAGAGCCTACAGTGTGGTCTATGATCTTAAGAATAAAAGATGGGCAGTAGTAGTAATCCTGCACTGCTCCATAATCCTCTCTTTCAAAGACACTGCCATTCTTCAGCAGCTCAGATGAGCACCCAGACAGATCAGTGCTGACAGCATTACCAGTGTGGCACTTCACACAGGGCAGCCGGCCTCTTTAACATTAGTGTTGATCCTGCAGCGTAAGCAGCTTCACCGTAAACATTTCAAGAACTTGGGCAGGGATGAAGTTACGATGTTCAGGTGAAAGATAAGAGGTATTCATCCCTGCACAGAGTGTGAAGAGATAGATATAGAAATAGAAAAGGAAATCTGGTGACAGATATGAGAAGAACTCCGTGGTCATCAACTCTTGGTTATGAAAGTAGTGCATTCAAACAATAATTAGATAACGTAGTAACTATTGTAGCCCATGTCAACAATCTCGTAGTTCAGACTAGAGGAGATTTTCATTCAAATGAATGATTAGTTTGTTGATGTTAATGTGCAGGACTCTGAATACCTTATACACATACCCCATTTTAAATTTATATTGTGAATCAAAATGCTTAAGAAATTTGAGTATTGAAGTGTTAATTAAAACAGTCCGCCGTGTTTTAATGCATTTGAGGATTTTTATTTTTTTAAGAATTACTCTTAATTTTGTCTATTTATGTATTTTACATTAAGAATAATGGCAGAGAGACAGCCAGAAAAGTCTTTCAGTTTTCTGATAAAATCTTTAATAATAAATTATATTTTGTAATAATTATATATATATATATATATATATATATAGTACAATAATACATTAAAATATATATTAAAGGGGTCATATGATGTTGCTTAAAAGAACATTATTTTGTGTATTTGGTGTAATGAAATGTATTTATGCGGTTTAAGGTTAAAAAAAACACATTATT
>NW_015555711.1:1376948-1390022 GCF_001515605.1 Sinocyclocheilus anshuiensis
TATGCACCAAGAGCTTGTAACACTCCAAAGAGAAAGGAAAAATTGAAATCACATCATATGACCCCTTTAACCTAATTTATAAATTATATGATTATAAAGATATATAAAGTATAAGTGTTATATTGGGGGTAGGGTTGGGTATCGTTTGAATTTTATCGATTCCGATTCTGCTTATCGATTCCGATTCTTATTGATTCCTAGTTTCGATTTTCTACAGTGGAAATACACAGAACGGTTCGAGAACGGACACAAACCAGGAGCCCGTACCGCGACCTCTGTTCTCTGTGCTTGCGCTTCGTGTGCGCTGCACGCAAACAGGGCGCAAGTTCTTTCCGTTCCTGCACTTAAATCGTTTTTAATCACATTAAAATGCGAACGCAGGAATCGTTAAGCAGAATCAAAATGCATGCGTCTTATCCAATACACGGTTCTTGGATATTTGGAACCAGTTCTAAAATGGAACCGGTTTTCGATACCCAACCCTAATTGGGGGGAATGAGGGTGGTGTGCAATGAAAATATTATCAGGGCAAGTTTTGGCCTGACTGGGAAGGCAGAAAAAAATCTTTAAAGCTAAGCACTGATAGTGCATGTTGTTATGGTCTCTATCACAGTACATAGACAGTAAAATGTTGGAACACAAATTTAGCCTGCTTCGTTTTCACAATCCAGGGTGCACTGTGTTGCAAATATTACATGCAATTCAATGTGCATTTTCACTTTAGATCCCTGTATAGACAGTGTTTTCACACTGCTAAGTTGATTAATCATCAGTGTAATTTTATAAATTAAATTGTCAATCATTTGTTAACACCCCTATTTCAGACCTTTGGTTAGCATCTGCCTGATTCACTTTCCTCAACTTAGAGCTTCAGCCATTCCCATAGAGATATGTTACCATAGCCACAGGCAGACATTCTGTGGGTATTGTGATTACAGTGGGACTCGGGTATGCCCCCTAGGCATGAGGGTGTGGGTTTCAAAGGCAGTCAGATGGAGAGGAATGGGCTAAGAATCCACACCTGCACTTGACTGAAAGAATAGACCCTAAAAGGTGGAGCTATTTGGGACTGACTTGTTTATTTGTTATGCATCTGGATGGCAGATGTTATCTGTTTTCAGCAGAACATTCACCTTCAAACAAAGGTGGTCTGCCAAACCAGAACCACTCCTTAAATAATCTAGTTAATCTTACTTAAAATGGAGAGGTGGAGTCTCCAAAGTGATTCTGATACTGGCGTGTCAGTGAAAAAGAAATTAAGTGTTGGTTTCGTAACTTTCATTCATTTCCATCACTTTGAGCTGGATCCAGTCCACTCCCTGCTCTTACAGGATTTTACTTGTGTTTTGAGGGCGATTCTCAACCCAGACTCGCATTCTGAGATCCGAGAAACCACAAATTCTTCTTAGCGGTCTGCTTCCCAGAACAGAAACTGTCATACAAGATGATTCTCTTCAGTCTGTCTCAGGTAATTCCTTGGAAATCTTCCTGAAATTGTCAGACCGAATGGCTGGATTTCCTTATGGCTTCCACTGCAGCGCTCCTTTTACTTTGATGAAGCCGACAGACACTCTTATATCAGTTCCTCCTGTAGTCGACAGTAGGTGCAACGTGGGAAAAGATTATTGAGGGCTGTTTTGGGAAATGACCGCCACAAATATCCAGGAGGTGAACACCAGTCGGAAGCGACAACTCCAATAGGAAACCTATCGAGTCCAAGAATAGGCAAAGGATTTGTGGAGTAAATAAGACACAAACACATATTCATTTGTTCATGTGTCCGTAGGGAAGAGTTGTGCTTCCTGCTTGTATTTCTCCAGTCCAGCTCTTCCTGAAAGAGTTGGCTGGGAGGAGCTATGTAGGAAAGAGGGAGGAGGAGGAGAAGTATTTGAGTTGCCGTGTCAGTCGTGCACACACACACAGACTCTCACACACATTCACTGGAGCACCGACTCTCTGCTGAGCTCCGTTCTTCAAAAGGCTCGACAGCTTGAGAGCTTCATCCTACTCTTGGAAAACACTTCCCCTGGTAAGTTAAGCAACCTGTAACAGAAATCCAGTAATCTATAGACTAGTGGATTAGTCTCATGCTTTCTGCAGTTAGTTTGTGTTGACTGAGTTGAACTCGGCTTTATATTAGTTTTTTTTTTAATCTATTTATCTCCCTAACTTTTCTTTTGTGTTATTTTATGTTCAACTGTAATAGCAGTAACAGCGAGGCTCATGTATAACTCATTTTCTCATTTCATCATTCATTTATGAAGGATGTGAGTGTCTAGTGAGTCTAATTTGAGCGTGCTGGGACTGGACTGATTACCTAGTAGGACATAATGGTTGTTTATACAGGATCAGCAAAACATCGTGTAGGGTGATTGAGTTTTTGGGCAATTAAATACAGATAAACTCCATTAGGACTTTTATTATATGCTTGAAAACAGTGGATGTCTGTGAGCTTGCATTTTTCTGTTCATCTGTTGGATCGTGTTGGTTTTTGTGTGTGCTCAATGTCATTTTGTGACATTGTTGTTAGGGATGCACCAATATTAAAATTCTGGCTGACATTTATTTATTTATTAAGCTGATGATTGGAAAATATTCATTTTTGAACAATCAAAGTATATTTATCTATAATTGGTACTATTTTGTCAAAGTAATAAAAATATCTACAAGTGAATTTAGGCATCACAAGATTAATATGTACAGTTGTACATAAAACTGGGCATTCATCTTGATATTTGCTTCATTTTATGAATTTATTCGTTTTTTAAAGATTAACTTTAAATGAGCATTATATGACACCAAAGGTAATTTGAATGTAAACAGGTGAAATGAGCAACAATTAAATATCCAATATCAATAAATACTGATTAAAAAATTGATAGCCGATATGATATGATACATCGTACATCCCTAAAATGAATGTCAACAGTTTGTCAAAACAATAGTGATTGAGAAATGAGGAACTGAGTCAGTGTGTGTAATAACAACTGTGAGGCATTTTCTGTGTCATATTGTCTGCATATTCATGCAGGAAAAGATCTCTATCTCTCTATCTTTCCCTTTCTGAGATCCATTAACTCACTGACATTCCTGGCTTAGTTATCGGTCAAACTGGGTTAATAGGTGACCTCTGTCTGTGTGTGTTTGGATGTTGTGTTTGTGTTGTGCTCTAGTTTTTGTAAACGTAGTTACTAGTTGTTTGTTGTTCTTTTGTTTTAGTGTGTGTGTGTGTGACTGTGGGAAAGCAGAATTGGTGGCTGTGGTGGAAGAATGTAAAAACAACACTCTGACGCTTGAACCGTCTCATCTCTGTGATTACACACTGTGTCCACACACAAATATGCTTCTGTGTGTCTGTTAGCATGCTTGTGTGTGGCAGGCGTGAGTATGCATGTGTATTTTAGTGTTGAGAATGTGTGAGTGACATTTCTCAGCTTTACTTTGTCAGGCCACAGGGTCAGGGTTCATTTAGAGGACCCTGGGGTCATGGATTCCTGAGATGAGTCTGACAGAGACAAGGTTGCCATGGTTGTAATTAGGGGATGATCAGGCCATTTTGCTTGATCAATATGACAGCGAGGTGCATCTCTCTTTTTACCGCTGACAGCGCTGTGAGGATGTTGTCAGGACGGTTGAACAGTACTGGGTTGAGAGTTTAAAGTGACCTCTGCCACCACAGTGTTCTTACTCAAATGTGCAGCTGGTACTGCAGAGCTTTATCCAGTGGAAAACATAAAAGCACTAATAGTCGTGTAAGTGACAGATCACCCAGGACTCTGGGGTCAGATACATTTATCTGAGCGGCGCTGTGCTGCGTGAGCGTCCTGATCTGCTGTGACGTTCAACCCTGATCTGGAAACTCCAGGGATCTGATTTGATCTAGTCTGGTTTCTCTAAAGTTTCTTGAAGTTTTAAAGTGATGGATGGAGGGAAATGTGAGGAATTTATGGTCACATTGTGGTTGGCCCATGAAGGACAGATGGACTTTTTGCTCTCATCTGATTATCTTATTACAGTCAACATGAGAGATGGAGGAACGGGCCGATCCTATTCTCTGTATGTTTTCTTTTTAACATGCTTTTGTGACACGTTTTTCTACTAATGATAAATTGATATTACACAGAGGCCAATTAATCTAAAATACCTTTTAGGCATAAAATTAATATCCCCAATATGATAGAAAAGCTATAAATATGTAAGATACACAAAAATGTGATTAATAGATCAAATGATTCATAATAATAAATAAAATAATTCATATATAAAATATATTATTAGGACAGCAACAATTAATTGATCATGAAATAATGTGCTTTTTTTGTTTATTATCATTTTAAATATGGTGATGTTTTAAAACGGCCTTTCTGCTTTAAAACTGTTGACAAACTGTTGCTTTTTTTAATAAGGCTTATTTTTAAAACATTTTTGCACATAAAATACACAACCTTTGAGTGATGACAATGAAATAACATAGTTTTTCTTTCAATAAAATACAGAAAATATTTTTTAATCTGATTACTAAAGAAGTACTTGACAGATCAAAAAATTATAATTTATTACCAAAATATTACCAAAATTGTTACCAAAATAATCAAGTACAGCCCTGTATGTTATTTATATTTATATATTTATTATAAATAATTCTAAAAAAAAAAGGCTATTTATGGTTTGACTTAGTCTGTAGTAATTATGCATTTATTTAATATATTTTTATTACTTAAAATCAATAGAAGTCTGTTATGCCCTAATTTATTTGGGTAAACTTTGAGTGTCAGAAATGGCACTGAGGGCAACTGTATTCTTCAACCCATCTTTAGGGATCCACATATTGGCTGACATTTATAAATGGGACATGAATTATGATAATATCCTCAGGGCTCATTCAGACATTCAGTGTTAGCTGTATCCTGGTCTAACCATGGGCCGTTTAGTACAATACCAGCTCTATCTAATGATGTTGTGTTGAGAGGTCATCCTGGCCTGCTGTGGACGGAGGGGAAACAGCTGTGCGTTGCCACACATTGAGAAGAGAAGGCTGTTTAAAACCCTTTATAACCAGCTGTCCCTCACCAATGGAGTTTTGTGGTAGTTACGGATGGAGGCAGAGTGAAAGGTTATCAGGCTAAAGGCTTAAATCCTCTGGGGCGTCTTTATCGTGGTCGCTGAGGTGAGTTGAGTGAGAGGTCCGACTCTGTCAATGCAGTAAAAGCCGTCAGGGAAAACCCTTGGGAATGATGCTAGTTAGCTTGTACTTACACCTAACACAGTGTAGTGCAAGAAGTCAAATCTTTAAGTGAGGTTCATCTGTAAGGCACAGTCACTCAGATTCACTCTGAAACAAGCCATTATCAATAAATCAGTTGAGAACTGTCACATAAAAGCACTGGGAATATTTAGTTACTTGTTGCTGAATAGTAGTTTATGGGGGCTCGTCTAGAATTCTTCTTATCTGGCTCTCCTTATCGCATTCCTCTTTTGGTGGCATGCAAAAAAAAAAAAACAACAACCCTGCAAAGGTAATATTTACCTTACCATGTCTCTTTACTACACAGAGTTGTGATGGTTTGATCTACACATTCCTTCTCTCTTTTCCTTACATAACATCCGCTTAGTCAGCAGGATGCCTCATGTTTCCAGTTGGGAGAGATTCCTGAATTCCCTTGTTACTCATAGTAGTGACATCAGATCTTCTACGCTCAGTCCTTGCCTAATACCTGAACAGATTCACACAAGCTTCCTGTAATATTGACAGGTTAAAGGATGGAAAGTATGTAGCCTGGGGAACAGGAGCATAACTGTAACATTGCACAGGTGACTCAGAGTGAATCCTTCCAGGCTGCTAGGAGCAGGAAATGTAGGTTTTGATCTGTTTAGAGCTGTCAGTCTCCAGTTACAAAGTCGTACATGCCTCTACATAGACAATTTGACATCCAGGATCTTCTCATCAGCGCTCCAAGCCTGACAACTCTACAACTAGGGCAAGCATCACCATTACTATTCTTCTCTTTCCCAAAGTGCTGTAATTATAAATGTTGTCAAAATTGACGCATTTTGAGTTATTACTGAAGTGCGGTCTCTTATGGTTAAGGTAATGTCACTTGCGTGGTATGAGCATGAAATGATGCCTCAAATTGTGCGGTTTGTTGAGGAAAGATGTGATGTGTCAAGCTAAATTGATCAACATGGACATTAAAAGGAGAACCCAAGCATGTCTAAGGACCAGAATCATAGAAACTGGGCTTTTTGATTTGACTCAACAAGCCCCTAGCAATCCTGCTGAACACATTTTGAACATTTTAGCAAGAGCTTGACATTGTGGTGATGTGATTTGCTTTGGCAAGCACTACTCACATTTTCTTTTAAAAAAACTAAAAATCTTGTTTATTCTTCTACTGTTTCAAATTACTGTTTACCAACTTTCTGTCTCTGTCTCACTCTTTATCTCTGTTTTTCATATTTGACCCACTTCTCTCTCTCTCTCTCTCGCTCTCGCTCTCACTCTCCCTCCCTCCCTCACTTTCTCTATCTTTTTTTATTTTCCCCACTCACGTGTATCTTTCATGTTGGGTCTGTTGTCGCAGCAGTAATTGAAAGATATCCTTAAAACAGCAGATCTTCTCCACTCATGCTGAATTCCCCTCTAATTACAATGCGGAGTTTCTTTCAGCCAAAATTAGTTAGGTAATTTTTTACTTTCTCCCTCCAGCTGTAGACCGCCGTGCTCGACCCGCTGTCTCCCAGTGTATTTGTCCATGGATTTTACTGTAAGATTATTTGCATCACATTTTCCTTCATCTAGTGTACCTCAAATCATTAAACACTAATAAAATTAACATTACACATTCATTCAGGTTTAAAAACACCCAGAAAAACATCACTGTTAGATCCCATGCTCAAGCCGTTAGCAAACATTTTTTATTCACGTTTTTGCGGCTCAACAGTCCAGTTCACCACTAAACACTGTGGGGAAAATTACATCAGCTTTCAGAAATCAAGCCCAGATCTTTATTTTGTGCCCAGCAAGGTTTGCTTTGGAGATGCCTGTGTGTTTCTGTGGTTGTGGCAGTCTGATGTGGGTATGTGTGGCTCTAAGTGTGTGTATTCCTGGCTCTCCCCATGTCCTCGGTGTTCTGGGTCCAGTTGGCTCAGCACTGAAATGCTTCTGTTATCTCAATCGGTTCACACCATGCTTGTGCCCATAGCTGTGGGCTGTTCGTGCCACCCTCACCCCTGTGGCCCTCACATTCCACTGTGTGTTTGCTTCTGTTTGGGGATCTTATTTTACATGAGACCTAAACACTTTAATGGTTTTGGGATGACTGTGTGCTGTAAGATGAGTAAGATTTCAACTTCTGTTGGACTGAGTATCATTGCTCTAAACTGTTGTTCCCAGCTGGTGGGTTGCAACCCAGAATTGAGAAATAAACCCTGCTTATTACAGTCTGCATGGGAGAACTTTATTTTTATCATTGCTTAAGCTCAGGTTAAGTTCTGTATGGATTAGAAATGTACAAAATTTTGGTATGCATATTATCTGCCACTATTAGAGATCTATTTTAAACATTTGTTTGTATCTGACCATTTTGGATGCATATCGGCAGTTTTATTGATTGCATATTAAAAACAATTAAATGTAATCTTGAAAATGTTTTTTCATGTTTAAAGTGATTGATTTCATGTCTGTTTTATTTTAACAAAATATTATATACTTTTAATAGCAGCCATTTAAAGGTTACCAGCCATAAAATGAAAATACTGTTAAAGTTAAAGGGATAGTTCACCCAAAATGAAAATTCTGTCAATAATTACTCGCCTTTATGTCATTTCAAACCCGTAAGATCTTCGTTCAACTTCGGAACACAAATTAAGATATTCTTGATGAAATCTGAGAGCTTTCTGACCCTGCATAGACAGCAAGGGATCTACCACGTTCAAGGCCCAGAAATGTGGTAAGGACATCATCAAAATAGTCCATGTGCGAAGTCTTTAAGGTTGAAGAACCACTGATGTTATATTTATGATATTTAAATGATGTCCTTACAACCTTTCTGGGCCTTGAATGTGGTAGTTGATTTGCTGTCTATGCAGGGTCAGAAAGCTCTCAGATTTCATCAGAAATATCTTAATTTGTGTTTTGAAGATGAATGAAGGTCTTAACAGGTTTGGAACAACATGGGAGTAATTAATGACAGAATTTTAATTTTTGGGTGAACTATCCCTTTAATAATGTTCTAAAAAATATATCTTTAGTATATAGTTTAAGTTGGAACCACAGTTGGATGTTGCATAGGGTGTTTATCTGTGTGCTTATCTCACTGATGCCTGAGATGGTTAAATAGTTTTGAGAAAGGACTCTGATGACGTAACAAGCCTAGAATTTCTGCTAGCTTTAATTGTTATCCATATACGGTATGTACAAGCCTTCATGCTTGTGGTCTATGGTCCCTGTGGAAGAGCTTTCTTCTATATTGGTGTTTGGTAAAGGCCGGTGTAGCACAGGGGAATACAGAGATGTGGAGGGGAAGGAATGATGATCCATTTTGGCTTTTGGACACTAGAGCTGCATCACCCCTAACAGCATAGCAGGGTCCTGAGCAACTGTGCCTTCTATTAAAAGCCTGGCCATTGAGAGACAGCTGTAGGTGTGTATGTGTGTGTGCATCATCTAAATCCATCACAGAATTTGACCTGGATAAGCATTTATTGCATTACTCTGTCCATAAGCCTCTTATAAGACACAATAACAGACAGAAACATGCCAAGAATGTTTAAATAATTCTATTTCCATAGTAATGGAAACATTACAACACAAGACATTTCTCCAGTGGTAACCTACTTTTAACTTACCTGTCTCTCTGCTGTTTCAATCTCGTAGTAATGTACAAGTCAGAGTCAAATATCTGAATGATTCATAAACCAGAATGGAAGTATTAGCAACAGTAAACAGCAAATAAGCCTGAAAAATCAAGACATTTTTACATTAAATGTTCCCATTTTACATATTTAAATGATGATCAGCATAACATTGAAGTTAAAATGAACAATTAGACCCTGAAACTTCAGAGGAAGAGCAAGCTACTAAAATTTTATTAAGATTTGCAATAAAGCCAAACTATTTTAGTATCTGGAAAAACATGCACTGATAAAATGTTCACAATAATACAAGAAACATGCATTAGGAAAGTAAATGGGGTCAAATTTTAGTTCATTTCTTAGCAATTTAGGCTATTTATTGTTCAGTCTTTCTGGCAAATGTCAGAAAGGTTATTAGCAGGTTTCGCTAAAGGCAGTTAACTCTGTTCTGCAATTAGAGTTTAAGACTATATTTACGATTTCAAAAGAACTGTTGCTTGGTTGGAGGATTCTTTCTATTGTATTAAGTCTTTTCTATCTTATTAGTGAAAGAAGGGGAGGGGGAGCGTAACGGGGATGAGGGCCCAGACTAGAAGTCATGCTATAAAAATATTAATTAAAAATGTGTATTTGAATATAATGATGATGATGATGATGATGATGATGATGATGAACGGCAAGGAACAAGCCTCTCAGCACTCTTGATGATGTAATCCAAACCTTTAACGCAGTAACAAAAAGGAGAATAGGGAAGAGAAAAGGCAAATTGCCTTCACTCCCTTGACAATCAGGATCAAGAGGAATATGAAAGCATCAGAAGTTGTGATGAAGAGAAAGAGAGTGAGGGAAAATATCTAAATTTGAGCCAGCACAGATTTGAGAAAAGCACTCTCCGTTTAAAATTTCGGTTAAAAAGACGGTTTTACTATAGAACTAGCTTTTCTGAGACAAGCTATATGCATGCTCATGAGTGTTTCAGACAGATTTAAATGAGCCTTGGCCTAGATTTAGTCTGAGACCAGAATATAAAAGATGATAATCTGCCTATAATGTACTTTGTAAAGATACTACACAAAGCGCCTTTGTGCGCTCATGAACACTGAACAAGTGGAGGAGGACATTTAAATATTTTCATAAAATGCCACTATTTGATGCAACTGAATATAAAAGATTGCAGCTGTTCTTTAGCTCTGTCCTTTTCTTTTTCCTTTTCTTTTCAAAGAATCACATTTGAATGAAAATTCAGTAGGAGTGTTTGTTGTGAGTGGGGGGAAGGGTGCAATTGGTCAGCTTTTCAACCTTCGACCAATCAGAGATTGGCTGCTGGCTTACTCCTTTCTCCTCTTGTGCTTGGAACTCTTTTCTCTTTCCTGATTGGCTGCTCCCACATGCAGCATCTGGAGGCTTTAAGATTGTAGTGGGAGGGGCCAGACAGTGCATTAAAACCAAATGTCTGCCCCCATTCGCCCTAGAGTACTCCAGTTATATGTGTGGAGCAGAGGGAGCGAGAGGAGGTCCTCTCTTTGCCTACCCATGTCTGACAGCATCTTTCTCTCTCTCTCCTTCCTCCAGGAAAAGAGTCCAGGATTACAAGAAAAAGAGGATCAGGTTTTTAAGGAGTGTTTTACAAGTCTGGGACATCTGGAGTTTGAGAGGAAGGAACTGAGTCACCGTGTTTCACCAGAACTGTTCTGCTAACATTTCAGCTGCAAGGAGCTCACTTTAGGATCTGTGCCGTCCTGGTGGGTCACTCAGCCGGACTGATGTGGAATGCGATCCTTTATGACCCCATCCCACGGGCCTCTATTCAATGAGCCGGACTCGGGAGAGAACAGATAATAGAGGCAAGAGGCCGGCACACAAAAAATAGTGAAGTAACAGCAGCAGGAGTGTTCAGACTGGTAAGAAAGTTAAAGGGGTCCTTGAAGGTGGAGAAAAAGAACTTAAAATACAAAGGAAAAGGAATAAAGAGACCTGTGACTACAAAAGTCTTTCTTGGGACTGCAAGACATTCTTGAACGCAACAGAAACATTGACCCTTAGCCTTCATTTCACCTCTTAAATTAATCCCACTGCTAACAATCATGCCAGTGGAGACCCTTCGTCCCACAGATGGCCGTCTTACTGGGGGTCCCTTCACCTCTGCCATGCCTTTCCGAATCCTCAACAAAGGCCCGGACTACTTCCGCAGAGCGCCCGAGCCAGGAACGCGGAAGCTGAGTGCAGTTGAGCGCCTGGAAGCGGACAAGGCCAAGTACGTAAAGAGTCAGCAAGTAGCACTCAATAAACAAGAACCTGTGAAACCCCCAATCATCCGCAAACCGCTGTTATCACCAAGCATGATGATGCAGTGCAGAATAAACACTCCACCAGCAAGGAAGATTACCCGGCGCCTACTTGAGACAGAGAACGGCGGACCGGACCATGGCATGAGCAGAGGACCACAACTTAACCTTGAAGTACTCAATAATCTAATCAACGTCTGCGACGGACCGCTTGCATCCTCGCCTACCCCATCCTCTCCTTCTCCCTCAGCCTCCTCACCCTCTTCCGGAGGTCAGAGTTTTGGTAGTGGACAATCTGCAGAACCTCAGCACTGCATTAACTTCAAAGCACACCTTGGCTCAACGCCCAACTCCTCTCGCACCTCCTCTCCTCTTAACAATCAGTCCTCACCTGCTGAGCCCAGCCGAAGGCCGCCTCCGGTCCCAGCCAGAGCTCCCCGGCTGGTACCACAAGGTAGTTACGGGACCCCCAACTCCGTAACTGTACGACGGGTGGATGTGCGACCACAGGCAGAGATCAGGAAACCTCAGAGATTGCCTCTTCAACCCAAACCTAGACAAACTCAAGTAGCTCAACCACAGATAGCTCAGCCACAGGCACCTCCCACACAGGAGCAACCTTCGGGAACTCACCCTGCATCCCCCTGCATACCCTCCAGCCCGCTGCTTCTACGCCCTGGTGTTCTACCCCCGGCTTCCCCCGCTTTCACCCGCATTTCCACAGCCAGCTCTCGAGGGTCACGTCCCGGTTCAACCCGGAAGCATCCCTCCCTCCACCGCTCCAAGTCAGACTTGAGCGACCGCTACTCTCGGGCCACAGCTGACCTGGAGCGCTTCTTCAACTACTGTGGACTGGACCCAAATGAGGTGGAAGGAATGGGTGGCGTGGAGCGGTTTGCCCGGGCAAATTCAGACATTGTTTCGGTCTCCAAACTCCGGAGCGTCAGTACGCCTAGCTCAGAGTGTGGGGATGGACGACGAGGAGAGGAGGAGGATGACTGCGATGACGATGGGCCTATAAAGCCCAGTGAGCGTGTTCCTTATGGCATTTCGGTCATCGAGAGGAACGCGCGTGTCATTAAGTGGCTCTACGGTATTCGACAAGCACGGGATGCCTCACAAAATATCTCCAATGTCTAGAAGCTTCTCTCTGGTTGTCTACTCAGACAGAGACAATGTAAATAAGACAGAGACTTGCTGTAGTATTCAGTTGATGTCTATCACACACCTAATATTTATTATGTTCTTGTTTGAAGATGTTTAAAGGCTCTGACAAATATTTGTTTCGTTTGTATTTGCCTTACTATATGGATAATGTTCATGATGTTTGTTGCATACATAGATATATCCTGTTGTTTTTCGAGTATCTCATTATCTGCAAGGATGACGTACCTCTAGATGCGGAATACTACAGACTCGGCACTGTGACTTTGATACGTTTTGATTTTAAGCAATAAGATTAATGCTAAAGGCACTAAAAGAGTGGATGATGATGAGAATGATGAAAGCAGCAGTCGATCTGCTGTGTTGGTGCCGTTCAGGTACAAAGTCTGTATTAACAGCAGTGCTGTCAGACCCGTGGCCTAAGCTAATTCCTGTAGGAACCATTGTGTTCATAGTATTGGAAATCAAGCAGGTACTTTCTAGTTTTAGAAATCTTTGAGGAATTGAAGAATGAATTAACCTATTTAGGATGCTTGTGTTTATGAGGTCATCATTTGGTGTCAGTGGTAGTAAGACCTCAGGGACGTGTTTAATAAGCAACACCTAGAACAGAGACACAGCCTGCAAAGTCCTAAAGTGCACACATGTAGAAACTGAGACACATATGAACCCCTGCTCACTGTGCACACACGTTTGCTCCATAGGTGTCAAATTCACAAGTGCGTCAGATGTTCAGTGTAGACTTTTTTTTTTTTTTTTGAAGGCGGGACTA
>NW_015555711.1:1390236-1410377 GCF_001515605.1 Sinocyclocheilus anshuiensis
AGTTTGTTTGTGGACTTTTTTTTTTTTTTTTTGAAGGCGAGACTATGATACTGTGAAGAATTCGGAGCTTCCACAGAGGCGTTGCTGCTCTGCAAACATTGCTGGTATACTGTTAATGTTGAATATAAGTTTAGAAGTTCAAAATATAAGCATGTGAGAGCCTCTTGTCAGCATGCACACGTGGATGTACAGCTGTATTATGTGGCAAAGCACAGTTGCACGATGTGCACTTCTCAAACATGCATTCCAAAACATGGATGGACATTCCATTCAGCTAAATATTTATGTATGATTTGTGTGGATTTTGTTTGTTTGTGACTGTTCCTTCTGCCTGTTTTTGTGTTTCGGATAGGTTATGTTTTAAACAGTTGTGTAAGACAGGTAAGGTTTGAGAGCTGACAGAACTGAGAGAAAGAGTGTTTGACTCAATACTCTCAGGGGAATCAAAGCTGTTAAATCAGTTTACTGCAGTTTTCGCACTTGTAGTGAGAAAGGAAAGCCTTACGAAGAGAAAAATGCAATTTTGATGGAAGTTGGATGAATATGTGCACATAGACAAGTCATGAGGCCACACAAATGTTCACTTTTGGCTGAGAGTTTTTGAAAGAACGATTTTCTTTATTTAAAAAGCACAATAATCAAAATTATTTTTTTTCCTAGACTGCAATCTAAATATAGCCATAAATGCATGAAGAGGTAAACGCAAAACATTTGACTGAAATACATTGCTCTGCCAGCACATTCAGAAAGAATACACAAAAAGGTACAAACCCTCAAACAGTTCAGTGCAGTAGTTATTGAAATAGGAGGGTAACATGGTAGTTCTGCATGTTCTCTGAAGTTTACCATTGACTCAGAAAGAGTCGAATGCAAAATCGGTCCTTTGAAGATGTCAATAAAGATATGATGTTTTTGAAAACAAGTTGTGAGTTTTTTTATTCTCTGTATGATTTGAGTAGTTTAAAACTTGACCTACATTGCTGGAAAAGACATTTTAATCCAGGGTGCAACATATTTGAAAGCCACTTTACATGAAGATCCAGAACAGATGTCATTCTGAATATGATTACAAATTTTTGTCCCTTGAGACGGAGTGTATTGAATATAAAGGCAGCAGATACAGCCTAACATGAGGCAAAATCCAAACCTGAACTGAACAGATGTTGTTATCCAAAGCTGTGAACGTGGGTTTGCTCATATTTTGTGTTTAACTTATCGCACAAACTTTAAATTGAAACAATTTATTTTCATTAAAAATGTTATAATGCTTTTGGCTATACAGTGAAAGTCATCTGAGTCCAAAGACTTCGCATATGACAGAAACTTATTTTTTCATCTCTTTAAGGATACGACCTCTGCTTCCAAACATATTATATTTTGTAAAATATTGTTGCCTGAGGACGTGTCTGAGGCTCTGTTTCAGCAGCAGCCTGTTGCCCCAGTCACCTGTGAATTATGACCGACCTTGAGCAGACAAGTAGAGAATTACAGCCAGGGAGAGAGGGGGATGTGACCATGTTAGAAGAAGATGAAGAGGCCAGAGCTGTGATTAACAGCATCTTTCTACAGGCTGTTTTTATTGAAGAACCTCCCATTTTAATCCAAGAAAATGAAACTGGTGTAAGGATGAGTAAGATTTAGGATAATGCTGTTCCCTAGAGGTGGTTTGGGGTGAAGTGTTTTTTTTGGTGAATGCAGTGAACTCATGTAGACAGATGATAGTGCGAGTGAACTAGAGATGCTGAGGGAATATGTGCACTCATACAGTGTTTACTGTTACACCAGCTACTTTACTCAGGAACACACAAAGTACAGTAAACACTTCTGCACCTGTGATCCTCCAGCGATGTATATTAATTTTCACTTCTGGATAATGAGAAGAATTTGTTTAGTTACAGTTTCATAACTGACTGTATTATGCTCTAGTAATCAGATTCTAGTGTGTTCATTGCTCCCCTGCTTTCTCTAGATATTACAATGGGATCACATATTAAACACATCACAGAGATCAGACTAGTGCGTAGTGACTTTCTTGGGATTGCACCAGTGAGGCTGTGAAAAAAGGAATGACATTTTATCCAGAGGCTTTTTAAATTTCAAATGAGAAATGTGAATTACTTTGAATCTATATAAAACGTGAGACAAATGATAGTCTCCCAAATGTACTGTGAACAATGTTGCTGAATTTGCAGTGTGGATGTACCTTGCATTCACTGTAGCATGAATAAATTATGCAGTTAGCTTTATAGGCTTATTTTGTGCTGCTGTATTTATGCTGATGATGTTGTTTTGCTAGATATTTTTGGTGATGTTAAGAATTTTACTTTTGAGGTTTGTTGATTTGTCACTATTATTGAAGTTTATGTGTGCTGCTTCTACTTCACAAGATGTTTTTTTTTAATAATTATTTTAGAGTTTATTACATAATAAGAGTCATTTAAAACCATATGAAAGAATGAAAAGGTGACCAAATGAGAAATCTTCACAGCAGTTTATTGGGTGAATGGGACATTTTGCATTTCATGAACAAACAGATTCAAATCTGCTGAACTACGCAGGAAAAATAAGACAGTCTTAATGCACAATCTTTCCCTTTTATTTTATTTTTACAGTGCAGGGCATGTGGTGTGTTGATGTAAACCACAAAGCACAGCAGCCACCAATGTATGTCACTGCCTGACCCATGGGCTCCCTCACAGGCGGTCAGGTGGATATGTGGTCGTAAGCTGATTAGATACACATACACAGTTCCATCTGCCCTGTGCATCTAACTGGATGTGCCTTGAGTATTGGTTAATCTGCTCTCATCAGCCTCATTCTTCACTGAGCTAAAGCCACTTAACCCTCACTACTCATCTGCTTAGAGAGCAGACTGTGAGCAGCTGAAGTCAGGGGGATAAGCTGTACAGATCTATGTCAGTTCTGGCCAGTCTTAAGCATCATAATCTATCGATGGTGGGAATGAACTTTGACCTATTAAGCATCTGCTTTAGCAAAGTCTCTATCAAGAAAAGTCAGTTCACTTAGCAGGTATTTACATCACATCCAGGCAGCTATTCCAGCCATACATGACCAACTATCATCTACTTGATTGAGGAAATAGCAAAATCTCAATTAATATTTTGAATTGACAACAAATTCTGACATGAACTGTCCTATGTTATTTTTATCGTCAAATGGGTTGGTCCAGCCAATGAGCATGTGCGGTCATAAGAGTGTGACTTTGCCAAAAGGCGGGACTTATTTCGCCATATTGCGTGTTTCACATGTTTCCGTTCATAGTCATATGAGTAAACTTTATTGAGATAAATATATGTAAATGTAAAAGAGAACTGAACATTGAACTGCACATGAAAAATGTATGACCATATTTGTAATATTTGACATTCTAATGTCAGTTTCCCATACTATTTTGTAGATTTCAAAAAGAACATTTATATTTAACATAGTTTGCAAGGAACTTTAAAATGCTGTCATCATTTACTAAACCTTGTGTCTTTGCAAACTTGTATGAATTTCTCTGGAATACAAAAGAAAATGTTCATACAATGGAAGCTAATGGGCTCCAGTGTTGTTTAGTTCCCAACTTTCTTCAAAATGTCTTCTTTTGTTTTTTAAAAGCATGAATATCATACAGGTTTGGAACAACATGAAAGTGAGTAAATTATTTTTATTATTATTATTTTTTACACACACATATATACACTAGTCAACATTTGAAGTGGATTAAAACTTTCATCAAAGTTGTCCTAAAACCTGAAACCAAAATGTGTTCTTGTTTTGAAAAAAACGTTTTTGATTCACTTCAAATGTTGACTACTATAGAGAGAGAGAGAGATTTGCCGTCATATAATTTATGACCTCATTGATTTTTGTACTTTTTTTTTTTTTTTAAAGACAATGTAAGAATGGCTTTGAATTCTGAAAGGATCACTGCTTGTGTTAATGGAGAGGACACCCACACTGATGCCTGCTCAATATTTCATCACTCTCAGAGATCTGAGAGAGAAACACTAAGCTGGAGAGGGCTACTATTCAACAAGCATGAACTGCACCCTATGGGCATTTGATTTGTCTTTCTCAGTCAACAGACATATATAATATTCTGTGAGAGCTGATTATAAAGTGGAAAACTAACATTGCAGCCCTTTTGGATGAGGGTAGCTTGACAATCATGCCCCAGGCTGTGAATTTTGCTTTTTTTGGCTTTATTGTTTATGAGAAGTGGTATATGGTGGAAGAGAGACATGGCTGCTGGCTTGGGAAGTTTTTCAGGAAATGTAGTGCATTCTTGTGTCTGTCTGCTTTGGGCTTAAACCCATGAGATAAAGGAGGGCTAGCCAATGAGATGCAGGCCATTGACCTAATTGTTTTGCTCTTCTTGCTGTAAGTTGTAAAACGTGCCTTAAATATATAAAGACCTTGACTGTATGGTTATTTATTATTTCAGACTAGCAGTTGAGATTAGTGAGTTCCTGTGAGATAAACCAACAGCCTTTTTACATATTTGTGCAACATCTTAATGGCTATTCTTTCAACAAGCCATGTTTTATGCTAGCACACAACAAGCAGAAAAATTGAAATCCAAGTCTGTAAATAATCATGAACATTTTGCAATAACAATTATAACAATAAAACATTTGTTAGATGATTTCAAACCAGTCCAAACTGATCTTTCACAGAAAGTCAGATATGTGTCAGTCGGTCCTTCATCCTTCTCTACAACGACCAGACTCACCAGATCAATGGCTCATGATTAGGCATGAACTCTGACTAATAAACCAGGTCATGTGATGTCATTTCCTCCCTCTCTGACACCCTCCCTTCAGTTCAGTTTCTCCATGCAGTGCATTCATTGTTACACTGTCAATAATAATTGGAATTTTAAATACTGTGAAAATTATATTGTAAAAACCTGTATATTGGGCATTTCATGTAATTTTACAGTATAATACTGTTAAATGTCATGCTGTAGAAAAGGGCAGTTCTTCTGTAAATTACAACCGTTTTTAATGCTAACATTTACAGTAAAAGTTTGTAACAAAAGGAATACATTACAGAAAAAAATATGTATTTTTACTGTCTTCAGCCTGTTCTCACTTTTCTGCTTCTTTGCCTCTAGCTCTTTATTTCATACATGGCTCAATTCTTCTTGCCTCTTGTCTCTGGATATTCATTACCAGGCGTCTGTACCTTATAAAATTTACTTTCCCATTCCCTCACTCAAGAACAGATATACACAATTCGGCCCAACTCCTAGTCGCCTTTGCATCATTGTGTGAAATGACACTAGGTCCCAACTGATGGCAGGTGTTTTGGTAGATAAGAGCTAGGCTGTTTGTCTGGTTCCTGTTTGAATCTCTGAGTCTGTTTATGTGTGCGCCCAAAATCCCTTCCTTTATCACTTTGGAAAGGAAAGTAGTTTTGCTTGTTTCTACATGTTTGTTGTTTTATGTTGTGGGCATAGATTATGAAAGGTAAACTACTTCAGAAATCTTTAAGGGGAAGTCGTGGCCTAATGGTTAGAGAGTCGGACTCATAATCCAAAGGTTGTGGGTTCGAGTCTCGTACCGGCAGGGATTGTAGGTGGGAGGAGTGAATGTACAGCGCTCTCTCCCACCTTCAATACCACGACTGAGGTGCCCTTGAGCAAGGCACCGAACCCCCAACTGCTCCCCGGGCGCCGCAGCATAAATGGCTGCCCACTGCTCCGGGTGTGTGTTCACGGTTTGTGTGTGTTCACTGCTGTGTGTGTGCACTTTGGATGGGTAAATGCAGAGCACTAATTCCGAGTATGGGTCACCATACTTGGCCACATGTCACGTCACTTTTAACAAAGCACTATTTAAATGTTGTCTATTTAATTTAGTCAATCCTCACTCTGTCCTTTGAGGGGTTATATGGCCAGGATTTAATCCACTTGATATGATGCACAGAGTTGGGACACAATATTCCAAGCTTGATACAAGTTAAGCTCAATCGGTGGTATTTGTAGCATAATGTAGATTGCCACACCATTATTAAAAAAAAAAAAACAGGAATATAGTTTACATAGTGGTTAAATAATATGGGCCATTCTAACCCAGGAAATCCTGGGTTATCTTGCTTCATGTTTCACACTGCTCATAATTTACCCAGGGTTATACATTCCTAAACCTCGGGTTAACATTCTTATTCGAATATTTGCAGTGTCCAGTGTTGGGGGTAATGCATTACAAATAACTTGAGTTACGTAATCAGATTACTTTTTTCAAGTAACTAGTAAAGTAATGCATTACTTTTTAATTTACAGTAAAATATCTGAGTTACTTTTTCAAATGAGTAATGCCCATGACAGCTCTCTCCTGTACCCATGTTGAGAGAAATCTGGAGTAAGTGCAGAGAAGTTGTGTGCGCTGTGTAAACATGATGGTTACTGTAGTTCTTGACTAAATGTCAGCATGCATTTACTCATCTCATTTGCACAAAAACAGATTCAATATTTCTCAAAAGGAATAAAAACAGTGAAATGCAAACTCAGAATATGATGCAAACCTGCAATAATTAAATATTTTAATAACTGAATTTACATTTCCTTCAGCCTGAGGCTTATTCATTTCAGTTTTGGTGTGAAAGGGCTTTTACATATGCCAAAAATGTAACTTTTTTTATATTAAAAACAAACAAGCAAGCCCAGGCCAGATGAGAAAAAGTAATGCAAAAGTAACGTAATGCATTTCTTTCCATAAAAAGTAACTAAGTAATGCAATAAGTTACTTTTTTCTGGAGTAACTCAATATTGTAATGCATTATTTTTAAAAGTAACTTTCCCCAACACTGGCAGTGTCAGTGTCATTGATTGGACGAATGCTGCACGCAATATTTATGTAACGGCTATAGTAGCATTGTGCTTCCTCCTATTAAATACTGCCGATTGTATCGAGTTTTTCCTGAATGGACTTTTCAGACTATAAAGGAAAGAATTAAGCAGTCTTTTCTTTACTGCAATTGACACGTTTTCAGGCACCATTTGACATTTTTCCCCTCAAACTGGAATGATTGTTTGTATGCAGTGTTTCTATGACTGTCGAAAGAACATGAATATGAGGCACACGTGACTGGCTAAACTCCGATTGTATTAGTCTGAAAGAGGAAAGTCATGATGGCTTACGGATGAGTAAATCATGGGGTAATTTTCATTTTTGGGTGAACCATCCCTTTAATCAACATTTTGCCACAAATGCTGTCGATCTGAGTTTAACTTGTACTGATCCTGGAATATTCCTCAAATGGTTCTTGTTGTAACAGTGTCCTGCTACAGATGTGATTTCTGGACAGTGACATCAACAGCTGTGTGATGCAGTATGTCCTTCTAGTTTATGTGCTGTGTGGGAACCTGCAGATAGAGCCAAAAACACAGACCTATTAGATCATGTACTGACTGTAAGATATGTCTGCAAACCTCATAAAATCTAGAAAGCCATCTAGAGCCAGCTGGAAGAAACCAGACATTAAAAAGAAGATAGATATACAGTATTGAGGGCACACAAACAACAGCATCATCAAAACCTCTTCTTTCTTTGGTCTTCTCACTTCCCTCTCCATTCACTCAGCAGAGGATTCTTACAGATAGTAAATCCCTTCTCTAATTAAAAATGCAAAATCTAGCCCACTTTTGGCCTCCACTAATGCGCGTAAAGAGAGCTATGATGCGCCTGCAACTTTCAGATGCCGCTTCACTCGCTCCCTCTTTCTCAGTTTAGATCTCAGTAATGTAAATCTCTCTCTCTCCCTCGCACACTCATGAGCTTGAGGTGTGGGTGAAAATTTTCAGACATAAAAAATACACATGACTTTCAAGTTAGCAGGCAGTGATTCATACACTGGCACATACTGAGAACTGTCACCATTTGCTCTGTTGCAATCCTGTAGCCTGGCATTTCATTAAACCTTATTTAACCTACATATCATATCCTTTTGCTATAGTGTCTAAACATTTCAGTCTCTCTTTGATCTTACTATTACATATTTTTCATGTGCACAAGATGGCTTGGTTCCTAAAACCAGAAGAGACAGGTGAAGAAAAGACTTCCACGGATCTTATTGTTCTCTCTGAGCAAACTGATGCTATTTTGTAGATTATGCACATTTTAAGCAAAATCACACTGACGTAAGCATTCAACCAGTGAAACTTTTTTATTTCACCTTCTACTCCACTTGTATTTTGTAGTGTTGCAGAAGGGCTGGAGCCTTTCTGCTATTTATTGATTGATTCATTTACAATTAATAATAATGACAATAATAGTAACAATTATTATTATTTTGGTAATGGTTTTAATTTCTTTTTATTTCTCTCCTACGCTCTCTCTCTAATGGGGATGTCATGCTGTGCAGCTCAAGCTGTCTTCAAAAAGAAACAGTAATGTCTCAAAGGCAATGTCTCCAAACTGGGTCGTTTGAGTAGGCATGAGATCTTGCATTCGGAGGAAATCTGTGGTTGAGGCTGAGAACAATGTGCACAGAGAAAGACTGTTTCATGTTCTTACAGTTTTAATTTGTCTTGAGAACTGCAGGTGGGCTCTCCTTACAATGCATGCAAACAAGAGACTCTATTTCAGTTCAGAGTGAATTGTATATAATTTTCTACTGAGCATTGTTTTAATTTAAAGCCATCATAGGCAGCCAGGAAGAATAATAGGAGGAATATTCGCTAGTTTGTCATATAAGGATGTGCTGCATGAGTGTTTGTCTTTTGGCAGAATGGAAATGATCTATTTCTGTCTTGACATACTTTTAACATGTGTGTGAGTGTATCTATGTGATATTTAAATTTGATATGTAATAGGTATTCAGAAAAGTCTAGCACAGGGGTCTTTAATATAGCCTACTGTTTTAAAGGTTTTGACCTCACTGCAGTTGCCCTGATAATTCTCCTGTCTCTCTGTTTAGAGTCCTTCACATGCAGTACTCATGAAAAATGTACTAGTCCATAACATGGGCAAGATTTAATGCTATGAAGTGAGTTTGTGCATGCAGAAAATGTGAAGTAAAGTACTGAACACAAAAATAGAGTTTCACACCGACACACACTTTTCCTAAGGGAAACACGTGAGCAAGCTAAGGTATAAAAAAATAATAATAATAAAAATCCCGGGTAAAGCTCTAATAGACATGTGATTGGAAATTAAACAGGAAATAATTTTTGAATTAATTTACTAGCTGAGTTACCTTACCGCCTTCTAAAGTTTGGAATACACTACACAAAATATTTTAAAGCAGTCATGCACTGAGAAATCAAAATTACCTTGATCTTTTGATATATAAGAGGTCATTGTACTATTAAAACATTCTGTAAGTTTCAGAACTCAAAACTTTCTCGTTAGTGTAAAAACAGCTTATATTGAAGCCAATCTGCCAAAACAACAGGTTGTGGAATGTGCCACTCTATGATGTAATAGTGTGGCTAAACACGCTTCCACAGAAGAAGATCAACACCTGCTTGTACATCACTTCCTGTTTAGCCCCGCCCACCGATTCATGCACGTAGTAGATATGACAAGAGCGGCAAATGCAGGTCTACGCAGAAACTAAACAATAAACTTTATTTGATTAACTTTATTTTTAATGAAGTTCCAGACCACGTCAGTAAGAACTTGGTCCTTTGTTCACTTCATTTTACTGCGGATTCGTTTACAAACAAGGCACAATTCATAGCGAGATTTTCAGAAAGATTGAAATTAAAAGATGATGCTGTGCTGACTCCGATGATGCGCCACACAACTGTGAGTAACAGTTTTCATTACGTGATCATTACTGCTTTGTCTGTTAAACAGATCGTTTGATATGAGTATTTATGCGTTTTTAACCTAAATCACAGCAGCGTGTCTGTCTGAAGGATGTAGGCTGTCAAACATGCACAACTATTAGCAAATCATAACAGTGGGCATTTACTTTTGAGTCTACAATCCACAACGCCTATTCAAAAAGAGTGTGCAGATAATTGGAGATAAAAACAGGACAGAAAATTATGAAGATATGAATTTGTAAAAAACATCTAAATTATGTTTTTTTGACGTAAAAATCTTGATAACATTATAAGTGGACCTCAGAGAACAGTACAAAATCAAGCGTAGCATTAGTTCTGGCAGGTCACGTTAGTCAAGCTCGCATCAGCTGATCCCCATCTACCTATAGGAATACGACACCTATCTAAGCATCCATATATAAGGTCCCTCAGTATTATCAGCAGTTTTCGCATTGCTCAATAGCTAATTACCCTCCTCCATCCCCAGCTCCTCCTCTGTCAGTCAGGATTCAGCCTTCTGATTATCCTTTGAATCAGACTAATTCTAAAATGTGTACATAAAATTATTGACCTTTAACAATATCTGCAATACATTTATGTTGGTTCTGTTCTGTTTACCCTGGGGGTTTATCGCTGCTCTCCCTGCTCTCATCCATGCTAGGCTGCATGGATGTGCAGGGAGTTCTTGCCCAGAACAGAACCATACCGCCAATCCAAACTGTATGCTAATTGTCTATCATCTTTGACGATAGTGGTCCTGACAGAAATAATAAAAAAGGCAGTTCATGACCCCTTTAAAATCGGAACAGATTTTAAAACACTACTCATCATAAATGACTGATGATCACACACTACCAGACTTTCAAGTCGTTCAAACACAGAAAATTAATGCAGAAACATTCAGCTTGTTCCTAGAGGATGCATGAGAAATTAAAACATGTTCTAACATCAGATCAAAATACAAAACACATTTAATATCCTCCTATTGGATGGAATCATAATCTGAAGCTAAAAAAAATCTGTGTCTGTGCCCATCATACACTGCACAGTTTTCTAGGAAATCTATCAGCTCCAACTGCCCAATATCTGACTGGATCTAATTTCAGTTGACTCCTTCAGACTCTGAAATGGGGTAAAAATCTATGAAACAGTTGAGTAGTTCATTCTAGCCTTAAGGCAGCATCCTCACTTCATAACTGATTGATTTTGAACATTTAACATAAGTAATCAACTCCACACACCACACAAATAGCACTCCTCTCAAGAGATTTCACTCATAACTGAATTTGCTATTAGCATGTTGCTAAGCTAATGGTGCAATACTTTAATGAGCCTAAACGTAGGACACATAAATATTGGATACAATTTTTTTTTTTAATTACAATTAACTATTTTTATCTTCTTTTCAATATTAAATAAGATACATGTGCTGATTTATCTCGCCTCATCCCCTATTTTTGCACTGAGCTCATCGCAATGCATTGTGGCATCCTTAGGCAACTCACAAGGTTGTGAAAATATCTGATACTACTGAATGTTTATCAAATCTAAATTCTGACCTGAGATTAGAGTGAACTAGCTTCCCTACAGCTGCCTGTTTGTCCTGTCAATCAGACTAGGTTTGCTTGTCCTTTAGTTTCTTATTCTGCCTGAACGAGACCTAATCCTACGACCCCCTGCCACAGAGCCCTGGGGAACCTCCTCTTGGTGCACTGAGACACAGCTCAGCACAGTCAGGGATGGAGGAGGCTCACAAACACAGTGCTAGAAAAGTGTGGATGATACATACTTGGATTTACAAAAGCCTCTAATATCATCTAAAGGGGTCACTGTGATTAATGCCAATGTGTATCTTATGTGCAACTTTTAGACTGCTTTTGGAATTAGCCTACTGGGTTGTTTTAAACATAAATTCTCGTAGGTTCATAACATTACAGTTGAACCACTGATGTCACATGGACTATTTTAATGATGTCCTTACTACCTTTTCTGGGTCTTGAACGTGTCAGTTGCGTTGCTGTCTATGCAGGGTCAGAAGAAGATCATTTTTACTTAAATTTTGCATAAATGCATAATTTTGTAACCCTGACTACATCCTTGCGGAACCACACACCCTCACTCCTCTGACTCTTGTAGGTATTTCATCATAATGGTGGAGATGTGCATCAGAGGTCATGTGGGCAGACAGGAAGGGTCTGAAATAACATGAGGTGTTTATTGTGGTTCAAGCACTGTCTATCAGCTGTACTAGTACCTAATTGTGTGTGGGGGGTTTAAGGTCTTCATTTATCTGTCATCAGCTTTACTCCCACTGCCTCGGCCGCTGACGTATGATCACGCAGCATGTTGAGTCTGCAGTTTGTGTCTTAAGGTCAGCTGTAGCTCCACAGAGATGTTTTTCATGACTGTTTCAGTGGAGGAGGCTCACAGCACTCAGAGGATCCTTTGTTTAGATTGTTCCTTGTTTTTGTAATTTAGTTCTCGAGTACAGTCTGATCTCTGAGGTCTTGTAGATACTGTATCTGTCGAAAATGGCATTAAAGTTGCAAGGGGGTTCAAACTATTTAATGCCACAGACTACCAATGATGACCTTGTAATGGATCACCTTCATAAAATATAAAAGGCGGTTATATATTTTCACATATAAAGACCCATTTATATTATGAAATTTTAAATATTATAAATATATGTAAAATATAAGGGAAATATTGATTTCTATTAATTCTATTTAATTTGTTTTATTGTTTTTCTACCAACTATTAAGAGTGAAGAAAAACAAAAACTATGCCTGTCAGAAAATAAAGTAATTGTGATGAAAAGTGATGAAAATAATAATTATAAATAATATATATCATATTTTATATTTATATAATATTACAAATGAAATATATATATATATATATATATATATATATATATATATGAAACTCTAGATGGCACAGTCTGATAGGTCTAACTCAATCTGACCTAATGACATCATTATCATATGGCACAGCTGATTGGCTCTCTCCTGACTAGTGCTTGCTGTAACAGTTGCAGCATGCTTCAGAAATCCCCCACCTTCCCCAGCTCCACCTGTATAGATCTGCTACAAGGTGATTCATGTATGCTATAGGGGTTTAGTATGTCTCACCCAATCAAAGAAAAATTGTCCTACCTACTGGGATATTTAAAATATAATGTTATCATTCAAAATGGACTGTCTCATGTCTACTCAGTAATGAAGTCATGTTAGAATTTGTGTAAGTGTTTTCGTGAGAGCTGTTGAACATGCAGAAAGAGCAAGAGAGAGAGAGGAGCAGATATGAGCCGTGTAACCAGAGGCAGAAACAGAGGAGAGGTGTGGAATTTCACCAGAGCGAACCACTTGTTGTTGTATAATGCGTCCTTGCTTGTCGCATTACTCATCTCATGCGTGTAACACAGGATAATATCACGCAGGTTCTTTTCATCTCTTGATTTTATGCGCTGTCATTTTTATTACTCGCCCCAGGCACCTGCGGCCCGCCTTGCACACATTCTGCCCAATCTTGTCCAAGATGACCTGACCTGTCCTCTGACTCACCTGAAGCCCTTCAGAGCCGTGACGCAGATTGCTCCGGTAAAGGTGATCTAATCTCCAGATCACCTTACATCAGACCTGACTCTGTTTGGAGCGGCATGCTGCATCTTCCCTACTGAGGGTGCTGCGTTTCTGGGGCCCTGATAATGAAGCTTCCCCCTCCGACTCCTCACCTCCCCTCTCACACCTTTCATGCTGTGAGTTTATCTGAGCCTCCCAGCACATGCAATATCGGTGCAACTGTAGTAATGCCACTGTGTTATTGTTTAGTCAGCTCATGTTTTGTTCTGAATCATTGTGGTTCAGTACGAAACCATGTTATATTGGTTTGTATATGGTTTATAATTTGTGCGTGTGTCTGAAAACGTACAAGCGTAAGCCAAAGTTTACCTCACGTACTGATTTTGTGTCAAAACATAAAGGATTAGCTACTAGCAGCAGACTATAGCGAATCGTTTCTGTCTCCTGCTGGTTTCAGTTCAGTTGTTTGCGGCCGATCACAGCTGCATGTCTGTCATGCCGGTTACTGTCTTATTCAGACAGACATGTTTTGGAGGGGAGACTGTGGCTGTTCAGGGAATGTAAATTACATGTTGCAAGTTCCCTCACATAAAGTAGTGGAGCTTAGAGGTTGCAGTATATAATACAGCCTCATTTAGCGTGACTATGTGCGTGTATATGTTTGAAACTGAAAGAAGAAATACTATCTGCACACAAGTACACATAACCTCACAGACAAAGTATACAGGCACATTACGCCTTATGAAAAATTGAAGGTGCATTCGGGTGAGCTAGAGTCTTTTGAATATTTCATTAAAAGTTGTCTCTTCCTTGCTCCCGATGTCATTATCCTTTGGCATGGAACTGGGACAGGATGCCACTCACTGTCTGCCACTTCCTGTTTGATAACAAAGACCAGTGGGGAGAGAGAGAGAGAGAGAGAGAGAGAGAGAGAGGGGGGAAAGTTGTTTTGTGGCAGTTTTTGTATTTCAAAAAAAGTAGGGAGAGAATGATATTTGGATAAGGACGTTGAATAGTTTTAGAATGTAATATTGTAAGTTAGTATAACTAAAAGTATGTTGAATGGCATGAAAGAAAATCCTTTGTATTCTTTTGAGCTGCGACGTGCTTTGTTGGAACACAAAGGGAAGACAGTGAACAGTGAATATAAAGAAGCATTAAACAAAACCCTTCAAACAGCATAAAAACTAAACACAACAACATTTGATCTAGTCATATTAAGATTAAATACATGAGATACAACGAGAACCGTAGGACCTGCTGGTTAAATGTAATTGCAAAAAGTCTCTTTCTCTCTCTTCACTAGGGTCTGGAGTTCACAACATTTTTGTGAAATAAATTTGACAAATTTTTTGTGAGCAAATTTAACATGTTCAAATACTTAAATGTTTATTGTGAAAAGTAATATGAATTTTATTTAATGTTTTTTTTTCTTCATAATTTCTTAATTTTCTTAATTTTTGAAAGAACTAATTTTAAGAGAATTAAAATAATTATAAGTTTCTTTTATAAAATATTATTTTATATTAAGAGAGTTTCATTTTCTTAGAAATTTTTAAAATAAATTTGAGAGAAATTAAGAGAAGCAATAGATAGATAGATAATTGTTTTTTTAAAGATACACATAATGCAAATTAAATATTTTCCACATATTTTATTTTGTATTTGTTATTTTATTTTATTGTGGAAACAAAATGTTGGGTTTATAATGTCATAGTTAATATTTTTCTCATTCAGTATAAATGTCTTTTTATACACTACCGTTCAAAAGGTAAGTCAATATTACAATTTAATGTTTTTGAAAGTCTCTTGCTCACAAAGGCTTAATTTATTTGATCAAAAGTACTGTAAAAACAGTAACTGTTGAACAGTAAAATCATGAAATATTATTACAATTTAAAACAATTGTTTTTTATTTTAATATCTTTCAAAATGTAATTTAGTCCTGTGATGGTAAAGCTGAATTTTTTTCTTTGACACTGTAAATGTCTGTATTGTTACTTTTACTTATTTTAGTGCATCATTGATGAGTAAAATTAATTTCATATTAATTTAATTTCTTTAAAAAATTTGTGTGTTATGAAGTGGGTCCCTCAATCACTCCATGGCTTTACATTTTATGAGAACAAATTTAGTTTAGGAATAATTTGTAGATATGTTTTTACCCATGCAACCCTTTCATATTTGAGAAATATAACGTGGTTTCTCTCAGTGTGTTTATATCTCCAGCCAGGATGTATTGTGGCAATTTACACGTGGATCTGTGGTAAGCCGTCCTGACCATCAGTCCTGCCAGCTTCCTTAACAACATGACCGAGCCCAGATTTATGCACTGCAGGCCTGCTTTTCCAACGGTCACTTGGACTTTGTGTGAGTTTCCCATTACAGCAGCTGCATGTGTGTGCTTGTTACAGAGATGAATTTAGTCTTAAAATGTACACTACTGCCATTTTTTCCATCTCTCCTTTTCTAAGAAATTCACAAGTCTGCATTGTAGCCCTCACATTTCTTCCAGATCCTGTGCACCTGTTGTTCCTGCAGTGTTCCCAAGTCATGAGTGTTGATTACAGCTGTTGAAGTGCAGCTGTGTTCCCCTCTTTTCTCTCCTCGTGTCTTACATGAAGACATGATGTTTCTTAAACGCATACACTACTGTTCAAAAGTTTGGGGTCAGTCAGGTTTTTTGAAAGAAGCCTCTTATGCTCACCATGGCTGCATTTATTTAATTAAAAAATACAGTAAAAAACAGTAATGCTGTTAAATATTATTACAATTTAAAACAATTGTTTTGTATTTGAATATATTTTAAAATGTAATTTATTCATGTGATGCACAGCTGAATTTTCAGCATTATTACTCCAGCCTTCAGTATCACAGGATCCTTCAGAAATAATTTTAATATACTGATTTGCTGCTCAAGTAACATTTATTAGTATTGAAAACAGTTGTGCTGCTCAATATATTGGTGAAAACCATGATACATTTTTTTCAGGATTCTATGATGATTAGAAAGATTAAAATGTCTTTAATCTCACTTTAAAGCATCTCTTGCAGTCCAAATGCACTGTAGTAAAATCAGTAAAAAATACATTAAATATCACCTGCATCTTCATTTGAATCCAGCAACAGAAACACAATTCAGATTAATCCCATCAGTGCTATTAAATACACTCCCCCAACACACATCATTTAACCTACATATACACACATATGCACACACATGCAGTCACAGAGCAGCCAAATGTTCACTGATATCCTGGGCATTAACTTACTGGTGCAACCCAGACGTCTATCCAGCCAGATGAGGTCCTCACTGGTTGCCATAGCGACTACTATATTAGTGAGCATGAGAGGCCATTGCCTGGGCGTCTGGAGGAGGAATGCTGGGCTGAAGAGCCTGATGTATGGAGTCTTAGTGTCTGAGAGAAGCTCTGATGACGCTGTGATAGCAGGCTGTAAAGACAGGCGTAAAGGCCACTAGACCTGCACACACATTTTGGTATGGGTTTGTCAATGTCTGTCATTTTGTGTGATGAATACACACTTTCATTGTCTGACTTGAGAGGATAATTGTGCTAATGGTGTCATAAAAACATTCACAGACTCTGACTAATTGTTGATTGCTTAAATAAATACAGGATGAACTGTGGAAATGTCACACCTATTCTAACAGGAAGTGATGTCTGTTTCCCTTTCACCTTCTGTCTGTACCAACAGGATAGAAAAATCGCAAATTAGATTTCTTTAATGTCTCAGTTGTTCGTCTTAGACAGTGAGACTGAATGAAGAGCAAATGGAGATTTCGCATAAGTCACCTGATTTTTAAATGAGAGAAAAATGCCAATAATCACAAATATATCAACAGTGATGTAAACTGTGCTCAGATTTGTCAAAAATACCAATTTTTTTTATTATAATTACCAACTATTACCAATAATAAATGAGCAATTTCAAATGTATCAAATACTTCCAAGAACATATGATTTATTTTATAACACTATCTAAATGTATGTGAACAGTTGTCTAATTTTGGTCTTTTTTTTACTTAGATTTATGATAATTTTTATTTTTCTTATGATGGGTGGATTATGATAGGTTATTTAAATTTTTTAAAGAATTTTTGAAATAACTATTTTTAAGAGAAATTAGATCACTTTAAGACAATTATGTTATTAAATTTTATTTTATATTAAGAGAATTTCAATTTCTTAGGAATTTTTTAAATAATCAATTTGAGATAGATAGATAAAGCAAACTTATTGAGTGTTTTGAATTTACACAGTGGTTTGGAAAGGTTGATAGAAAAAAGGGCTCTTGTTAGAGTGCACTAAAAATAGATAGAGTTACACTGCTGGTGTGCTCACAGTAGATTTACTCCTCTCACTCTGTCAAGGGGGCGATCACTCTGCCCTTTCTGCTTTATAACCTGTGTGCTTCTGTTCTCTGCTGCTTTTGAACACTGTGGGCTCTTGTAATAGCAGGGTGGGTCACACACTCTCTTCTCATTTTCTGTGAGGATATGACTTCACTCTGGGAGGTTTCTCCAGTTTGATGTTCCTCCTGTGATACAGGACTCAACATTCAGTACATATAGTGGAGTGAAGCCGCTTTGAGTCCATCCGTGCATACAGGTGGATTGACAGCCGACGCAGAGAGAAAGAGAGACAGATGGAAGCTGATTTATGTAAAATGGGAGGGACAAGAGTGAAACGGATAGACAGGAGGGAGGGGAGGAGGTCAGGACGAGTGAAGCTTGCAGTAGTGTATAGTTAAACTCTGATTAAACTGTCGGAGTGAAAAATGGAAGGTCATAGAGAGGGGCGTTTGAGATGTTTGCCACACACACACACACACACACACACACTAAAGAGAGAGAGCATTCTTAAAGATGAAGGTTCTTTATTGACATCCAGGGTTCCAAGATAGAATCTTAAAATCCATTGAACTTTTCAAATTTTCAAATGTTCTTTAGAATGGAAAAAGTTTTTTTTATTATTATTATTTTTATTTATTTATTTGATGTTTAAAATGTTCTTCACAGCGCACTCTTGAAAATAAAGGTTCCAAAACATGGTTGTTCACAAAAATGCCATAAGGGCCATTTTTGGTTCCTCAAAGAAACTTTCAAAGGTCAGTTCTTAAAAGGACATTTTTATAATCTAAAGAACCCTTTTCGAAAATAAAGAACGAATAAAGAAAATACCAAAGTGATGCAATTAGCTCTCAAATGATGGTTAGAAAGTGGTAAATGAGCCTTAATTCACACGAGCAGGTTGCCCATTAAGGCCCCACCCAGAAGTGGTCTAATCAGCACAGAAACTGATGCATGTAAGCCTCTTACTCTCTCATTATTTTAATCACCCCCATCCCGCTATATACAGTATATATCATCTCAATGAATAGATCCACTTTCCTGTTAGGATATCGGAAAACTATAAAATGGTAAACCAGATTAAAGATTAAAAGACAGATGTTTCTTTGCAATGTGTACTGAGATAATTTCACTTGTCAACTGGGCTGCATGATTGTGACATAAAATCAGAACTGTCAATTACTCTCCTTGATATTGTAATTAAGATTATTCATGTTGATCAATAGAATTAACATTCAAATATTTTTGTGTATGTGTGTTGTCGGCAACTGCGTGGCATATTTTTATTTAGTCTACACATAATTCTGTCAAAATATGTCATAATTTTGACATAAAAAGTCAAACGTAAAAAGACAGTTTTACTTGGTAACTCATAATTGTGATGTTGTGTTTCATAATTATGACTTAGTATCTCATAATGTCTACTTTTTATCTCAAGTTGTACTTTCTATTCTCATAATTATGACTTAGTAACTCATATTTCATTTTGATCTCATAATTATGACAGTATTTCATTTTTTTCTTTTTATCACATAATTATGACTTACTATCTCATTTATTTTTTACTTTTTATCACATAATTATGACTTATTATCTTATTTTTTAAATACTTTTTGTCATAAAATACCAGTTTCATTTTCATGTGGCAGAAATGGTTCCAAGCTGAGCCATTTCTGAATGTATTATTTTTTTTCTTTCCTTTTTTTTTTGGCATCATTAAACAGAAATTAAATGGTCAACTTGCATAAAAACAACATTGTAAAAATAAACTTCTGACACAACTGAAGTATATGTTAATGAAATTCCCTCATTTGCAGCAGGCATCGACACTGGATTATTATTTCTTTAGTAATAATATTAATTCATACTTGTTTGTACTCTAAAGTCTGCATATACAGTGGGTACGGAAAGTATTCAGACCCCCTTCAATTTTTCACTCTTTGTTATATTGCAGCCATTTGCTAAAATCATTTAAGTTAATTTTTTTTCCTCATTAATGTACACACAGCACCCCATATTGACAGAAAAACACAGAATTGTTGACATTTTTGCAGATTTATTAAAAAAGAAAAACTGAAATATCACATGGTCCTAAGTATTCAGACCCTTTGCTGTGACACTCATATATTTAACTCAGGTGCTGTCCATTTCTTCTGATCATCCTTGAGATGGTTCTACACATTCATTTGAGTCCAGCTGTGTTTGATTATACTGATTGGACTTGATTAGGAAAGCCACACACCTGTCTATATAAGACCTTACAGCTCACAGTGCATGTCAGAGCAAATGAGAATCATGAGGTCAAAGGAACTGCCTGAAGAGCTCAGAGACAGAATTCTGGCAAGGCACAGATCTGGCCAAGGTTACAAAAAAAATTCTGCTGCACTTAAGGTTCCTAAGA
>NW_015555711.1:1410808-1440016 GCF_001515605.1 Sinocyclocheilus anshuiensis
CAAAGGGTCTGAATACTTAGGACCATGTGATATTTCAGTTTTTCTTTTTTAATAAATCTGCAAAAATGTCAATGATTCTGTGTTTTTCTGTCAATATGGGGTGCTGTGTGTACATTAATGAGGAAAAAAAATTAACTTAAATGATTTTAGCAAATGGCTGCAATATAACGAAGAGTGAAAAATTGAAGGGGGTCTGAATACTTTCCGTACCCACTGTATGTGTGCTTGTGTTATATATTAGTCTTTTAAACTCTCACAGGTGTAGCCTTTGACCCTAAATGTCCTGTTCCACACCACAGTCTTCCTCTCTGATGCTCTTCCTGATCTGTCATTGGGAAAGAGTGTTTATCCAAGCTCAAACATCATATTGATAGAAGTACTCATGCTTATCATGCTTGTGGTAGCCTACATAATATAAGACCTCTCTCAAATTGATTTATATGAACATACACTATCTCAGATCAGTCATATTGCTCATAGCCATCTTGTTCATTCACACTTGTACGTATTTTCTAGTATCACACCCAATGAGGAAATTGCTGTTATTTTGATACGTCCTTCCTCGTTCTGGCCCTGGGATACTGTCTGTCTGTCTGCTCTTCCTACTGCAGCTGAGGGTCGCAGGCCTCTGCTCTTTGTATTGTGTGTCATGAACTACTTCCCTTCCCTTTAACACAACAGTGACGGCAGGCCCACAGCCAAGCTGACGGTGTTAGTTTCCCCATGATAAGGCTGGTTCTTCCTCTTTCTCCTCTTTCTCTCTGGTTGAACACACCCATATTTGTCACTGTCAACAACTGTTTTAGACAGCTGTTGCTTACGATATTTCATTAGTGAAGACTGGACACATATGTTGACGTACTTTAGGCTATGCATAATATCATTCAGCCTTCTGAGAATGGAAATATAGTATGAGAGAATCAGGTTAATCTGATAGATTAATGCACCTTTAAAATCACATTGTTCTTGGATTCCGTTTTTATGAGGAACAAGGTTCGTATGTCATGTATATGTCTGTATAACTGATTGCAGAAAGAGGACACACTTTCCTCAATCAATAAGAACATGCAGCAATAATGCATTTAAAAATAGAATTGTTTTCCCTTAAGGGCCTGCAAGATGATTAAAAAGGGCTCTCACACATTTGAGGGCATATTGCTCTCTCGCAACAGCTGCAGTGAGTGTGATAGGAAAGGAAAGCTTGGGGGTGAATGATGACAGCAATGCTCTGGTGTTTAGTCATGTACCAGAACCTGATTATCTGTGAAGATCAAACAAGTTAGTGCACTTGGAAACAAACAACAGAGCATCGCCAAGTTTCTCTCCAGAAACAATAGTGCTAAATTAGGTCCTCCCAAACTAATTTAGCACGTATTTTGCCTCTGTTTAGGAGCCTTGGAATCAGCAGTTGCCAATGAATGGATATTACAGCAAAAAATCCATAGAAATCCAGGTCACACAATAACTATGGGGTGTGTGTAAATCTCTGTGTGAAATCACATGTGAGAACAATCTTACAACCCAGTTTTTTACTTTGGAAAAACTATAGACACATTATTTTTTAAATTATTGTAGGCCTACATGGACAAAAAAGACACTGTTTTATTTCCGATTTTACTGAAACTTTGAAACCCTAAAAATATTACGCTTATATTGTAAAAATATTACTGTGCTATTATTATAAATATTATGCTATATTATCATGAAGTATAGGTATAAGAAGCATTGGATTAAATTTAGCTTGCATGGCAGTGTCAACGTAAAGATAATTTTGATATTTTGTAGCTATCGATTGACTTTTTGATATCATAAAATGTTTCTGTAATCTTATCTAACTGAAATAAAATTCTCTGAAGTGAGGAAAATACATTAGGACTTAACCAACAGGGTGAACAGCATTGAAAGTGAATTTGAGGACACAAGAACTTTTTTTTTAATGATGACCAATCAAAACAATATTGCCAAGAAAACCCTTTTTTGTTTTGGTTTGAAAGATTTCAGTCAAAGAAAGGGATAAAATAAAGATGCATAGCATCCATGGAATATGACAAATGTTGCACCATATGCCAATTGTTTACTATCATTAACGAAAACTAACTAATATAAGTTAGTTTTTATAAACTATAAATATACATTTTATCCAATATAACAAAACATATGATGTGGACCTGAAATTATGCGCTGCATAGTAGGAGTAACCAATATAGTGACTAACAGAAGGTTCTGTATTGCCATCTGCTGGCCTCTAATATACATACATACATAAAAATACATACATACATATATATATATATATATAAAAGGGGAGCGATCACGACATACTGAATTTGTTCTTGAATTCTCAATTCTCCACATGTGCTAAGGCTGAAGTAGTAATATCTGCACTATATAAGTTTTAAGTAGGCTACATAATAAAATAATAATTATGCAACTTATAGCCTACTAAATAATTATATGCAAATCGATATATGATTTTTTTGCGCTTTTGTGGATTATTATAAATCTTTAAATTTAAAACAAAAATATTTGAATTTGCAAAAACATCGACGCAATAAAAAAAGACAAAAAAATCCACTCTGATCTTTGTGCTCCAAAACGGCGGAACTACGCTTTCGTTTCCCCCGTTTCCTGTCGGACCTTTCCTGCGCGTGACACGTCAAAATGGCGGAGCGGGAAGAAGCGGTGAGGGGATTCGTCGCTGTAACTGATGTTGATGAAGAGAGGGCCCGTTTCTTCCTCGAGTCAGCCGGCTGGGACCTACAGGTCAGTAGCACACTGATCACTTTATCACTGAAATATTATGCTGTGAAGCACAAGCACTGCAGCGGAGGATTTAGCAGACTTTAAGCCTCCACTGGCGGCCAGTGAACTGTACAACCGGCTAACGAAATGTGCAAGTCACTCTTCATTAAGATCACAAGGAGTATCTTAAAGTGGCTCATCTGGTTAATCATACGTGATGTGATTGACTCTTCAGGACTGGCAGTCAGTATTGCATTGAAGTAGAGATTTTTAAACTGTGCCGGTAAATTTGACATAGAAATGAAGTCTTAAGCTACTAGCAGCTTTAACGTTAGCTTGATCAAGTGATACTCATGTTTACATTCGTGGTTTGAATTTTTTTTCGTCCTGAAACATCTTAAATTGTGTTATTTTCGAGTCGATAATGTAATTAATCTGATTTATCTAGTTACAGAAGGCAGATAGTAGGTGGTTTTTGTTTCTGTGATTCACCTAGTGCGTGTCTGTCTGAAATGAAGTGACAGCTCTATTACCTCTGTGTCCTCAGCTTGCTTTAGCTAATTTCTTTGAAGATGGTGGAGATGATGATATTGCCACCCTCCCTCAGCCAGAGTCTGGCTCTGTCAGTCGGTCAGCGGGGCCAAGGTAACATAAGTCATATGTTTGGGCTTTTCAGTTATACAGTATCAGCTATATGGGTAATGTAATGTCTTTTGATTTCAGTGAACACAGAGTGACATCCTTTAGAGATCTTGTGCATGAGGATGAAGATGACAGTGGTGAGGAGGAAGGCCAGAGGTATTGAATTCCTCCACAGTAAATAACAGCTAAAGTCACCAACTCACCATGAAATCAAAATGGAAATTTCTTATTTTTTAATGGAATTTTATTATAATATGAATAATTTATTCTTGTAAATCAGTATTGCAGTGTTTATTAGGTATTTAGTGTTCATATAATGATTTTTTTAATAGAATATTGCAGTGTTTATTTTAAGCAACCTCTAGATTGCATAAACAATTTGAGATTGCAGCAATTATCAAACGACACCAATCTATATATATATAGTTTTTTTTTTTCTGGATTGAGAAATAGTTTTTCTTGGATATGTAACGATAAGGACGAAAAGATGATCACAATTCCCATTCAATGATGACTTTTACATGTACTTTAACCTTTCTTTGTATTTAGCACCAAGGTTTGTTGTTTAAATGTATATGATTGCATAAAGGAAATTGTATATTTTAGATTCTGTGACTGCACACCATGTATTTTAGGTTTTTCTCCATTTTTAGTCACCATTTATCTTTTTGCTGTTCAAATGGTCTTGCATTGACATGATTTGGAAAAGTAGAAATATTCAACTTAGTCTTTCAATTATTAAAAGATCATGGAAAAAGTGTGATGATTATAGCGGAATTAAAAATATTGTTTTTAAATGAGATATTTAGGGTTCATATAATGATATATGATTCATGTAATGTTCATATAATGTTTTAGATCAAATATAACATGTCACCCTCCAAGACTTTCTCAATACCTAGGTAATGAAATATATACTCTCACTTTTTTAATGCCATGTTTACTCACAAATGCCATTTAATGCTTCATTTTATTGAGTAATGTCTGACTTTTGCTCTCATAGGTTCTTTGCCGGGGGCTCAGAACGGAGTGGGCAGCAGATTGTTGGGCCTCCCAAAAAGAAGAGCTCAAATGAGCTGGTTGAGGACTTGTTTAAAGGTGCTAAGGAGCACGGGGCGGTTCCTGTTGACAAACCAGGCAAGGGACCTGGAGAATCCAGCAAATCCAGCAAGGTAGATTCTCCACTGAATAAACTATACTGTAAATTAAAGATAATACGCCTGCTAATTGTGTACTCATATCTCATCTGATTTTGAGTCACTCCATTTTTCTTTCTGTCTGCTTATTCTACAGCCGTTTCTGGGTGGTGGTTATCGATTGGGTGCAGCACCAGAGGAGGAGTCGGCTTATGTGGCAGGAGAGAGGAGACAGTCTAGGAGTGCACAAGATGTGAGTCACTAGCCTGTGACTGCTGAAGTCTTTGAGACGTAGAGCGATCTGCTGCAGTGATTTGTGCTGTGCTAACAGGTGCATGTTGTGCTGAAGCTCTGGAAGACTGGTTTTAGTCTTGATAATGGAGAGCTGAGGAACTACAGTGATCCTGGGAACGCTCTCTTCCTGGAGTCGATACGCAGAGGGTGAGCTCTGAATCCATTCACTGGTATTTGGTTATTTTGGCAGTTTACAGAAGTTGATGTTAATTAACTGAAATCATAGTTCCCCCTCAAGTCAGTTCCAGAATCCTCTGACATTTTTTGTTGTGTTCTTTGCACACATTAAAACATATTTAGTTTTGTGGTGGGCCCTCTAGATACTGACTTATTGGTTGACTGTTATTAGACAGTCCTCTTCTAACTGATTGTCAAATCAGACTTAATAGAACCTCTTTCTTGCTTTCTGGCACTCTCAGGGAGATTCCTCTGGAATTGAGACAGCGTTTCCGGGGTGGACAGGTAAACCTAGACATGGAGGACCATCGGGATGAAGATTTTTCCAAACCCAAATCTGTTTTCAAAGCCTTTACTGGAGAAGGACAGAAACTTGGCAGGTTGGAAACCGTGTTAATTTTTTCACAGACAAAAACGAGACGGTAACGAAAAAAAAAAACACTTTTTGCATGACAAAAATATATTGACATTTTCGTCAACGAATAAAAACAAGACGAAAATGTTAGAGAGGGATGATTGAACAGAGATCCAGTCAGAACGAATCTCCTGCGTGGAAAGGAGGGGAGATGTGCGCATTTGAACTGTAACGCTCTGATCATAAGTTTGCATACACTTGCTGCACGTCTCATAAGGATGAATAAGAAAGACCAGACATATGGATCAATTTGAAAAGCCTGACGAAGTGAAAGAGCACTTAATTTGGTCCGGTTTTTAATTTCTGAGCGCACACAGCTGAATCCCACACAAAAGCGCCTCCTAAACCGCGCACGATGACTGAATTCAGTTCTGTCTCGCGTCTTAACGGAGAAATACACACAAAATGATCTCAAATTGTCCGTTTTGATGAGTATTCACGTAAACACACCCGGTTACGTCTTTAAGTGAATGTAAACTGTTGGGAGAATATCGGATGCGTGTACTAGTATATTGAATCTGTGCATTCAGTTTTAAAGGGGCAGCAGCCAAATTTAGTTGCTGTTGTCTGTGTCCTTATTGTTAATGAATCAACAAAAGAAAGAGAGAAAATCACTCACCGCTCTTGAATTAATCACTTTAGTAGCCCTAATAAGGATTAATCTAATTGTATATAAATTAGTGCTGTCAAACAATTAATCGCGATTAATCGCATGCAAAATAAAAGTTTTTGTTTACATAATATATGTGTGTATACTGTGTGTATTTATTATGTATATATAAATACAAACACATGTATTTATTTAATAAAAATGTGTTGTTTATATATTAAATATATTTATATATAATATAAGAATATAAATATATAAATGTATATACATGTAAACATTTTCAAAATATATACTGTATGTGTGTGTATTTATATACACATTATAAATATACACAGTATACCTACATATATTATGTAAACAAAAACTTTTATTTTGGACGCAATTAATCGCGATTAATCACTTGACAGCACTAATATAAATAAATGTCTGCTTGAAAAATTATATGTCAATGTATGCAAGTTGTTATAAAGAATGCCTATTATATAATCATTGGTATTTCAAAAGAGGACCATGTTCTTGTTTCTTTGAGAAGTGGTTTTATTTAATTTTGAGTTAAAGACATGTTATGTGTCAAAGCAGTGAAATCTGGGTCTATATTGCATGTTCAAATCATTCATATTACCAGATGTTTCCTCTGGGAATTCATAATGAGATTGAAAATTTTAGAGAAATGCCTAATAAATGCATTACACTGTAACTAAACTCATTAGATTTTAGTTGACTAAATTTACTGTAGATTTAGTCAACTAAAGTCATATGATATTTAGTCGACTAAAACTAGAATAAGACTAAAAACAATTCAGATGACTAAAATGTGACTAAAACTAAATGGGATTTTAGTCCGAAGACTATGACTAAAACTAAATCAAAATTTGCTGTCAAAATCAACACTGGTTGGAAAACTGTTTCTTCATTCCTCTCATTTTCTTCTCCCTCCTGAGCTAAGGGCTGCTGAAGTACTTAATTACACTGTTTCTCTTACTAAAACGTGTGTTTGGCTTATGCCTCATTGTTGGACAGGAAGACTTATTGACTGAATGAACCAATCAATGTCTTTTTTTTTTCTGAAGTCAAGAGGGTAATTTGTTTTATATTAACAGTGATTAGACATGGTCTGTTTACACTTTCAGTAGTGAAACAGTTCTATAATATTTTTTGCATGGAACTTTATAGTCCTGACAAAGACATTATTATACATAATAGGAGCATTGCTTCTAGCAGATAATTTGATTTCAGATGTTAATTGTGACACTTGTTGTTCTTACAATAATTACAATAATCAAAAAAATAAAATAAAATAAAAACTGCTGCTAAAATATTAAACCTAAAACGAAAATAATAGAAATGTAACTTGTTGACTTTTAATTAACTTAAATTGGTGGTTAATTAGTCAATGCTTACCCATCACACGTGTGAACAATGTGCAGTATTAAAGGGGTCATATGATGCGATTTCAAGTTTTCCTTTCTCTTTGGAGTGTTACAAGCTGATTGTGCATAGATAAGATCCCTGAAGTTGCAAAGACTAAAGTCTCAAAACCAAAGAGACATTCTTTATCAAAGTTAAGACTCTGCCACGCCCCCCTAAAACGGCTCGTTCTAACACGCCCCCACATATCTACCTCACTGTGTGGAAATATTTGCATAATGCCGCCCAAATGTGCACGCAAAGAAAGAAGGCGTGGTTTCAGTAACCGCAGTTAGTGTTGAAACAGCCATGTCAGGGAGATGCTGTGTGTTTCTAGGCGAAAGCAAACACCAAATACACAAAATAATGATCTTTAAAAAAGCATCATTATGACCCCTTTAACTTTTCAAGCCTTGTTTTCTACGTTTGGTGTATCTATTTTACCACAAGGGGGCGATAGTTTATTGCCTATAAGCCACAGACTCTTTTACCATTCATATCACAATTTTTTCTTTTTTTTTTTTTTACCATATAGCACTTAGTTAATAGTGGCTTTTTTTAGATTCATGACTGCTTTGAATATCCAACAATTAATTGTACACCGTGATCTTCATATTGCTTCATCATTATAAGTTATATAGTTGCTTGTGACTGAACTATTCAAACTTTGCTGTCCTTATTTCACTCTAACCTCCCCAGTGCCACTCCAGAGTTGGTGTCGCTCCAGAGAAGCCCGCAGGACCAGGCCGCCAGTGAAGCTGAGGCTAGTGCTTCCATCAGTGTGGACAGCTCTCAACCTGTCACTAGCATCCAGATCAGGCTGGCCGATGGAGGCCGGCTGGTGCAGAAGTTCAACCACACCCACAGGTAAAAGCAATGAAAATGCTTTGAAAATAACCCTATATCATGAACATCTTCCTCTTATTCCATCTTTCTCCATCACAGGGTGTCTGATGTGCGTCAGTTTGTGGCGAGCGCTCGCCCGGCTTTAGCTGCCACCGAGTTCATTCTCATGACGACTTTCCCCAACAAGGAGCTGTCGGACGAGAGCCAGACGCTGAAGGAAGCCAACATGCTGAACGCCGTCATCGTGCAGCGGCTAAAGTGACCGGTGACCTGGCTTTATTAAAGTACTCTGGAGTTGGATACCGGGACTGAAAGGACTTCTAATTACTTAATTTTGTTTTCTTTAGTGATATGTTATTCCTCTGTGACAGTTTTGGGGTGGTGGGTGTTTCTGATAAAGCGAAATGGAGATGAAGGGGAAGCAATCATACAGTTAAAGAGAGGGAGAGCGGAACCGAAGAGAAGAACTAACAAGTTTTACGGTTTTAGAATAACTGCTGAACATATTCAGATTGAAATAAAGAGCTTTCTGAAGAGTTTTGACCTCCTTTTACCTCGATGTCTATCTTGCAGCTTTACGCTGCTTTGCTTTACCACCTCCTCAGTTGTATTCCTAGTTCTGTGATTCATCTCTTTAACATTTCTCAGAAGTGTCATTAAAACTAAAGTAGCCTTATATTCTAGCCCCATGACCAAGATCAACCTCAACTGTCAATGTTTGTTTTTTTTACAAAACAATCTATCTTTTATGACATTTGAGGCTTTTTGTTATTTAGGTTGTCATATGTAGATTTTTTATTATTATCATTATTATATTTTTCATGGTTATTAAAGAATGAAATTATGAATTGGTTGATTAAGAGCCAACTTCAATTTTGGACACTGCTGCTGGTGAACATATCAGTGGCCTTCTTGTATTCTATGCAGACTATAATTCTGGAGATATTGTGTGATTGTGAGCTGTGGTGAACCTGATATTAAACCCCTTTGTCTGGCATTGGAGAGCACTTTATTTTTTGGAGCGTTTGAGAGCATGTCACCACCAGGTGCTGATATCCTCCACCAGCCCCCATAAAAGAGACCTTTTGCATGCCAGGAAGTGGTTTGTTTTTGAAAGCATTGTTTGTGGTAAGATCATGCTAGATGGCGTGATGGAAGCTATTAGTTCAGAAACTGGAGTCATGAGTTTGTCATGCACTCCCAAGGTCTGTGGAGTCCACCGTCTAAGACTGTATTTGTGAGGAATATTTTCACACAGTAATGAAATTGAAATCAGATATTAATGACTTAAATGTATTTACAAAAATACATCTTAAAACTTTAGTATATGGACACCACTATAATGTTTACAAGTATCCCTTCAGTATGAAACAAGATTAAGTTGGCCCCATTTATTATTAAATTAGATATAATTCAGCTGATCAGATAGATTAGTCGTGGTTGCCCTTTAAGAATGAACTAAAATAGGCTGATCTTCGGCCATATTTCAGCTTTGTATATTTATATACGGCTAAATGCAGTCTAAATAATCAAAAAATAAATGTCTTGCAAGCTATCATAAAGTATATAATCAATCAGTGGGGTATATCAACAGCATACATTCTTCGCATGGCTTGTCTTTTTTAAGGAGACTCGTTTCTATTCCCTTTTGCGCAGATAGATGTACATGATTCCACTGCACAGGAGCAGAGGTACACAAACCCACGCCAAGTAAAAGCAGTAGCCGAAGTGTCCCGAGCTCAACTCCCGCGAGTCCTGAAGGATTTCTTCATTGTGCAGAGTGTAAATGAGCACAGCGGTGAAGGCGTTGAGGCCTGAGGACAGAACATTTCAGATTATTTTTCCTCGACTTCAGAGCAACTGAAATGCATGTTTGGCTTGGGCTGAAGACGGTAACCTCGAGTAATAAAGCTAATTAGGTTGAAGCACTTACCGGCAAATGCCTGGCAGACGCCGGTGAGGTAAAAGAGTCCTCCTTTAGACATGGTGAAGAGTTGTCCCAGGAATATCAGGAATGAAATGGCGGAGAAAACCACTGACAGGACCATCAGAACCTGGACAGCCTGAAGCCAGTCTGGTGGAAACAAAACATAAGAGACTATTCTTATTGAACTTTAAACAGTGGTGATGGACGTTCGAGTAAATTCCCATATTCTAAAACCAGTTAAGTGCTCAAATGTATTGTTTTACCCGTATCTTCTGATGATGCACAGAACCATGCCTCTGTTTCATTGTCAAATCTGCAGTTGTACCAGAGGTCCGAGTGTTCTGTGCCGTCCCAAACCCACCAGGACTGAATCATACAGAAGATTAAATATGCATCCATGATTTCTGACATATGCACACTATTCTAACGAATTATCAAATAGTTTTGGAACGTAATCCGCTGTAAAGGGTTTCACATACTTACCTTCTCCATGGTGGCGATGAAGAGAACCGCCAGTGTGATGAGATGAAGCAGTGTGACAAACACCAGAAGAGATGCCATGGTGATAAAACAGCACCTGTCAACATCTGAAACTTTCTCATCTGAACTTGTGTTGTACATCAGGACACATATTTTACTTTGAAAAAAATATGCAAAATATTTTGTGTATTATTATTATTATATTGTTTATAAACAACCCTCTACGGACACTTTGGCAATTGAATCGCCAATGGCTAGTACATTTTTTAGTTTACTCGCCAGACTGAGAGATATATATATATATATATATATATACAGTATATGTATATAGTAGTCAACATTTGAAGTGGATCAAAAAAAGTTCATCAACGTTGTCCTAAGACAAGAACGCATTTTGGTTTTAGGACAACTTTGATGAAAGGTTTTGATCCACTTCAAATGTTGATTAGTATATAAACATTTCACTTAACATTTTTAAATATTTTAAATAATATTATATTATTGTATTGTATATAAAAATTATGTTCTATATGTTATTTGTTTTTATAATACTATAAATTATGTGATAAAAACATTATTATTATTATTAATGTTTATAAACATTTCACTTAACATGTTAAATATTATAAATAATATTATATTGTTATTGTTAATATATTTATTATATAAAAACAATGTTCTATATGTTATTTATTTTTATAATACTATCAATTTTATAATAAAGCCATTATTATTATAATCATTATTATATAAGAAAATTGTTGTTTGATGTTCATTGGAGGGTTTAAGGTACAACTGCATGATTGTATGATTACCCTCAGGTTTTTTTGTAAGCACGAGAGGTTTAACAATCTGCTTTTGCTAAAACTTAAAGATGGAAAAGGCCAGGACGTAAAGATACTAAGTAAACTGACTATGGCTGAAGTCCAGAACTGAGAAATGAAGGCACTCATTCAGACTTTTCTAAGCCTTGAGACACACCATGCTTTTCCTCAGAGCAAAACTAGAGAAGAACAGCCTTGGGAAAAGTCATACTCTCATAACCAGTCTTGTAATGTTCTGTGAGATATTTATAGTAACAAAAACTTTTCTAAAATGCTTATTTAGATAAAATGATAAGATTCATTTTCATTGCCTTGTTAAAATCATGTTATATTCACAGGAGAGTTTGATGTGGTAAAGTGTTATGCTGTTGTAATTTATGCTTCAGATTTTGTTTTTATAATTATTTAAATCATAAACAAATGTAAAAGCGAACTAAATAAAATGTGAACTCACCAAATGTGATCCAAATCCAGCAGAGGCAAATGTACTATGTATGGACTCTTGCCGTGTTAATCCAGGTCTGTTGCTGCTTTCTGCCCTTTTCAGCTCACCAGTAAATTGGAGGATTCTTTTGGGGTCAACTTCAGCAAACGCCCATTTCCTTGTCGCTGAGTTAGTGCTGTTGTCCTGCACACAGTCCCATCAGATCCTCCTTGTGTGTTCAGGAAAGGCATGAGCATGGGCGCACGTCTCTCTTTCCTTACTAGTCGTTTTTATTCTCAGAGGGTGTGCGCTGAGTTCCTATGGGCTTCTATCATAACTTCAATCTCCTTTGATGATCTTGGTTATATGTGTGTGGGTTTCATTCATCATCGCCCAAGAGATGGAGTTATGGTCATTTAACAGGGAAGGGAAAGCCACCTAAATTGGGAAAACAACAGGAACCTCAATGTTTATTTGTCTGTGTACAGTAAATGTAGGTGGACCAGGAAAAAAAATATTTCTATATGTTATATTATCTCTATATTTGTATTCTTTCCACAAATGTTACAGATACATTCACATTACAATACAATCTTTACATAACAGAAAATACATCTGTCCATTGTATTGGATACCATGAATTAAAAACTATGTTTTCATCGAGCATTTAAATAAGCATACATTCATTTATTTAATTTATTTAAATGATATAATAGAAAATAATGACACAGAAAGAGTTTGTTATTTTATGTTATTTTTTTGTTCATATAACAAGTTCATAACAATTGCAGTAGGATAATGGTTTAAAATATATAAGCATATTTTGCTTTTAAAAATAGTCAGTGATTTATATTACTGTACGTTACAACCCTAAATGCTTGCTGTTCACTAGTTTAAAAATATTCAAAATCTATAATAATATTATTATTGTTTTGTTATTATTATTATTATTATTGTCAATTATTAGTTATTATTATGAAAGTTAAAAAACTTTGATTAAATATGGGTTATTGTTTGAATTATTATTTTTATTAGAAGTAGTAGTATTTGTTATTGATGTTTGTGTGTGATTTAATACTAAATGTACCATAGTTAAAAATCTAATAATAATAATAATTATTATTATTATTTCATTATTATTTATTGTTGTTTCTAAGTTAAAATATACATGAAGTTTTTTTTTTTTCATTTATTTATTTGTGATTAAATAGTACATGCATCAGGGTTAAAAATCATAAGGAAGGGATACACATACACATAAGTATGTGGTTTATGCCCATAATAAGCATGCTTGTATATGTCTTTATGCCTTTCCAAGAGACCAAATAATATATTTATTTTTTTATATATATTTGAACGTTTGAATATAGGTGTGTATATTCATCAGGGTGTCATCTATGAGTTGCATAGCTGTAATTCAGTAGGGGTCAGTAACACGTGTTCCGCTGGTTGTAGTTTCCACGCCAGTCCAGTAGGGAGCAGTATTAACTCTGTCATCCCCGCTGGGTTCGTGGAAACTTCTCAACGTCACAACGTCAGAGGAACAGCAATGGCGACAAGAAGCGCTGGGTTTTCACGGACCCAAACAAGCAGAGGAAATTCATGCAAAAACATTTTTAATAAAATCCGACAAGGCCAAATCAAGGGTGTTGGGTTGACTAGAGTGTCTCAGGTGAGATCTTAAATTATATGAAGGACTAAACTGTCTTCAAAGCGTTTCTTGGGCACTGTTTACATACGAGGGCCTGAAGAGCCATGAATATAAAACAGGTTTCAAACAAAAATATACAGCATTTAGAGGATATCACTTGCCTAAGCTACTTAGTGCTAAAATAATCAATGATACTAAGAAGAGTAATAATATGTGTCTGACCTGTTTGTCTTACTTGAAGTGTATTTTCAGTGCTTGACAAGTGTTGTGATTGTGTTGTCAAATGCAGTTTCCTGTGGCTCTGCTGGAAGAGAGAGATAAAAGAGCTCAATGGCAGGGGATACCAGTGTTATTGAGGAGACTTCATGAGAGCAGCCATCCTAACAGCGATCTCTCCAAGATTCACAGCATGGTCATGGTATTCAAGACTCCCATGTCTGTTCACACAAATGTGAACAGACATTTCATTTTAACATCTCATTGCCTTAAGTACATTTGTATAATTTGCTATTAGATGTAAAGTGAGTTGTTTTGTGATTGTGCAGGAACTGTCATCATTGCTGTCTATGGAGGCTATGTCATTTGTTACAGAGGAGCGCAAAACACCACAGGAGTCTACTTCTCCAAATACATATACGTTTGACTTGTTTGGAGGAGTTGATGTGAGTTTTTTGTAGTTAAATATTACTCCTTACTAATCTTGATCAAAATAAGTTTAATTGCATTCAGTTTGAAGGCATTAATGTGAATAATTATTCTTATTCCTCTTGAATGTAGTTTTGAGTTTTGAGTTATGCTTGATCAAGAGCTCTGAGAGCCTGTAAAAATGTACACTATTATACAAACTTTTTTGAGTTAAAGGAATACTCAGCAAGGAGCGTGAAAAGCAGCGGTCCTTGTACTGAGCCTTGTGGTACTCCATACTGTATTTGTGATCGATATGATACCTCGTCATTCACTTCTACGAATTGATGATGGTCAGATAAGTAAGATTTGAACCATGCCAATGCAATTCCACTAATGCCAACGTAATTTTGTAGTCTACTCAAAAGAATGTTGTGGTCGATAGTGTCAAACGCAGCATTAAATTAATCATTAAATTGTTCAAAATTGACAGTAAACACATTGAAACTATTACAAAAGATTTCTATTTCAAATAAATGCTTTTTGAACTTTCTGTTCACCAAAATATACTGAAAAAATGTATCAGTTTCCACAAAAATTTTAAACAGCTGAACATTTTCAACATAGATATTAAGTTTCTTAAGCACCAAATCGGCATATTATAAAGATTTTAAATGTATATTAATGCTGTTATTTTCTGATATTTAACAGCTCAGCAGCGGTAGATTTAGAAACGAACACTCTTAAAAATGTAGTCAAAGCAGAGTTTGTGCTATAAATAATTGTTACTTTGATAAACTGAGTTTTTCCATCATGCTCTGTTTTTATCCATCAGTAAAATGTTGTAACATATGGTATTTTATTATGACATTGATACTCACAAGAATTTAAGTGACAAGAGCTTCTCATCAAGTGCTGTTACATTTTCTTAGCTTTGTCTTCTTATTCCGCTCTTGCAGTGTGGAAAAAACAGCAGAAACTGAACTGTACCAACTTGGAATCATAATATTTTAATTTGAAAGAAACCAGTTTTGCTGGTGCTATAATTATCATAATTGCAGAATGCAGATTTGTTAGTTACTCACTATGCTTTTGTCATTCATCTACAGTTATTTGTAGAGATTCTGATGCGGCCAACGCTCACAGTACAGGAAGACCTACCCATACGTAAGCTTATTTAAATAATAAATCCAAGCTTCTTTATTTCCATAATTTAAGAACAGAAATAATACTTGTTTTCAGTAATGATGTCCCAGTCATTAAAGGTTTGCTTCCTTATTTTCAGTGAGTGATGATCTCATCAAGGATTGTCTAAGTGTTCTGTACAACTGCTGTATATGTGTAAGTATAAAACAATGTGTATGACTCTGGAAGGACGCAAATAATAATTCAGAATTATTTAGCTTGTTTCCTTATGAGTAACAGCCTCTGTTTTTGTCTGACAGACAGAGGGTGTTACAAAAAGCCTTGCAGCGAGGGAGGATTTCGTCACGTTCCTGTTCACTCTCATGTCCAATAAAAAGGTTTTCCTACAAACTGCCACTCTTATTGAGGACATTCTGAGTGTTCGAAAGGTAAAAGCCAAAGCATATACACTGTTATTTAAATGTTTGGGTTCAGTATAATTATGTTTTGAAAAATAATACTAATAATACTAATAGTAATTTTTCAGAAACGTTGCATTAAATAGATCAAAATAACTTTTGTTACAAGTGATTTTTATTTTAAATACTAATATCATGTATAATTAATTTTTTGGATAAAATAATATTTAATGTTTGATATATTTATATTTAATATGATTTAAATAATTTAAAATAACATTTTTTGTGGAAACTGATACTATATTATACTGTAATATGTATCAGTTCCCACAAAAAATAAAAACAGCACAAATGTTTTCAAAATTGATAAGAAATTGAGCATCAAATCTGCATATTAGAATGATTTCTGAAGGATTTCTGACATTGAAGACTGGGGTAATGATGCTGAAAATTCAGTGTGCCATTACAGAAATCATTTACATTTTAAAATGTATGGAAAGTGTTTTTGGTGTGTTCTTTAAAGGGGTCATGTGATGCAATTTCAAGTTTTCCTTTCTCTTTGGAGTGTTACAAGCTGATTGTGCACTATCTGAACTTTAGCAATGCAATAAATCACTTTTTTGCCATTTCAATCTTAGGAAATCATCCAGCTTGAAGAAATTCCCAACTTGGCTGGTCTGGTCCAGAGCTTCAACCAGCAGCAGCTGGCCAACTTCTGTCGTATCCTCTCAGTCACCATATCAGAGCCAGACGTGGGTGTAGATGACAAACACACCCTCCTGGCCCGCAGTACCCAGCAAAAGACCAGCACATGCCCATCACGTGCCGAGAGCAACCAGGGTTAGAAAACACACCTGCAGTTAATCCACACAAAATGTTGACAGGGTTATAAAGGCCCTCATGTAAAATAGCACTATACATTTTACAGTGTCATGTGATCTTTCTGCAGTGACTCTGGTGAATATCCCAAGTTTCATTGAGCGTCTTTGCAAACTTGCCACACGGAAAGTTACAGAGGCAGCGGATGCCTCTGCCCGACTGGAGCTGGAGGACTGGCACAGTTGGCTTGACAATGCATTGGTTCTGGATGCTCTCATGCAGTTAGCAATTGAGGAAGCAGAGCAGAGCAGTACAGGTGAGGTCCTCCTCTCTTTCCCGCTCTGGTATTTCCATTAGCTGTATTATTTGGTCTCACCAAGTCTCGATTGGCTGTCTTTCAGAGTCATCTGATGAGAGCTCGCTGTCCTCTAGCCCGCTTAGACACAGGCTGCCCCAATCTATGAAGATCGTACACGAGATCATGTACAAAGTGGAGGTTCTCTATGTGCTGTGTGTGCTGCTTATGGGCCGACAGAGAAATCAGGTAATGTGATGGGATTGAAGTGATTGTGAATTTTAATACATATGACGTGGAATGAGTCAGGATGATCTACTAGTTAACTGACCAGTCACTTAATAATGTGACTTAATGTTTAGAGTTTGAATTTTTGTGTGTGTGTGTGTGTATATATACAGTATACAGTGCTGTGAAAAGGTTTTTGCCTGTTTTTTTTATTTTTTGCATATTTGTCACACTTAAAAGATTCAGATCGAGCATGAATGGACTGTTTAAGCATCTCGATCGGATTTAAGTCCGGACTTTGATTTGGCCACTCCAAAACCTTAATTTAGTTTTTCTTGAGCCATTCAGAGAAATGATTAACAATGCAGATTTATTTTCTCAGCCGCCTTTGATCATATTTGCCAAGGGTGCCAATAATTCTGACCACGACTGTGTGTGTGTGTGTATATATATATATATATATATATATATATATATATAAGTAAAACAGTAATATTATGGAATAATACAATTGCTGTTTACACACAATTACACAATTTAAAGTAACTGTTTTCTATTTAAATATATTTATAAAAAATTATTTATACCATTGGTATCAAAGCTGAATTTTCATTATTATGACAATGAATTATAAATGTCTTCGCACAGTCTTCCATGTCATCATTCTAATATGCTGAATTGCTCAGGAAACATTTATTTTTATCAGTGTTGAAAACAGTTGTGCTAATTAATATTTTACTTGAAACCGTTATGCTTTTTGGTCAAGGATTCTTGGAAAGAATGAAAAGCATCTTTAATGTCTTTCAAAATTAAAACTAATCATACTGACCCTTAACTTTTGAATGATATTTTGAAGGATTTTTTTCATAGATTTTTACTCTTGTGACACAGGTTCACAGAATGTTGGCAGAGTTCAAGTTAATTCCAGGTCTCAATAACCTGTTTGATAAGCTGATCTGGAGAAGGCAGCCTTCTGGTCACGTCCTACATCGGCAGAACCAGAACTGTGACTGCAGTCCAGTAAGAAGCAGCCCTTTATTACTCTTAATTATTTAAAAGACTCTTACATATGGATGATTACAGTGGGAGAATACAGTTCTTTTCCCCTCTACATCAGGAGATCTCGTTCAAGATCCAGTTCCTCAGGCTGCTGCAGAGCTTCAGTGACCACCATGAGTGAGTATCACAAAGAGATGCAAGGAAATGCTAAAATTGAGAAAAATCCACTGGTCTGATAGGAAACTTTTTCTTTATTGTTCACAGGAATAAATACCTTCTTCTAAGTGGACAGGAACTGAATGAACTGAGTGACATCTACCTGAATGCAAATGTCTTTGAAATGGAGGCACTGAATAACACAGACAGGCATGGGGACGCTTTTCATATCATATTACTTAAGTTCTTCCTTATTTTAACAGCAGTTTTGAACTGCTCATTAATTGGTTTATATTAATTGGTCAATTGGTTTACAGGAACCTTGTCTGTGATGGTAAAAAGGGTCTTCTTACACGGTTAATCTCAGTCATGAAGAAAGAGCCAATTGATTCTTCATTCAGGTGAGATCTTTAGTTACATTTTGTGATGTTTTCTTACACTTACTGACCTCTTCATTTCATAATAGACATCTTGTGTCTTGAGTTTGACATTTGTCAATGTCTGGCTTCAGGTTCTGGCAGGCAAGAGCCGTGGAGAGTTTTCTGAGAGGAACGCCATCATATGCTGATCAAGTGTTCCTTCTCAGAAGAGGCTTGTTAGAGGTGAGCAAAATATGTGTGTAATGCATTACATTGCCTGCGTGAGCATACACTGCCATTCAAAAGTTTGGGTTCAGTAATTTTTTTTTGTTTTCTTGAAAGAAATACTTTCATTTAGCAAGGATACATTAAATTGTTTAAAAGTGAAATTGAAGACATCTATAATGTTACAAAATACTTATTTCTAATAAATGCTGTTTGATGTATCAGTTTCCACAAAAATGTGAAGCAGCAAAGCTGTGTTTTCAACATTGATAATAATAAGAAATGTTTCTTGAGCAGCAAATCAGAATATTAGACTGATTACTGAAGGATCATGTGACACTGAACACTGGAGTAACGGCTGCTGAAAATGAATTGCAGGAATAAATTACATTTTAAACTATATTAAAATTGAGAACTGTTCAGATTATGTCAGACTGTACTAGTATTTCAAATATTACTGTATTTTTAATCAAATAAATGCAGCCTTGGTGAGCATAAAATAATTCTTTCAATAACTTTAAAAAGCTTAACCAGCCCCAAACTGTAGTGTGCAGTTATAGGACTATTAAGTCATCTCATAATTCTCTTCTTTCAGCATATTCTATATTGCATCATCGACAGTGGCTGCAAGTCACATGATGTCCTTCAGAGCTACTTTGACCTACTTGGTGAACTTATGAAGTTCAACATTGATGCCTTCAAAAGATTTAACAAATATGTCAACACAGAGGAGAAGGTGGGTTTACAGTCAGACCCTTTGTGATTTTTCTTATATAAGACACTGAAATGATCCAGTAACTCTCAAATCTGTCTTTCTCCCTTTTGACACCTCAGTTTCAGATGTTCCTGACTCAGATCAACAGCTCTCTGGTAGACTCTAACATGCTGGTGCGATGTATCGTCCTGTCTCTGGACCGCTTTGAGAGCCAGACGAAAGATGTGAAAGGTTTGACTCAAATGAGACTCAAACCAGTTAATTGAGAGATGGATGAGTGTTAAAGAGTGTTAAAAATGTGTTTCTTTGTCCCTTTCTCAGTGGTTGAAGTGTTTTCAGAGTGTCGCCTCTTGTCCTACATGGCTCAAGTGGAAAACAGGTTGTCCTTCCTTTTCAGACTGACCAGCATCATCAATGTCCAAACCCTCACTCAGGCAAGTTATACGAGTGCATGAGTGCCAGTATTGACACAGGGAAGGGTAATAATCACTGGCACATGAGCAGTAGCAAAAGTGGTTTATGCAATGTATTCAGGTATAGCTGAAGTCCTTCACACCTGCACGATGAGCTACATTAGCAGTAATCGTTCCTGCGCGATTGAGTGGCTGACACTTCACAGTTCTGCTGTATTTCAGAGGCCACATTTTAAATTTATGTATAATGCTTTTTTTTTTGTAAATATTCTTTTTACGAAGTGAATAAGCATGTTTTTTATTGTTATGCTGTAACAACAGTTCATCAGATTTAAACTGAAATTAAAATTTTCAGTTAAAGTTTTATTAACTTAATTTTTAAACTTTTAAAAATGGTCAGTATAATTAATAACACATGAACTAGGAACATTCTAAATGTGTCTTCATAATAAAAAAGTTGCTGACTCCTGTTTTATGCTGTTATCCAAAATGATGAGCTGAATCATCTCATTCAAGGGCGTTACATTCTAAATGTATTAAAAACATGCATAATTAATGCAATGCATACATACATATGGTAACACTATTTTAATTTCTGAATTGAAATAAATTAATTCTGTAATAACCATAGTTTCATTGTCCTGAATTTCTGAAATAATGTTTAAGATCAGTACATTTACATGTTTTAAAAGATTCTTTCAAAGCAAAATATGTTATTACTGGTTTCAACACATGACAATTTTAGAGACATTAATATTTATTTATTGATATACATATATATTTTTAAAACCAACAGTAATACAAAGGTTACATTAAGAACTTGTTTAAAACTCTACTTACAATTTTTCTGCTACACTCATTGTTACAGTGTAATTATACATTTAAGTACTGAGTAATATTTAACTTTATGTACTTACTATATGATTAGGGTTAAGATGAGTGTTTGGTTTAGTGTTAGCTACATGTAATTATGTGTATTGTTATTATTACTATAGTAAGTACGTGTAACAAGAATGACACCATAAAATAAAGTGTTACTGATTTTTTTTATATATACCATTGACCCTTAAAACTGATTGGCATGATTTTGATCAATCACAGGAGAACGTGAGCTGTCTGAACACCAGTCTGGTGATTCTGATGCTGGCGCGGAGGCGGGGTAAGTTGCCTTTCTATCTGAGCGCTCTGCAAGAGAAGGAATATGCAGAGAAATATCCCGGCTGCCTGCTCAACAACTTCCACAACCTGCTGCGCTTCTGGCAGCACCACTACCTCAACAAGGACAAGGACAGCACCTGCCTGGAGAACGTGAGCTCGGCTCCATTGACCAAACACAGATATCCTCTCACGGTTGTGAGCTCTTAAGGCATAAACTTTTCTATCTCTTTCCAAAAACAGAGCTCTTGTATTCCCTTCACCTACTGGAAGGAGACGGTCTCAGTGCTTCTGGGCTCTGGAAGAAGCTCACGCTGTGCTATTGCCTCCTACATTGATGAAGCCTACAGGGACCTGGACAGAGACTTCCTGGAGCTGTGACTATAGAGACTGAGAGGACTCTCTTTACATCAGAATTACATCATGCCTAAGTTTATCAGACCTAGTCCATTCAGATGCATTACAGAATAGGTGTGTGTGTGTGTGGATGCAAGTGTATCTGGGTATTCATGGTGCTGAGGGTATTGATCTGCTCGTGTTCAATAGTATGAATGTATGTTGGCTCAACGTATTAAATGTGAAATGAATGTGCTTGGGAATATGTAATGCCACTGTAGGTGTGTTTGTGTTTGCAGTGGCACAAGAGTCTGGATGTTTTTCAGTTGGTCCATAGAGTTACAGCTGTCTTGTTATCTAGTGCTGAGCTCTCTCGCCCCATGAAGTTTGGCTTGTTTTACACATCCAGAAATGACAAACTCCTGGAAGTAGTCAGGAAGAGCCTCACTGCCTCTTACTGCAAAACAAACAAAACGGCTATTTCAGGGACATTCTAATGTCTAATATTGGTGATTGGCTTAGTTTACATACTGCCTGTATATTTATGTTATTATGCTGAGAGGACTCTCTTTACATCAGAATTACATCATAACATCAAGTTTATAAGACCTAGTCCATTCAGATGCATTACAGAATAGGGGGGTGTGTGTGTGTGTGTGTGTGTGTGTGATTTTAAATTTTCAGCCCCGAACTCACAGAGTGACAACACAAAATCAACAGAAGAAAATAAAGATCTTGTTTTATCACAAGCATGTTTCTGTCTGTATGGCTACTAATTAATCTGTTAAAATCAGTTTGTTATGGAACCGTAGGGATATAGAGCCAGGTTTAAGATTTTAACTTTGGGATTATTTTTGTAAGAGTCTGATAAATTAAAAGATATTATTTTGCAGCAAGTTTCCGGGGTTACTTTATATTTAATGTAATCTACAATTTTTGTTTTCTATACTGATAAACGAAATTATGTAATTGTTCTTTCTCCATAATTCAAAAACAACAGCCCCTTCTACCAGTTGGTACAAAACAAGTGGAAGGGGCTGCCCCTTCTACCAGTTGGTCTTTTGTCAGATTACTGCTGATTACAACAGTGTGTAAACTGGTAAAGGAGAGACCAGTTAAACCTTAGTAAGATTAACTTTTTTTCGTACCAGCCAGATAATATTACATTTGAAATCATTTACATTTACTTAATTTGAAATCATCATAATCAAAAATGTAAAATTCTAAGAGACTAACTGTGACTCTACTTTTTGAGTTTTCATCCCTGGAAGGAACATAAAAGTGATCAGTTACTCCACTTTGTTAAAACTAGAAGTGCGGGTTTGGTACATTATTTGGTGACAGGTTGTGCTGGACCAGAAAAACAAGAACACATTTTTAGCATTTTTATTCCAAATGAATTTCTGTGCAACTTGACATGATCAAGCAAACATTTCCATTTAGGCACTGTTTATTTATCATGTCCAAATAGCTTTTCAAATACCCTGTGGGTCCTTAAACTCAGTCCAGTTTCAGATCAGCTGTTACAGAAAGGTACGAGAGGCACGCAGCTGTTTCCTCATGCTGCTCTTCAGCTGTACTCTAATGACACTGTGATTTTCCAAAACATTGCAAATTATGAGCTCTGCAGTCTGAGACCTTTCCAAGAAGGACATATGAACAAACACTTAAAAAAACTTTTCAAGACTACAGTTTGACATTTGAAAATCAGCATTTTATCTTTGAAGGCTTCAATCACAACAAGAAAAATCAGTTTGCGTTGACCTTCAGTAAGCATTAAACATTTCCAAAACCTTTGTGCCTTGCAGCATTATACAAAGACCAAAAAGAAAGGAAAGGTACTTGTCACACGATACATGACTCTTAAAAGTCATCTGGCTTAAGTCAGTCTTCACTCCACGATCTGTGAACAAAAAAGTATGTTTGTTATGACTCATTTTATTTTTTATTTCAGTTTATTCACACTTAAAGGGTGAGTTCACCCAAGAATGAAAACTGTCATTTTTATTTTCCTTGTTCCAAACCTGTATGACTTTTTCTGTGGAATAGAAAAGAGCATATTTTGAAATGTCTTAGTGTTCTCTTTCTCTCTCGCTCTCTCTCTCTCTTTCCTCAATACAATGAAAATGGGTCAATGGGTTCCAGTGTTGTTTTGGACCCCTTTGAAATTCATTGTATGAATGAAAAACAAAATATCATCTTTTGTGTTCCACAGAAGAAAGAGGGTGAGTAAATGATGACAGAAATCTAATTTTTGGGTGATCGATCTATTTAAGGCTGATTACAACAGTGTGTAAACTGGTAAAGGAGAGACCAGTTAAACCTTAGTAAGATTAACTTTTTTTCGTACCAGCCAGATAATATTACATTTGAAATCATTTACATTTACTTAATTTGAAATCATCATAATCAAAAATGTAAAATTCTAAGAGACTAACTGTGACTCTACTTTTTGAGTTTTCATCCCTGGAAGGAACATAAAAGTGATCAGTTACTCCACTTTGTTAAAACTAGAAGTGCGGGTTTGGTACATTATTTGGTGACAGGTTGTGCTGGACCAGAAAAACAAGAACACATTTTTAGCATTTTTATTCCAAATGAATTTCTGTGCAACTTGACATGATCAAGCAAACATTTCCATTTAGGCACTGTTTATTTATCATGTCCAAATAGCTTTTCAAATACCCTGTGGGTCCTTAAACTCAGTCCAGTTTCAGATCAGCTGTTACAGAAAGGTACGAGAGGCACGCAGCTGTTTCCTCATGCTGCTCTTCAGCTGTACTCTAATGACACTGTGATTTTCCAAAACATTGCAAATTATGAGCTCTGCAGTCTGAGACCTTTCCAAGAAGGACATATGAACAAACACTTAAAAAAACTTTTCAAGACTACAGTTTGACATTTGAAAATCAGCATTTTATCTTTGAAGGCTTCAATCACAACAAGAAAAATCAGTTTGCGTTGACCTTCAGTAAGCATTAAACATTTCCAAAACCTTTGTGCCTTGCAGCATTATACAAAGACCAAAAAGAAAGGAAAGGTACTTGTCACACGATACATGACTCTTAAAAGTCATCTGGCTTAAGTCAGTCTTCACTCCACGATCTGTGAACAAAAAAGTATGTTTGTTATGACTCATTTTATTTTTTATTTCAGTTTATTCACACTTAAAGGGTGAGTTCACCCAAGAATGAAAACTGTCATTTTTATTTTCCTTGTTCCAAACCTGTATGACTTTTTCTGTGGAATAGAAAAGAGCATATTTTGAAATGTCTTAGTGTTCTCTTTCTCTCTCGCTCTCTCTCTCTCTTTCCTCAATACAATGAAAATGGGTCAATGGGTTCCAGTGTTGTTTTGGACCCCTTTGAAATTCATTGTATGAATGAAAAACAAAATATCATCTTTTGTGTTCCACAGAAGAAAGAGGGTGAGTAAATGATGACAGAAATCTAATTTTTGGGTGATCGATCTATTTAAGTATCTGAGATCAGTTGAGTGTGTGTTACCTTGACGACGTGAGTCTCTCGGGTGCGCACACGTAGCTTGTTGACCTGAGATTCGGCTATATCTGCCCTCTCCTCGGCTTCATCCAGCTCATGCTGGATCTTCTTGAACCGAGACATATTGCAGTTGGCCTGCTCCTCCTGCCATACGAAAGTAAAACACAGAGCTCTGAAATCTGTGTGCCTTAGAATGGACAACGCCATATTGTTTAATAGGTCACATGATATATTTTTTCAAACACCATTTTGGCCCAATTATATACAAAAAGAATGAAGCTGACAACGTAAATGAACAGGAGGTACGTACTGCATCCTCGGCTTGTCTCTTAAAACTCTTTAATTTTGCCTGTAGTTTGTCAATCAGGTCTTGCATCCTCAGGAGAGTTTTCCTGTCCTCCTCTGTCTACAGACAGAACAGTCTTTTAAACGCACTGAAGATGACAGTTTTTCCTATTGTTTCACGTGTGTCCTGTGAGTAATACCTGGTAAGTGAGCTCTTTAATCCTCCTCTCATATTTTCTTATTCCTTTTTCAAATTCTCCGCTCTTCTGCTGCTCGCACTCCAGCTCTCCCTCTAGCTCTCGCACCTGAAGATTGAAATGTTCCCACAGATGCAGGTTAATCCATAAAGAATGTTATATACATGTCTCGACCAAAGCTAAAATAGACATTTTTCTGCTTACCCGAATTTCCAGTTTCTGAATCTGTTTCTTTCCCCCCTTCAGCGCAGTCTGCTCAGCCTCATCCAGACGTATCTGCAGGTCTTTGATGGTCTGCTCCATGTTCCTCTTCATCCTCTCCAGGTGGCTGCTGGTGTCCTGCTCCTTCTTTAGTTCCTCTGCCATCATGGCTGCCTAATGAGGGATAAATTCGGTTAAATGCTATAATATCAAACAGCAAAAATACTTCTGGAACCAACGCAGCTGAAAAAGTGGGCAGGCACTAATGCACACTATCGTTGTTCCAGGACCAGTATAGGAACTCACATCAGTTATGGCCTTCTTCGCCTTCTCTTCAGCATTACGACACTCCTGCAGAACATCATCCACCTCGCCAGACAGTGAGGACAGATCACTCTCTAACTTCTTCTTGTGGCTCAACACTGCCGTGTTCTGTAGAGATCAATGGATTGACAGACTGTGAGATTGTGATCATTAATGATTAATGATATAGTCACCACTGATTAGCTACTACTAAATATAAGAAACTTTAATTTTCTGTAAAGCTGCTTTGCAACGTTTTGTATCGTGAAAAACGCTATACAAATAAACGTGAATTGAAATGATTGAGTCTTACCTGAGCGTGCAGCAGGTTCACTCTCTCAGTGGACTCCAGAAGCTCGTGCTCAGCGACTTTACGCATACGGTCTGTTTGCTCCACCACTCCACGCAGCTCCTCCACCTCTGCAGTTAGCAGGGTGTTTCTTCTTTCTGTGACCGTCACCTGCTCCTTCAGGTCCTCACACTGATGTATAGACTCATCGAACTCTAACTGCAGGTCCTGAGAAGACAAACCAGTTGCGCTTGATAAAAGAGCACTAACATGCTAAATTTCAACGATTTCATTGTGAGTAATACAAATCAATAGGTATGAATTGATATTAAAATACTGGTAGATACAGATAAGCTAGTAATTATTTTCATGTTAAGTCTAATGTTAAAAAAATATGATTTTGTCTAAATAATTAAAAAATAAAATCAGTTATTTTAAATGCTACAAGTGAACTTAGGCATCACAACATTATTATGTACATTATGAAAATGGACAGTCATTTTGAGATCGGCTAAAGATTACATTTTAAGTGTTATTAAATTATTCATGGTATTGATGAACTTTAAATGAATATTAGATGACAGCAAAAATAATCTAAATGTAAAATTAGAGGAAATGAGCATGGACAATTAAATATTCAGTATCAACGGATAATGATAATTAAAAAAAAACATTCTTTAATCACTATATTATGCATCCCTAAAGATTATTCCCAGTTCGAGATTTTAAGATTATTCAGTTCTTCCATATAGTTGATTATCTTTTTAACCTGCATATTGATTCAACCAGTTCTTCTGTCTCACCTTGATTTGAAGCTGTAGGTTGCGCACCATTTTCTGAGACTCCACAGCTTGTCTGTTTGCATGGTTCAGATGGATCTCCATCTCATTCATATCTCCCTCCATCTTTTTCTTAACCCTGACTGCCTCATTACGTGCGCTGATCTCTGCATCCAGTGTGGTCTGCATGGTGTCCAGAGTCCGCTGATGGTTTCGACTGCATTGATAAATAGTTTAATGTGACTTAATTATATGCTGGAATTTTAATAGTATGCTTTCTTGTCTTTCTCCCTTACCGGAGATTGTCAATCTCTTCATCTTTCTCTGCAAGTTTCTTTTCAACTTCAGTTCTGGTCTGGCTGAGCTCCAGCTGGATGCGTATGGTCTTACTTTCCTCATGCTCCAGTGTGCCCTAAATCAGACAGAGTTACAGGCACATTAGTTTCTTACCAAAGTATATAATTATTAATGTCCGCAGGTGAGCATTGTCTGGTATCTCAGGTAATATTCATCACCTCAGCCTCCTCCAGTGCTGCTTGGATGCCGCTCTTCTCATGGTCCAGCACCTTCTTCATCTGTTCAAGCTCATGGATGGTCTTGTTGCCATGACTAATTTGATCAGTCAAGTCAGTAATTTCTTCTGCAAAACAAACATATTGGTTGGGCTCATTTTGAAAATCATTCTGGATCAAAATCGAATCTCCCTTCCTTATTATAAATGTATGCTATTTCACAGATAGCATACATTTCCTGAAGTCTATGTACAGTCTTTGTACCCTGCAGGTTCTTGTTCTCCCTTTTGATTGTCTCCAGCTGGTCTAGGGCTTCTTCATAGGAGTTTTTGAGCTTGAAGAGCTCTGTGCTGAGACTACGGGACTCTTTCTGAGAGCTTTCCAGCTCGGCCTGTGTCTCCTCAAACTTCTGCCTCCATTCACACAGGACCTGGACATAGTAATAAGAATATGTGTTAGTCGAAAATAAATATGAACAATGGCTGGTTAAATCAAATATTTAAATACTTTCATCCTGACCTTATCAAAATTGCGTTGCTTTTTGTCCAGTGCAACAGCCACAGCATTAGAACGCTCCAAATCAACCATCAAGTCCTCAATCTCAGTCTGCAGACGATGCTTGGTCTTCTCCAGCGAGGCACATTTGGCATTGGAGGCTTCCACTGCCTCCTCAGAACTTTGGAGCCGTGCAACTAGCTTCTTCCTGAAGGAAGATAAATCAGTTTTATAAAATAAAGCAGCAATTCTGTTTGTTCAGTAAACAAGACACAATGTTACACCGACTGACAGCAGAGTGATCTCTTACTTGGCATCCTCTAGTTCATCAGTCCTCTGAATGGCATCAGTCTCATACTTTGTCCTCCACTGTGCGATCTCGGCGTTGGCTTTAGACAGAGCACGCTGCAACTCAGATTTGGCCTCCTGCTCCTCCTCAAACTGCTCTCTCAAAAGCTCACAATCATGCCTGGATGACTGTACTGCATGAGCTAAACTGTTCTTTGCCTGGTACATAAACACAAACCCAGTATGATTTTAAATATGATGCAATTAAGATGAATATACTGAATATATAAACACTATTGTTCAAAAGTTTGGGGTCAATAAGATTTTTAATATTCCTGAAGTAAGTTTCTTATGCTCACTAAAGCCGCATTTATTTGATCAAAGATACGGTAATACAGTAATATTTTAAAATAATATTACAATTTAAAATAACAGTTTTCTATTTAGATATATTTTAAAATGTAATTTATTCCTGTAATGGTAAAACTGAATTTTCAGCATCCATAATTCCAGTCATGATGCTTCAGAAATCATTCTCGTTATGCTGATTTTGGTTCTCAAGAAACGTTAAAATCTTTGTAAAAGTCTTTAGTGTCACTTTTAAAGGGGTCATATGATGCTTTTTTAAAGATCATTATTTTGTGTATTTGGTGTAACAGAATATGTTGACACGCTTTAATGTTCAAAAAACACATTATTTTTCAAATACTGTACATTATTGTAGGTCCTCTATGCCCCGCCTCTCTCAAACGCTTCGTTTTCTACAAAGTCCCTCCTTCCGACAAGCGCAGTCTGCTCTGATTAGCCAGCTGACCCAGTGCATTGTGATTGGCCGAACACCGCAAGCACTCGTCGGAAATGTAATGCCCCTTACCATAATCGCGAGCTTCATCTTTCAAAATAAATGTAAAGACAG
>NW_015555711.1:1440113-1440465 GCF_001515605.1 Sinocyclocheilus anshuiensis
TGAGACTTTAGTCTTTGCAACTTCAGGGATCTTATCTATGCACAATCAGCTTGTAACACTCCAAAGAGAAAGGAAAACTTGAAATCGTATCATATGACCCCTTTAATCAGTTTAATCTGTCCTTTCAGAATCAAAGTATTCATTTCTTACCCCCCATCTTGCGGATTCCAAACATTTCATCAGTAGTGTACAAAAATACATCAACTTCTAAAGGCTTTTCCCCCCAATGCTTTTCTTGTCTGCCACAATAATCTAGCATAGCATTAGTTCTGGCAGGTCACGCTAGTCAAGCTCACATCAGCTGACTCTCAGCTGATCCCCATCAACCTATGGGAATACGACACCTATCTCG
>NW_015555711.1:1440741-1442985 GCF_001515605.1 Sinocyclocheilus anshuiensis
TGATGATTCTGTTCTGTTTACCCTAGGGGGTTTATCACTGCTCTCCCTGCTCCCATCCATGCTAGGCTGCATGGATGCGCAGGGAGTTCTTGCCCAGAACAGAACCATACCGCCAATCCAAACTGTATGCTAATTGTCAATCATATTTGACGATAGTGGTCCTGACAGAATTGTTATGTTTCATGTCTTTCTTCAGCAAACATTGAATAATTGTGGTTAGAAATTTTAATTGATTGATCCTAAGAGATATGGCACAAGTGCATCCAATGTAGTAAAATTCTGGCTCACTTTGCATTCCTCTTCTAGCTGTTTCTTCAGCTCTTCCATGCTCTGGCTGAGAGCACTCTTTGTCCGCTGCAGTTGCATAACCAGAACCTCTCTCTCTTCCAGTCTGCGACTGACCTCGGCTGTTAACGTAAGACCGAAAAGAGAAAGCAAAGCCTTTACCAAGTGCCAGTGGCCTTTTTCTTACATTATTTGAGCTCTGTTTTGCCACTTGTTTCTAAGACAAATGTAAATCTGAATTTCTATTGGAAACTTCCTTATTTCTAGCTCCTGATCTTTATTCTGTTTCATAGTGCAGGACACTGACCACTCTCTGTCTGGGCCCGTGCTTTTTGAGAGGTGACATCCATTAGCTGCCTCTGGAGTTCCTCCACCTTGGTTTTAGACTCATTCAGCTGGTCTTCATACATCCTGCACATTTTCTCTGTTGTGGCCTGCAAACAACACTTTCTGTTAACTCTCTCATTTGGCATATAACAACTGTTAATAAAGTATTTTTCAACCCAGTTCATGTTTACTCTATATGTTTTAATCCATGGATGATAAGACAGTGGCATTATGAGTCTCAGAAACCATGTAAAGCACATTGAGATGTCTTACTTTGGCTCTGGAGAGATGTTCAAGGTTAGATGCCAGATCTTCAGACTCCATTCTGATTTCTGCCTTTTCCTTCTCCAGCTTCTGTTTGACCCTCTGCAGGTTGTCCAGTTGCTCCCCCAACTCAGCCACAGTGTCCGCATGCTTTCTCCTCAACATGGCCATAGTAGTTTCATGATGCAGTGAGGCTTCTTCCAGATCTCTCCGCATTTTTAAGAAGTCAGCCTCCCGCTTCTTGTTCATCTCAATCTGGGCAGCGGTAGCACCTCCTGCTTCCTCCAGACATTCACTTAACTCTTCCAGTTCCCTTGATACATCAGCACGCTGCTTGTCTGACTTTGATCGAGCTGCTCTTTCAGCCTCAAGTTCCTCCTCAAGCTCTTCAATACGTGTCTGTAAAGAGTTTACCATAATACTGTTATAGTAATAACTCGCTATGCAAATGCGGGATTTTTGGTCATTAGCCAAATAATTACCTGTAATTCTTTTATTTTTTTCTGCAGTTGCATAACCAAGGCTTGCTCCTCTTCAATCTTTGCACCTATGTGAACCATTTCAAGGTCTTTCCTTCAGAAAAGACCATATACAGACTTCATTAGAGCTCAATTGATCATACAGCATAGCACAGTGCTTCCATTTGCAACATTAAGACTGCATAATGTCTGTAAAATCTCACTTCTTCAGTCTTTCCTCTAGCTGTTGTTTGTTGTTCTCTAAATCCATGGATGACTCAATGGAAATCTTTAGATCTCCCTCAAGCTTCCGCTTCACTCGCTCCAGATCCATACGCACTTTCTTCTCTTGCTCCAAAGATCCCTCTAACTGTTGCCGTTAGGAAATAATAATAAACATTGAGTTGTGTTCTCTAATAAGCATTTTATTTCCAATTGTAAATCTGCCCAGTGATTAAGGAGTTACGGATTGTTACGGACTCTTAAAGGGTTAGTTCACTCAAAAATGAAACTTAGCCTGTTATTTACTCACCCTCAAGCCATCCTAGGTGTATATGACTTTCTTCTTTCAGACGAATCCAATCGGAGTTATATTAAAAATTGTCCTGGCACTTCTAAGCTCTATCATTGCAGTGGGCGGCTGTTTCTGTTCAACAGTCCAAAACACATTAAATAAAACATGCGCATACGTAATGAAACGTGCCTCACACGGCTCCGTGGCATGAATAAAGGCCTCCTGTAGCGATTCCATGTGTTTTTGTAAGAAACGGCGGATGATGTAGGACGTCTGCGTTGTGTGATTAGTGACGAACGCGGAGAGAGAACAAAACAAAACGCCAGTCATGAATTAGAAGTACAAACCGAGGATTTGTAAAGAAAAATGTCGGAGGATTTCAATATAAGCCAAGAG
>NW_015555711.1:1443934-1458789 GCF_001515605.1 Sinocyclocheilus anshuiensis
AATTGATTCTATTGTCCTCATTTGTAAGTTGCTTTGGATAAAAGTGTCTGCTAAATGACTAAATGTAAATGTAACCTGTAGCTTCCGCTGATTGTTGTACGTGCATTCATTCCGCCGGATGACGTAGGCGTAGCGTAAGATCCGGTGAGAAGTGATGAATGTGGAAGCGGAGCGGAGAGAGCAAAACAAAACACTGGTCACGAATTAGAAGCACAAAACGAGGATTTGTAAAGAAAAATGTTGGAGGATTTCAATATAAGCCAAGAGGAGACTGGTTTTCCTTTTCTAAAGTAATGAAACTTTGCTTCCTTTGCTCCTATAAACAAACTCGTGAGACTAGCGTATCTCAGAGGCGCGCGTGATGCATACGTCTTACGTCATCCGCCGGAACAGCTTCCGCGTACGACAGTCAGCAGAAGTGAGAGAAAAGTGTTTATTACATTTGAAATATGGATATTTTTCTTACAAAAACGCATGGAATCGCTACAGGAGGCCTTTATTCATGCCCCGGAGCTGTGCGAGGCACGTTTCATTACGGATGCGCGTGCTTTATTTAACGTGTTTTGGACTGTTCAAGAGAAACACCCACCACTGCAATGATAACGCTTGGAATAGCCAGGACAATTTTTAAAATAACTCCGATTGGATTCGTCTGAAAGAAGAAAGTCATATACACCTAGGATGGCTTGAGGGTGAGTAAAACACAGGCTAATTTTCATTTTTGGGTGAACTAAGTTTGTCTCGTAGGGTTTAGCTGATTCCACTTCATACTCACATCATCCACCTGCTGCTCAAGTTTGATCTTGGCCTTGGACAGCATGTTCACTTTGTTTTCCTCATTCTGCAGGTCTTCCAGAGCCTGCTGATGAGCATCCTGCAGGGCTTTCTTCTCTTTTGTCAGCCTGAGGATGGTTTCATCCAATGCAGCCATTTCCTCCAACAAGTTTTTCACCTGAGAAAAGTAAAAAGAAGGTTCTTGCTAATCAGTTCATTAAAGCATCAAATGCAGACAACATTTTCCCATCCATGAACGTGTCTGTTACCTTGTTCTCAGTGGCATGTTTTTCCTTCTCCACCTTGGCCAAAGTAATCTCTAGGTCATCCAGGTCTTTCTTCAGTTCGATACACTCATCCTCAAGTTTGCGTCTCTTGGCCAAGATGGTGGCATTAACCTCCTCTTCATCTTCAAGCCTCTCCATCAGATCCTTAATTTTCCCCTCCATCTGGATCTTAGCCTTGATTAGCAGGTTACAGCGGTCCTCAGCATCGGCCAGGTTATCCTGCTCCTGGGGTTAGAATGTATTTGACTCAATGTATGATGCATCAAGATATGATCACAAAGCCATCAAGAAATCATCATGTTAGAAACTATGTGATTCTGATTTGTAACTTGTTTCAGTGGTGTGAATCAACTCTGACACTAACCGCTTGAAGCTGTAAAGAGAGGTCATTTTTCTCTTGCACCAAAGAGACCTGTCTCTCCTCAAACTCCTTCCTCTTCACCTCAGACCTCTCGAGAGCCTCTTTTAGCTTCTGGAACTCCTCCTTCAGTGAAGCCAGCTCCTTCTCTGTAGCTGCGCTTCTCAGAAGAGGTTTGATCTTGAAGAACAGACACATCCACGGCCAGTTCTTGACGGCGTGAAAAGCACGGATGTTCCACTGAATGACCATTAGAGCTTCCCTGAGTGAAGATAATGAGATGGTGGATTAATTACATAATGTATATGACTGTTGGTTTCAAAACCAACCAAGAAAATTTTAAACGACTCTTAAAAATGTCTTGTGGTGTAACCACCTTATAATATAATAATATTTTCCTTACATCTAAGTGCATTGAGTGTATCTTAATCATTGTTTTCCAAAAAAGTTTTACAATTATTTTTCAAGGTAAAAATTATTATTTTTTTTAATTCATATTTCTTAATTAATTAATTAACTTTTAACCTTTTTCTCTGTGCATGTTGATTGCACTACAAACCTTTCTTCAGAAACAATCCCATCGTTTTAAAATAAGTTTTTTTTTTTTATTAATTTTGTTTTTCCGTCTGATATCAGGACAGTTGTAACACTCTGATATTTCGTCATCATCAAATATCAAAATAACAGAGTTTTAAATTAATAGATCTAGAACAAAATGCGAATCCTGTCATTGACCCTGGTGCTGGTATTAACAGAGATGTCTAGGAAGTATTACATAAAACATCAGATGAATACATTGCAAAGTTTCAACAAAATATATTATTGTAAGCCTAATTGAGGAGTATCAAGATGAAGCCTTTTACACCTTCTCAAAACTCTTTCAGACTTTGCTCTTTTGTCCAAGAATAAAAGAAGCCCCATGCATTTTGTAGCCTGCACCTCACACTCCCCGCCCTTGTTGTTCTAAATTAGCTCAGTATGTCTAGCACCAAATAGGGCCAGGCTGCCACACGCCATTGTTTCATGTGTTCTATATCAGTAATCCCACTGTGATACTGAACATGCATAAAGAGTAAATCAATTCCGCATTGCTGAAGTGGCGACACAATCAGGGACAGTCAAAGGTCAGGCAGAGGTTGTTGATTATCTAAAGCTGAACCCATTTGAAGAAACAAGAGGACTTAATACCCTGTCACCTGGGGTGGCATTTCAGCAATTTTCAGCCTCCTCCCAGTCATATCCTTTCTGGACAAAAGAGCGTTATTTATAATAAAGACAGGAGGGGGGACTCTGGTAAGGAACCATCAACAACTGGTATGTGCGCTGTTTGCGGGATATATGACCCACCTCCACGCCTGCTTTTGTAAATGCCATTTGGGGTGGAGGGGGTTTAACCGGCTTTTTCTGTAGCGACCGCACACACATGTACAAAACATAGACACACGTCGGACACACGCCACAACATAGTCTGCATGCACTTTGGACATTCCTCCCATAAATTTGCAGGCTCACAGGCCTGTGCACACTCTCAACAGTTTATCACAGTGTTTATAACGGGCTCAAGTAAGCGAGATCTGCAAACTGACACTTTCTTTAGTTAGTAAGTAATAGCAACTATTTGCATTCGGTTATTTAGACACTTTATAACTATTGTCATGATTTGGACATCCAAACGGCACATACTTCTCTTTCATCATCCTCCTGCGCTCCATCCGCATGAGTTTGCCCCTGCAGAAGGCCTGCAGCAAGGTGAGGATCTCAGACAGACGTTCGTCCCTCATGTCCTCCAGCTGGCCAAGAAGTCCCGCCTTAAAGAAAACCTGAAGGAGCACAGATTCACAGGTCAGCGTAGCCTAGCATGAGTTTTGAAGGACTGAAAATACTGAGTAGGAAGAGAGTGAGAGAGGACAAATTCATCAACCTTGCTGTGGCCAAACTTGTACTGCGTGTGGTCGATATCCAGAGACCCAAGCAACTTTTCTACAGCTTTCCTGCTGTCCACATATGTGTCCTCTGGGATGGCGAAAGGGTTCAGGATACGGTAACTGGTAAATCATGAAGGTTTAATGTAATCTTTATTCATCTTCATAATAGGGTTATGTGCCATTCAGAATTGACTTTTAAATTGCTACTTTTTCATTAAGCTAGTAAACAAGATACAGAACTGCAAGTTGAATTTGAATAGTAGTAGAATCAAAGACTGTAGATACAGTATACAAAGAAGGTTCACTCCTATTACTTATGAATGGGAGAAACTGCAACGCGCAATATGGTGGAATAGTTCCGCCTCCTGAATAAAACAGCCAATGGCTGAGTGGTAAAGTCACTGCATCACTGCAGCGGCTGTTAGAAGCTCTGGTTCTCATAGAAACCAGAGACTCACGTTTATGACTGCACATGCGCATTAGCTGGTCTAGATGGGAAAATATACTTTTTAACGCTATTTGAGCATAAGGAACAACATTTATGGGGTTCATTTCAGATTTGGTTGCTGATTTGAAATAAGTAATGAAATTGTGAGTTCAGCAAGCAGTTTTTGAGATTTCAGGATTCCCTCATTCATTTAGATAGGACTTGGTCTTGGATGCCCAAAATAGCTGCCTGGAGGTGTTGCAAATATGGCCGCCGAGTGAACAGACTTTCCTTGAAAGGGACTTGGGTAGCATTCAAATTGAAAATGAAAGATAGATAGATGGGTAAAATTCTATTCCAGCATTATCCAGTTCCATGTGTGCTGATGAAATTTCAAATGTGACCCATGAAGAAAAACTAACCGCTGTTTGAACTCTGCATAGAGAATGCGGTTGGGAAATCCCTTCCTGCAAATGCGGATCCCTTCCAGGACTCCATTGCAGCGAAGCTGGTGCAGAACCATAAATGGCTCCATCATCCCTATCAGATACAAGAACAAAAACTGAAGACTGGTGATGTGTTTACGATAGGTTTATGGAGATCTTGTTGTACAACAAATGGTTTTATCCTCTGCACTGTGCATGTTTAGTACCTGGGTTCTTTGTCTCATTGGGGATAATGCATCGTACAAAATGAGGCTGAGTGCTTCTCAAATTAGTCATCAACTTGTTTAGATTCTCCTAGAGTGATAGAGAAGGAAAGATCATTCAAAGCGCAGTCCATAATGCAACATGTTCAGTTTACTGTTTCTACACTAATGATGTTAACTACTGGGCCAGATCTTACCTGCATCTTTCAATCTGTAGCTGGTGAAAGCTGAGCCAGCACAGACTTAAAGTGATGTTCATGGGTCAGATTGCCTAAACATCACTGCAAGTCTTAACTGGCTCACTCTCCAAGACATTTACAATATCTATATAGTTTTAACATTTGCAGATATTTAAAGAAGTGAAAAGTGGCTTTACTGGTGCATTTAGACATCATTTGACCCACCTTATGCAGCTGGGACACTGTTTGAAATGATGCTCCTTTCTTCCTCTTCTCTTTGCTCCCTGTTTTTGCTTCTGTACTTGTAAGTATACATGTTAAACACCTCAGTACAATCAGGTCCATTGGAATTAACTCTTGAATATTGGTTGTAATAATATGCACCTGAATCTAAGCTGATGAAGTTCTCGAAGAGGCTTGCCATTAACTTGTTTGACGTCCTTTGGAAGATTCCCACCACTGTTTCATTCAGAGGATCTCTGTTTTTGTCGAGCCATCCATTGATGTTATATGGCACCTGACAACATACATGTGTATGTGAATTAATATTATATTTTAAGTGAATTATAGTGATCAAGGCTTGAGTTATCACCATTGTGTCATTGAGCAAGGCACTTAACCTCAGCATGGTCCACACTATCCCTGTTACTTAAATGGTGCCATTCTATGTTGGCAATGCATACTGTAAATTGCTTAACAAATTCCACTGGCTCCAGTTATGTGGCTTATAAAGACTCTATTGTATGCTATGGTAAAAATAGCCTTGAAATATGTGTGTAAATATGAAGTTATTTCCACTCACCACTCCGGCGTAGTGCACCAGCTCAAATTGAGTCTCATGTTTGCGTTTTTTGTCTGGCCTTGGTTTCAGGAAGTTGGGAGACTTGCCAAGGTGATTATCGTAGAGTTTAGCTTTGAAGCTGCTCTCTGTGGCTTTAGGGAACATGCACTCCTCCTCCAGAATAGAGAGTATACCCAACGGCTGCAAACAATGCAAGAGGGATGTAACAGCTAGAGTAGCTTAGTGTACTTATCTTACACAGACATACACATTCTTTCACAGAATTATATATAATTCTATATCAACCTTCTCAATGAGATCAATGCAGGCCTGCAGGTCTAATCCGAAGTCTATGAAAGTCCACTCTATGCCCTCTGTCTTGTACTCCTCCTGCTCTAGGATGAACATGTGATGGTTGAAAAACTGTTGCAGTTTCTCATTTGTGAAGTTGATGCACATTTGCTCAAAGTTGTTTAACTGTTTAGGAAAAAAGAAGAGAAAGAGTTTAAGGTACAATGAGGACTGAATAATATATAGGGTTGGGTATCAATACACATTTCCTCAAATTCGATCTGACTTTGATTCATTTTTATCATTCAGTTCATTTAAGTATGTATGAATTGCAATGTCTATTTTGCTTAGATACAGTAAGAGACATTTTCTTTTAGCTATTGCTGTAATTTATACAGGAAACATTATAACTTGGTACATTGCAAAAATATTTTGGTAAATTAATAACAGGGCCAAAACTATGTACTTCAGTTGCAATATTAACTTCTTGTTGATTCAGTAACCACAAATTCAAAGAGCACATTTAGTAAATGATTTGTCAGAGTGAGTTCATGAGTGTTTTTAAATGATTCATTAAGAGTTCATGAGTGTTTTTAAATGATTCATTACAAGGTCTGACTCAAGTCATTTGTTTGTTAATTGGACTACATTGTTTGCAATGCATATTTTTGGTTCACTAGCAAGAACCAGTTTATGAAAGTCCTTTTTTTAGTGAATCACTGAAAAGTGGTGCAGAAGATATTGTCATTTGGTAAAAAAAAAAAAACAATCTTGAGATTTTAAGAATCAAAATCGTGACAATCAAATGAAGTTTTGGGAATGAAGTTTTCTATCTTTAAGATCCACATGTGATGTGCAAAGAGTGGTAAGTAGTGATGCAAAGCAATATGATTGACAGTAATCAGCTGACTTACTTCAAAGATCTCAAAGCCTGCTATGTCCAGCACTCCTATGAAGAACTGACGAGGAAGAGCCGTGTACAGAGTTTTATTTATTCTGCTCACCAGCCATTTAAACATGCGGTCATATGTGGCTTTGGCTAAAGCACCAACAGCATAGGTCACCTGTTATGACACAAAAGCCCAAATACTCTCACTGCAAGATGAAATTATACAGCAGTGAAGCCAATTCATCATTACTCTGACCAAACTGACCTGTTCAACTGTCTGTCCTCTGACAATGTACTCATTGCCCACTTTCACTCTGGGGTGAAGCAGTCCCTTTATGAGGTCAGCTGAACTGATCCCCATGAGATAGGAGGCTTTGTCTGCACCTGGGTAAAAAAATGACAGCGCTTAGCCAAACCAAGACACTAAATCGAAAATACTGACATTGCTTACGACAGAATCCCTCTTACTTTCAGTGCCGTCCGCCTCTGCTTGCTCCTCTCTCTGCCGCACTTTGAACTTCATGTTACCAAAGTGCATGATAGCACCAACTATCTTGTAACAGCCATACTTCTCCTCAGGGGTGAAGCCAAGGGTGTCCATTGCATGCTAGAGAGGACAGTAAGCAAGTTTCCTTATAGGTGAGTGGTTATTCAGTGTTAAATGTGGAATAATTAGTATCTAAGAATCTCTTTACAGGGATCTCCTTCATACAAGCAGTACTTACATCAGTTGCAAGCAGCTCGTCTCCATCGTCCAGGTGGTCCACAGTTGTAACTCCCTGCGAGCAGAAGTGGTAGTCATAGGGATTTGATGACACCAGCAGCATGTCTGTGATGGAAGATGGAAGAGGTTTGGTTTTTAATTCACACAGCGCACTGTGGAATGTAATATTGCAGGCATGTAGATTTCTATACTTGGTATAAACTTCAGCTTAAATAGTAGTCATGCTGTAGGGGATTCCTCTGAATACCTAGGAGTTCTGGTTTCCTGTGCGAGAGGATCTGGTAGTAGATGTGGTAGCTTCTCTCTCCAGCTTGCTGAAAAATCACTCTGGATTTTTCCAGAAGATCTAAACAAAAGAGAACGTGAAACAGAACAGGGTTTGAAGGAAAAACAGTATATTTAATCTATTAAGATAGGAATATTTTTTAGATCAGCTTACAGATGTCAATGTCAGCAGATGCTAGTTTCCCTGTTGGACCAAAATGGATTCGTATGAATTTGCCCTGTGTTAAAGAGAGGGAAGGAAGTGAGATGGAGAACAATACTGAAAGAAAATGAGATGTTGTGTTCCTCTTATGATGTTCGCTCACAAAGCGGGATGAGTTGTCATTCCTCAGGGTTTTTGCATTGCCGAACGCTTCCATAGCTGGGTTTGCCTCAATGATCTGATCCTCTAATGTACCCTATTTACGTTGAAAACAGAAAAATTGTGAGTTTTTAAGCCAACACCAAAATTATATCTATGAGTAGGACAGAGCAATCTAATGGAAATGAAAATGAAATATTATCCGTCATGATTGAGGGGAAAATAGATGAAGTCAGGGTTTTGTTTTGTTTTTCAAAAAGAACATACTGGAACGGGAATACAAAACTAGGGTATCAAAACTCTGAGGGTCACTCCTTATCGGTTAAAAGGATGACTGTGAATCCAAAAGGAATAGATAAACATTCAGACATTATTAAAAATCCCCCAAAACAAGATGTAGAGGAACAAAAACAAAGGATAAGGATGGGTGATGACAAAAAGACAGAAGTGAAGTTTCTGCCCTTACTCCTTTTTTGCCCCCTGCATCGCCAAGAGCAGCTATAATGGCAAAATACTGAATTACACGTTTCGTGTTGACAGTTTTGCCAGCACCGGATTCTCCGCTAGGCATGGACAAAATTTATGTGAAATATACATGAAACAATATTAAATTCAAGGTTGAAGTTGAAGATTAAAGAAGACAAAAATAAAACTTTTCAAAATGGTAAAAACCCTGTTTTTTATACCGCTTCATGATTAAATAATGAGCAAGAAGGATTTCAGAACATTTTGACCTAATAGTTGTAGAATAGAGATGTAACGGGGTAATGGAGGATCACTTACGTGATAAGCATTGACTGGTTTTCACGATCTGCAGGGGAAAAAACAGCTCAGATCACTTTAAAAGTATGTGTTAAAAAATAAAGGCCATTAAATTGATCAATGATGTTTTGACCTACAGTAAGTGTATTCTGAATCAAAATACATGCAACATATAAGACATGGAAACTGAGATCAAAAGTGAGATGTGTTTCATAACATACTTTTTAGCATGTCATTGTAGGCATTGTCTGCTATGGCATAGATGTGAGGTGGAACATCTGTGCGACGCTTTCCCTTATATGCTGCAACCACTTCAGGAGAATAGACGGGAAGCCATTTATACGGGTTAATTGTCACACAAAACAGCCCTGAATATGTCTGCGGACATACAAAAGCACACGCATTAGGACTGAGACAGACCTGAAATTATCCAAAAGTCATCATAAGCGTTACAGAAACAGATAACTTGACTCTCAAGTTATTCTTAAACCTCTTTTGGTCACAGACAGCTGTTTAGCAGTAAATGATAATGTGGTGTCTCACGTAGATCATCCAGAAACTGTAGCGACGGCTGAGGTTGAAAAGAACAGAGGCCTCGTTGAGGTGCGTAAGCATGGCCATGTCTTCAATCATGTCAAACTTCGGGGGATTCATCTGCTGAATGTCTTCCTCTTTCACCGTTAACATCTGTCAGTATTAGATTAAAGAATTTAATCACCACCTTGTGATACGCTTTCGATTTCCATTTTAGATCAAGCGTAGTTACTTCAGTGAAAATATGCATTTTTTCCTCACTTGAGTCTGCTGAACTTATCTGAGTTGCTAAATACAATATAATACACAGCATTGTTTTTGATGTACACTGCAATAAAATATAATTTTTTTTAATCTATATTTTTCTATAGTAAAAATACCGTTAAAAATAACTAGATTTGTCTTTATTTGTTTTGTTTGTTGCATGAACAAAGATATTATTCGATTTTTGCTTACAACAAGAAAAATATTTGCCATGAGTTAAGAAAGATTCAAGATTTTTCTCTTAAAGCGAGTCTTATACAATTTCTTTTTCTCAAGTAAATGTATCTTGTTATAACTGATATACTTACTGAAAAATTAGACAAACAGTGATTAAGAATAATTGAAGCAATTGAAGCTTTACTGACCATTCCATCTTTGGTCTCCACCATGACTTTATCTCCATCTGTATCTTTGATCTCCACCTCAATGTAGGCTTCTTTCTCATCTGGAATCCAAACACGTTTCGTCCCTGCACACAGAAGTACAGTATGTGTTACTTCTGAAATTAACTGTCGGGTAATTAATAACATTACATACCATGGTAAATTTCCTCTTATGCTTGCTAAATCAAATAAAAATACTACTACTACTACTAGGCCTACTACTATTATTGTTATTACGCTATGTAGGATATGATATAAATGTATTTTGCATTGCTTTGCATGTAAAAAAAATAGCTGGTGTTATGTCAAAATAGCTAGGAATTGTCAATATTCTAGTGTTTACATGCATAATACATGCTCATTTCAATGTGAAACCCATTCATTCAGAATCGGATATTATTTCAAATCAATTATTTAAATGTTTTGATAGGCTTGTGCACCAATAAAATATCTGGTTTTCACACAGGACACAAACAGGATGTATGACAGTACCATCAAACGCATGGGACTGCGCAGCGAGTTGTTCCAGGTTGGTTTTACGCAGAAATGTGGCCGCATCTCCAAAATCCCTCAATTCCATAAAGCGGGACATGATTAACGCTTCTGGTCCCGGACCTGCGCTCAAACACCTGTAACGTCGTAGAAACGTTGTTAGAAGAAAGTTTTCTCCACTTTGTTGCGTTTTTCATAGGCATGTGCAGGAAAAAAAAAAATCTCTAATCCACAATCTTGGTAAGTATTTGTGTAAAAAAATAAATAACAATAATTCTTCAAATTACATGTTTCGTCACATGCAAGGCACGGCGCCCTATCCAAACAGCGCTGTGGAAACACATGCATTTGAATACTAACCTCGGTAATGTCTAAACGGGTTGGCCTCGAAAGAAGTGGCCCGGTCCTCTTTTATTGTTTCCCTCAAGGTCAGAGTTGGGGAGATATGTCAGATATCCCCATGTGTCCGTGTGTGTTCAGTTGCTCATTGGCTGTGTGGTCCTGAGGTCCAGCCCTGCGCCTTCACAAAAGGCAAACAGGTTTGAGGAACCGTACTGTAAGGGGTTATTTTTATACGACATTGTTGTTGGTTGTGATTTATACACTGTTGTCCAGAGGTTAAATACGTGACATCTCTATTTCTGTAAAGACTTAGGTGATGTTATAATTGGCAAAAAAAAGTGATTACAATAAAAATGCAAATCTCTTTGGAGGCCGTCTGGCCCTAATTAAGACTTGAACCTTAGATAGTAAAAGATTGGGGCGGGGAAGAGAATTTTGTGCATACAACGGCGTTTTCAGACAATATTTCTGTTACCACAAAAGTTAAATTATCGCTAAATTGACGCTCGAGAAAGGACGCGTTTACTTACGATAGTAACAGTATCGAACAAAACACGTAGGCAATGTAGTATTTATATTTGTGGTTTTATTAGCATAATACATATAAGTTGTATGCATATCAAATTATATATATATTTATGTATTAAAAATATTTATATTTATAATATGATTACTTTCTAAATGTACACATTAACCGCATACCATACAACATGGACCAATTAGCTCAGGCAATTCAAAGAACTATCAAGGGATTTTTAAGAGTAGGCTTAACTGTTATGACAGGATGAAATATGGAATTTGAAAGGGATGAAATCTGTGCTTATAACTGAAGGCTTCCTATTACTAATTTCTGAGATAAGGATTTAACTTCTTATCTAGGCTACTTGGTGCATGCAGTCCATTTCTGTGTGTGTATTAGAAGGGTATCTGTCTTTGCCTTATTTGACAGACTAGTTGAAAGACTAGTGGTATGATCAATATAACACAAGATATGCATGATGTTCATACTCGGTTACTGATACAATCAGATCCTCCTCAACAAATAGGCGCCTCAGAAGCAGTCGACCTTGATGGGTAAAGCTGAGATAAGTGTCCTCTAGCAGAATCCAGAGCCCACGATGTAGTCTGAAAATAGAAGAGAATACAACTCCTGTTCGCAATAGCCGGCATTCCGTGCAGAGATAGCCGTGCTGTCTGGCATGGGTTTGTGGTTAAAGAGGCGGTGCTCTGTTTTGTTTCCCTTAGAAATTACTGAGAGTGATCTGCCAGTGATCAAGCACTGAAAGAGCGTCCACACTATCTCAACCCTATAAATACTGTCAGAGGTACACAGATGCCACCATTTAGGTTTGGCATATTGAAAATGTTGTTAAACTCTCTGTACCCCAAGTGATTTTTCATAAGTGCACTTTTTTTTTCTTTTTTTTTTTTACAATTTTTTATTATTTTATTTATTTATTTTTATCTTTTTTGTTTGTTTGTTTGTATTGATGTCAGGGATGATGTAATTAATTAGGCTACTTCACACAGCAATTTCAACTTTTTTTTGAAAACACTATTAGCTATAACTATACAGAAGTTACTTAAGGGTGCAATATGTTTTTGGAGAAAAATAAAACTATTCAGTGATGTCATTTATAATTTAATCAAAGCTTACACCAAAACAATGAGGGCTTCTGAACAGTCAGAGTGGCAGTATTATATTGAACAGACCGATTTATATGTATCCTAAAATCATACATATCCTAAATAGAAAATAGTACAAGGATTGCAAGGATTTGAATCTGTAATTTGTTTTGTAATCTATTTGTTTGGAAAAGCCAGTTTGTTAGAAGGAATCTGACTTTTGCAATGCTACACAGGACAGTCAGAACTGTTAAAGATAAACCGATTCATTAGAAAGGCTCAGAATTTCCAATGGTACATAGGACAGAGAGAACAGTTTAAGATTAAATGATTCATTTGAACGAATTAGACTTTCCAATGTTACATAGTACAGAGAAAACCATTTAAGGTGAACCAGTTCACTAGAATGACTCAGACTTTCCAACATAGGACAGAGAACTGTTTAACATGAACTGATTCATTAGAATGAATCAGACTTTCCAAAGCTAAACATCAGCGAGAGAGAGAGAGAGAGAGAGAGGAACGTTTAGGTGAACATGTTTAATTATTTCCTCAGTTCAGTGTTTAAAAACAGTGATGTACCTTATAGATAGTTTCTCTCCAACATTATACAATTCATTACAATGTCATTTGCCATAAAAGAGTGGCTGACATGGCACACCTAAACAAAGCTTCCAGGAACCAGGGTTTGAAGTTCAACACATGGTGAGCAGTTGTTACAGATTATCAGCTCTCATCCAGTGGCACAAAACTCTAACACAGAGGCTAAAAGGTCAGAGGTGGAGGAGGGTGGTCGCATTCTGTATACCCACACCCAATGGGGGCAAGAGAAATACACATAAACTGCCTCTTAATAAACGTTTTCCTCTTGCCAATCAAAACATACAGTATCTCCTGGTCTTCTAAATCCTATGTGTGATCGATCCACCAGGCGCAGACATGTGAACCAGATCCCAGCTGAGCAGCGTTCGACTCCACAATTCAGGATTCTACATGAATTTTTCCCACTTATCCGCCTCTGACAGTGGCGTAAGACCCTGGCACACAGCAGCCCCCCTGCACCTGTGTGTGTGATTGAGAGCGAGTATGAAGAAAAGGAGAGTTTGGGAAACCCTAGATGTCCTAATCTCAGTATAACCAATCAGCCCGTCCCCACAAATCGGCAATAATGTAAGCTAATCAGTCTTTTAGCAAGTAACTCATTGGATGTAGACAACCAGTGCCATTCTCCCCCATCTGGCTCCGACACACGGCCCGTCTGCATTGTGTTAGTTATCCATTGCTACACGATCAGTCTCACACACACTCATACACTCATACAACACATAACCTAGATATGAGCACCCACAGCTGTCTGCTTATTTTAGTCTGGATTTTGACAGCACTATATCTCTCCCACTAAGATCCCCCATAACAATCCCTGACGCCTTCACCAGAACAATAGCCAGCAGCTCACATAAACCTTTTAAACTTAGAAAGCGCTGAGGCTCAAGAATAGCGCAGCCATTCTGGCACAATCCCCTGCCACACAGTAAGCCCAGAGAGGACGGACAGAGTTAACAAGGCCTTGAGTCAACACTGACTTCAACAATCCTAGATGCCTGATTCAAGTCTGTGGGCGCAGATGCTCAAAGTTTCAGTTACATTTTATAAAATGGATAGATTCAGCTCTGAAATTTGATTGGATGAACCGTGTTTAAAGCCATTGTAAAGCATGCATTGCCTATACACACACACCTGTGGCTGCAAATCAGTTGAATTCTATATTAAAGCACAAAGTTCCTTTGTTGCTTAACCAACAGCCTACTGTGAGGCTAATGAACTATTAACTGATGGAACTATTCAATCTTCTAACAATAATTAATATAAATGTAATAATAATTAAATTCTTTAATTTAAAATAATGTATTAATTAATTTTTTTCATTAATCTACAGTTCTTTTATTCATAATATAATAATTTACTAATAATAATGAGAAGAATTCCACAATTTAATTTAATTTAATTTAATTTAATTTAATTTAATTTAATTTAATTTAATTTAATGGCCAAAAAAAATTCATGGTAAATACAATTTTATTTTTACAAATTTTATCAGAATGTTTAACTGCTATACATTTACAGGGATTGAAATGAGCAAGACAAGAGCTGTGATGAATGTGACCATGTGCTCAGCATCATAACCTCGCTTTATCTCTCCATCTGTCTCATTGTCTCTTAACATTCCCAGTATAGTCTTACACTAACATCATTACTATTTAAATAGTACATATAACCTGCAATTAAAATTCTCAGCCCCACTTATATACACCTGCACATCTCTACATTCATTTACTGTCTTCTATCATGGAACAATGGGAACCTTGACAGATTGGAATGGGAAGTGAATATGGGTTAATTCAGTCAGTCTCCCATAGATATTGCTATGTGAAACATCTCTTAACAATTCAAAGGCCCAGGGATTGATGGAAACATCCACATGGCTGACTCAGAAAACCCACATTAGCCATATCCAACACTGCAACAACTGTTGAAGAATGCACACACACACACACACACACACACACACACACACACACACA